>NC_092860.1:115815899-116107093 GCF_032062135.1 Pyxicephalus adspersus | reverse complement strand
GTACTAGTTTATATTATTAAGAAGGTACCGGGTGAATGTTCTATCCTGTATGTGAAGAAAGCTAGTGGTGAACTGCAACTAATACTAACGTGACCCTGTACGGGGGAAGCTGACAGTACCATGTAGCTACCTGTAAGTAGTGTGTTTTTGATCTCAGAACACAATTGACCATAAGCGAGTAACTATGATCCTGGAAGTTCAAGGAGTGCAAGCAGTTGGTCCCAGGTGATGGTGACGGGATTGATGAAAGCTTATTCCATTTTAATGTGACCCTAATGTTTTATTGGACTTTGGTGCATTATAGAATTTACAATAGTATTCATATATTTGGACTATTTTAAATAATATTGCCTATAAATGTATATATATTTTTTTGCTAGTCAGTAATACCGACAGGGTTCTTTTACCCCAGCATGTGCTTTGAAAGTCAAAGGAAAAGCAGCAGACTGATGAGCTCATCTGTAAACCTGCATTTTTCTAATATTGTTCTATTATTTGCTCCTTGTGCTGCTTTTTCAGCCCTTAGTTAATAAATAGTACAACAAATATCAAAACCTTGTAAGAAAGTGTTTAGCCACAGGTATAGGTACCTAAGTGGTTAAATTCACTTGTGCACAATACAGGAAGTGACATGGTGGGATATCTCTTTCTACTCGTCCATTTACTCTGACTCTTTTTAACTACAATGGCATGCGGCTATTTAACTTTTTCACGCTGTGCTGGCTGCTCCAGTGCTAATAACTTTCACTCTTATTATTTTACATTACAGCTTTGGATCTAACAAAGAGCTTTACGATTTACATCATGCTGTTTTATTATACATAAACTACCATTGTGTAGGCTCAATCAATCATCCAATCTTAAAGTATATAATATTTTCCTGCAATTAATTGTCATAATGAGGTTCTTATATCTTGTGCTTATCATGATGATATATTTTCAGTGTGTATTCAAACTTAGAACTGAGGTGTGCAGACAGGTGTGTTTTGGTATAGTAAATTTGAACACATTTACAGTTTATTACACATGGACATGTGGTAGAAATGAATGAACGTTTGTTGAATATTACAAGAGAGATTTTAATACAAAAAATATATATATATTATTTAAAACTCCTTTTTTAAGAGAAATATGGCTAACTTTTCGCAAAAATGCATTTGGATTCTTATGTTTCTAGGAGAAAATAGGTTAAAAAATAAAAACTGTATATATTCTGTAATTTTTAACAAAAGCATGTAGACGTTACAGGCTAGCACTATATATTCCACCATAAACATTAGCACTATATACACAACACTGTGTACTCTAGCATTGTATTACAGAAACTCTAACAACAAATGTAATGTAATTTTATAACCAACCAATGTAACTTCATATTTAGGGACATACACATGCATATATATATATATTGTGAGGATTAGCATCACATGGCAATAAGGCAACTCCAGGCATCAGCATCTCTTTAGGCCTCCTGCCTGTATTTATTGGATGGAAAAAAGGCAAACAAACAAAACTTTCTTCCCTCACAGGGGTGGTGTCAGCAAAAGTTCTTTCAACCAAGATAATAGCCTCCTGGCTAGCAAAACACAGATGACTGGGGCTGGTTTCCTTATCAGCACTTTACTTCTCCCAGGTACAGCTAAGGAATTAGCTCACACAGCTTAGCACCAGGTTACTATATAGGCTTGTGAGCCTCGAAAAAATGTGGAACCTTAAATTGGGAATCTGCTCCACCCAACTCTTGCAGATTCTCAGTAAAACCAGCCACAGGACTGAAATAAACAACCCGCAGGATAAAGCTAAAGCTGCCCTGCAAACAAATATATATAAATATATATATACTTCAATTTTTTGCTCTATTGTAAAGCAGTTGAGCAGACTTTATTATATCTGCATTGCTGATTTTATTATATCAGCTGACCATATTGTTTCTTAAATAACAAGCATTTGAATACTTTACAGAGGGTGGCACTAAAACACTCACTGACACCCCTCTACATTCTATATGGGCAGCTTTGGGGGGGACACTATTTGTAAAGTCTCATCCAAGAAGGTGGTTTAGGGATATCAGGAAGAATCAACTGCAATGGTTCTCCATAGTATTAGGATTTCTCCCCAGGTTTGCAGACCATAGCTTATATAGTGAAGTTTTAAAGAACTCTGTCTATTTTAGAATGTTTCTAGCTGTTTACTGCCATTTATTGCTTAGTTATAAACCTGAGTTTACCGCAATAACTATAAACTAATTAATATAAATTATTTAATGACTACATGCTTGCTAAAACATTTTGGTGTTTACCCAAGTGTGTCCTTAACACACAAATATCACAGAAAAGAAAACTATCAAGGGAAAAAGCCTAAATAGAACTAAGAAAAAAAGGAGATGCCACAGGGATATGTTTTTTTCTCTCCTAATAGACTTTCATATTCTTAACCTCTTTTTTTAATTTCACATCCACTCACATTTCTGTCCTATTAATATTTAATGGCCAGGTATTATCTTACATTATAATAAATCAACTTGATGTTGTTTGCAGATTTTGCACAATTAGAGCTAACTTTAGGCACTCAGTCTGAAGAGCCATTATGCCATTCTATATTTAGAAGTAATGGGAATGATACCGCTTTAACTAATATATTAGTTGTACATAGATAATGGTATAAATGCTTGGAAAATATCAAGAAAATTAAAAGTCTTAAAGCCAAACTCCGGGAAAACTTTTTTTTGAATCAAACAAAACACAATTTATTGATTGGCCTTGGTGAGAGTGTAAACGATACTGGTAAATCAGGATATAGAAGCCACATCCTTCACATCTAATTACATAAGGAGCATGAAAAAAATATTTTAGTTAAATAAATCACTACAAGAACTTTTAATAAATAAACTCCTAACCTAAAGGTTTTACAGTACACAGTACGTGGATATTGTGGCATAGGCATAAAGTTGATGGGCCGACATGGCCAGAGTAAAAATGACCATTGACCATTGAACCTGATTTAATAAAGCTTTCTAGAGCATACTAGAGAGGACTGACTATCATTGGAGAACCTGGGTGATTCAGCAAACCTGGAATGAATCTGGTCTAGGATTAAAAACATTTGCCAACTCATAGCAAATCATTTTTAGGAAATTGCATGCCATTGCAGATTTGCTGGAATGCCCAGGTCCTCCAATGATATTATACCTTCTCCAGTCTTGGAGGCCCTTTGTTAGCAAAATAGTTTTGGAACATCAAAGTAATAGAAAGAGAATGAAGAGAAGGAGGCTGACAAGGAGCAAAATATGACAGTTAGTTATTTCTATAGCAAACTGATGTAATGTTGGCTTTAAGTTGAAGGTATACTTATTTGCTGATCATTAGTTATGATAACTTGCTCCTTGTATCATTTAAACAATACTTCTTTTACTTTGTTGAACAACATATCCTTCAAAAAATGAAAAAGATAGAACAATAGAAAGTAATTGTTTTACAAGGCTTTATCATCTGTATTATAATAGAGTTTACATATAAGCATAGGTTTCATCTAAGTAATCAGTTCTTATTTAATTATTTTTAGCACAGGTCAGGTAAATAATAAGAATACTAATTCAATTTTATAAAAAGTCTGTGCACACAATGGACATTTTACATTTTCTACAGTTTCCAATTTTTATCTGTTAGGAACTTCTCTATGTTGGAGTTTCTGGGTCTTGGATTTTTGACAATTGTAAGGTGTTCCAACTGTCCCTGTTGGATTTTTAATTTCCATTATATAATGGAAAATGCAATAGGATATGCTGGAACAACCAAAATGTACTGATGGTCTCAAAAAGAGTTGAAAATGAAAGAAGGGAGATGATAAAGTTGGATTATGGTCAAATTAGAAGTCTGGCTCCATGTAAAATTAGTATTAATAATAATATGTTTAATAATAAACAGTATTTATATAGCACCAACATATTACGCAGCGCTGTACATTAAATAGGGGTAGCAAAATGACTGACAGATACAGACAGTGGAGGACAGGGGAGGAGAGGACCCTGCCCGAAAGAGCTTAAAATCTAATATAATCTTTTAGTGGCCTGACCCTTTAATACTTCTGTTTGTTTTAAAAAATCCTTTAGCGGGAAAGCAAATGCAACAAACTTGGTTCAAATAAAAGCAGAATTAAAAAAGGCACTCAAAAACAACCTATTTTTAAGCATCCCACACTCTGACTCATTGTACAACACATGTTCTTTCTTTAAAGCGTGTACATAACATTTATGTAGTTCTATTCCTAATTTTTGGATAATAAATAAATATCTTCTATTTTATTCGGTTTATGTGTGGAGCAGAGGTTAATATATTTGATATAAGAACTATTTAATAAAAATAAAGATACTCCTACTTTTTTTGGTGAGTTCATTAATAGATAAATAAAAAAAAGACTCTTTTGCAGCTGTATTATCTGGCACTACAGATGCAAGCGCGAATAAATAAAAACTGTGATTTTTCATATGCATGAATGTGGGAGAGAGCATTGTAAAATAGTGCCAGCTGTAAACTGGCATTTAGGAACATTGTTCTTTAGAGTAGGAGAGAATTCAAGAAGAAGGAGTCATGTCAAAATGTTTGCATTACTATAGACAGAATTTTAGCTTTTGTTTGGGATACTGCCTATTATGCCTCCTTCATACATATTTAGCAGCATGTCAGTAAATAGAACTGAGTCATTAAAATTTAATTATTTGTAAAGGAAAAGCAACTTCTTTCCTGATTAGTAAAATGCTCCCTCATTAAACCACCCACTTTTTCATTGCCAACACTTGTTATTTGCTGTAAGTTGGACTTTCTTAAACAAACACATTTTTAAATTAGTACCTTAAAAGAGTTACTCCGAGAGACATGAAATCATTCAGTTAGTCATGGCTATTTCAATCCAGAAAACACTAGCACTATGCTAATGAAAGTCCAACTTGCTACTTAAACTAGTTCTAAATAATGCAATCATTTAAATTTTGAAATGCTTTTTGGTAGAAATGCGCCATCTTTGTAGTTATTCTGTACTGTGTGACCAATTATTTGGAAACTTGAGCTGCATACTCTCTCTAGATAAACAATTCAAAAGGTATTAAAAGCCAAGGATTAGAATACCAACCAGGCAAGCTGTATTTTTATAGAAGCAAAAATTGCATGCTGTAAACCTCTTAGGGACAGGTTTCCTTTAAAGCAGACCTATCACCACATTTTACATTATATAAAAGGGTGGCTAACCCTTTTATATAACGTAAAAATTTGATTTTTTATTAAACAAAGTTTAAATACTTTTGTTTTATTTGAAGGAGAGGAACCCAATCACTGCGGCTTAAAGACTGAGTTGGAAACCTGCATCCTCCAGGGATATATAAGCCTGCACTTGCAGAATATTTGGTCATGCACAGAGGGGCTTTCCTAGCATGTAAAAGTCCAGGATCATGGAAGAATTGACAGCTTTACACCTAAAAAAGTAAGTGTCTATAAAAGAAAGAAATGCTTTAACATGTATATCAATTTGTTTTGTCCCAGAAACATAATAATATAGATTTTATTTTTTAGGTCTTTCTTTGAATGATATAATAAAAAGGATAAAGTCTATAATTCTTAAACACCTTTAGAAGACCAACCCCCTCCAGTCTTTATGAACATGTAATACAACAACATCCTGCTTATAAGTGGTGTGGTGGAATCACAGACTACACAGATGGGTAGGATGTTAGATAAACTTGCTTACAATTTGTCTTTGTAACTAATAACTTTTCACAAAAATTTGCACCCTAGATATAGGACAAATTAAAAAGTGTTACTGTCTAGATTCATACCAAAATGGCATTCCTAACTTGACAGATGCAAAAAAGATGGCTGATAAAATACTGTTAAAGGGCAACCTGACATTCAGCTGCTTGTTCTATTCATTCAAGTCTATGACTATTGGTTACTGTTTTGTATCAGGGCCACATCATAACAGACAGAATTGTGCTCATTGCAGTGTGGACAAAATTACAGATTACTTTGGACATATTTCAGTTAATCTTATGAGATTGTCTCTGTAAATTAAAGTTGAGAAAGTAGAGAAAGGAAATAGCACAGGGTTCTTTTAGTGATTGTCTAAACTTTATTTGCACGTACAAACAATTGTCAAAATCATAGAGCTCAACAAAAAGCTCCCGCCCCCATTGAGTACCTGCTGAGTGCTAATAGAAGCTTTAAGACAGAATTTAAGTGAAATAACATAAGAAAACCAACTTTACCGCAATACTTTTACATTTAATCAACATTTTGTTTTTTCCCAAGAAAATGACCTCAGTCCAATGCCCAGTTGAATGCAGTTTAACAAACCCCCCCCCCATGTTTTTATATATCATTTTAAATTATTTTCAGTAGTAATCAATAAATTAGGTACATACTACTAATGGTCATAAGATCACTGAACATTTTCTTTATACAGATTTAGAAAAAATACACATGTAAAAATATATACGGCAATTTGACAACACATCTTCTACAAAATTGCATTTGTACACAACACAAAGGTAACAATTCCTCCATTGCAATATGCAGCCAAAAATTAACCAAATTCTTATATAGGCAAAGATTCTCATTCATCAAGATCATGTTTTATCTATTAGTTGTCCTTGTAATGTTTATGTTTTTTAGCTTGTCCAAGCCACTTATTTAGCTCAGAAGTGCCAATAAAATACCCCAGATTTTATTTCTACACAGGTAAAACAGATATTTTAATTCACCACCGAATGTGAAAAAGCAGATGTTGATTGTACAAGAGCAGAATGGGAAGTCTGAAAGTTATGGAACCACCTTGTTCTACTTGTATAATTTCATCCTTGTGTCAGGAAGTCAGTACAGGTGTGGACCTTCAAATGTCAATATTGATGGTAATAATTGTTACCATATTACAGAGGTATATATGTTCGATTATATATGTTCAATTGACATTTTATGTGGAAGACAGATGTTGTTGAAGGCTCTCACCTCTTTTCATAGATTGAATTAATCTGTTGTTAAAAAAAACTAAGGACCAAACAAAAACAAGGAAGTAATAAAGTAATCCCATCTTTTTTTTTCAAATCCAGCAAAAACCTAAGATTGAAGCTCAATATACAAAAGACTAAACACCAAAACAAAAACCAAGTAACTTGTTATATATACCAAAGCATAGGGAGGAATACAAGGTCCAGTACACTAGGAAGACAAAACAACCTCTCAACAATCAAATGGCCCAACATCAATAGAATAATACTACAGGTCAAGTTTTAGCAGTTTCCATACACCTTAAGAAAAAATATACTTTGGAAGACACATTTTAGACATGAGGTCAATTGGTTTGCAAAGAGGTTAAGTAAGCCATCTGTGTCAAGCTAAGTTTCCTTAGCTCTATGCCTCCCTTGTAAATAAATTCTGACATGGCTGCTGGTGGTGGTACTGCCAAGCCACCGAAAAAGCAGCAATATGCATCCAGTGGGGATTGCAGTCCTAGAATTTCCCCCAAAGTGCCTGTATCCAGGGTGGTCCCCAAGGAATTTTGCCCATAGTTTTAGCAATATTTATTTATGCCAGGGACCTTGACTATTAATATGGCACCAGATGGACTATTGCTTTTAATGAAGCCTGAAAAAGACAGATTGGTAGGCATAGAAATTGCAGTCCTGCTGTTGAAGCCATTTTATCGGGGGAATGCTCAAACAAGATGCAGAGAAACAGTGTAAAGCATAAGTGGCTGTGCTGGTTATCATTGTTTAGCAGACAAAAAGCAGACTGTCATAATAAAAGGCATTTTTTTCTTTCACATTTCTGACATAGGGCTGGGAATGGGAGGTGTCACTGGCAGTAATTGCAGAACACATAAATAATAATAGTAGCTTTCAAATCATAGAGCAAACGGAAATCTAGACAGTGATGAGGAGAAGAAACTGATTTGGAGAGCGAACAAAACCAATTCAGAATGGAGTTAAAATACTGATAACAATTCTTGTTCTTGATGCACATTTTTTTACAATATTCAAAAGGTTACTCCGCCATGTTTAAGCCTTGAATATGGTAAAAATAAACCCGATCTTTTGGAAAAATTACTTCCATAGGAACATGTCCAACAATAAAACACTTTTTGTAGTGAGGGGACTCGCAACTTCTGTTTGATTTTCATTGTTGACTGGAAGTATAGTGAAATATTCCTAACTACAAATTTAGGATCCTATTTACACTGATGTGTTGCAGCAATGCTGTATGTACAGGTAGTCCCCGGGTTACATAGGAGATAGGGTCTGTAGGTTTGTTCTTAAGTTGCATTTGTATGTAAGTCAGAACAGGTACAATACAATTAGGTCAGTTGTTTGTCCCAACATATTATTAGGCAGCGTGGTGTCAGTTACTTTATAAAATCCTCACTGTGAGTTAATCATAAACAAAGCAAAAAAAAAGCTTTACGGAGCCTAGACATTCATTAACTTCTGCAGCAAGCCGTGGTTTGATATGCAAAAAGAAAGAAGTGTAGAATTTGTCTTGGTCATTAAAGAGCTTACAGAAGAGCTCAGTTTCAGCTGTGTTTAGCAAAAGATTTCTTCTGCAAGTCATGCAAACCGCCCCCTCCAAGCCTCTGCCCTGCACACAAGGAAGCAGAGAAGCCCCCATTCATATCTAGGAGTTGTCCGTATGTTGGATGTCCATAACCTGGGGACTACCTGTATGATTCACACAGTAGAGTGCAATAGTTGTTCTCATTCTGCTGTATTGGTTCATTATGCATAGGATGCCTTAAACCAACACATGAAGCAAAATACATTAATACTCTGCAATGAAATGCTTAAGTGTTAGAAAATTAATATTACTTTTTTTTTTTAATAATAGTACTAACTATATAAGTAGCTTACAATCAATTAGTATTTCTGACATATAATAGTAAACTGAAAGCCTGCAAAAGAGAAAGGGTAAAAATGATGTTGAGTAAAGAGTATGATTAAGATTAGAAGGAGTTTTGTGAAGTGGTGAGTTCAAATCCTGTTTAAAGATGAGCTATGCATATTACCTGACATGTTAAAGGTGCTAGTGGGACTACTGGAGCCTGGATCACTATATTAACTATCTATAAGTTAAGCAAAAGCAGTTTCAAAGATTCTTGTGTTAACTCTAAAGAAAAATGTAATTGATTAACGTAATAGTTGTAAAAAACTTAAATAAATTCTAGAACTAAAAGTAAAATAGCACAGTATAAAAAGAATCAAAAAAGTTGTGAGGAAGTGAGAGAAGAACCAACGACTGAAAAATTAAACTATAGGAAAACAGAAAGCTAGACTGAAGCAGTGAAGCAAAGCAGGGGTGAAGTGGAGCATTGCACAGAATGAAGAAGCTGTCAATGAAAGAACATGGACATTATTCAGATTGTCTTTGGTATACCATCATTATATATATATACACAAGTATATAGACTTGTATATAGACTTATTCTGTCCATATAATTAGATAACAGTAAAAAGCAAAAGTTAATAATGATATATTACTTACAAATATAGTATTAAATGACCTTTAGGGGCTCATTTTTCATAAATAGTAAATATCTCGTTTACAAAAATAGGATTGCATTTGTATAGAGCAGGAGAAGCCCTGTGATTAGAGGTCATGTGATATTGACGGGTCACATTTTTCTTATTAGTTTGCAGAACTGTCATTAATTTTTCTTGTTCTACATTAGCTTTTGAGTCCTTAATCTGGCACAAAGCAGAGTGCATTTGAAAAACATGTTGCAGCTTTACCACTGCTTTTTAAAATGAGAATGACTTTTTTTGTTAAATCTCACAAATCAGGAAGGTATATATTCACAGACACATAGGGCCTGATTTATTAAAGCTCTCCAAGACTGAACAAAATATACTTTCATCAATGATACTGGGTGATCCAGCAAACCTGGAATGGATTTATTAAAAGTAATTTACTATTTGTTAGCAAATGTTTTCAGTCCAGGACCAGATCCTTTTCAGGTTTGATGGATCACCCAGCTTTACTGATGAAAGTACATCCTCTCCAGTCTTCGACCTCTTTAATAAGTCAGACCCATTGAATACATTTGGTGGAATATTGGGTCTTAGGCATTAACCTCCTGGGCGGTTCATTTCTTTCCGGTTTCATATGTCTAAAAGCGGTACATTGTTTTTCATAAAAATTTATTTTACAGTATAATATAATATTATGAGTATAATAAAGTTTAAAACAAAATCATGTCAAAACATTCATAAATGTTCATGAAAGACATTGTACTGCTTTTACACATATAAATCCACTGTATTGCATTCATTACGGAAGGTCCGCACACACCAACGTCACCGGAAACTCCTCAGTGACTCATCGGACACAGAGGATGCCGGCCAGAGGAAGAGAAAAGACGGGAAGGATCATGGAGGACGCCGGTGGATCAGGTAAGGCTCGATTTATCATTGTTTTGCATTGGTTTAGCTACCCCGAGTGAGTTACCGTTTTCAGCATCTTTTTGTTACCGCTCCGGGGATTTAAAGACATAGATCAGCATATAGAACATTTTTGAATTATGGATTAGATTGATTGGATTCATTATTTTGATAATAATTATCACCACTTTTTACCTGACCACATCACAATCAACTGTTGATTTGATAAAAATTTTTACAATTTTTAATGTTTGCCAAACTTATTTTTAACATCTCCTTTTGCCCAGGGAGTGACAAAATACTTCATTCATTTGTATCCTCCGTTTTAAAAGTGTACAATAGTAATCTGTGGTATTTATTTCAAATACCTTTTTGCCACTTATTTTATTTTATCACTTATTGCCATATTTTTAAAAGAGGTACTAAGTCATTCCATTCATGTGAAGATGGATATTCTTATTACCACTTTAGAGTTATTAAAATACCTTAAATCTGTGCTTTTAGAAGGCTGTTTGTCGAAGAAAGAACCTGTTTCTATTTAAGAAGTGGAATCATTTGAGCAGCAAAAAAACTAATAAAAGAGGAAAAGACAAAAAGTGGGATGCCAGACATCTCGCACAACAGCCATCACAAGCCCTAGCTTATGGTGTATGCTGACTGTTCTAAAGTTGCGCAACATGGATTAGTTGCATTTTGTCTTCTTACTTCTCAGTCTTTTTTCCTTTGAGAAAGCAGCAACATAGGCCGTGAAACACGTCAAGAAAGTGAAGGGGCACTGACTCCATGGAAGATATTGTAATGAAGACATCTGTCTCTCAATTTAACCCTTTATTAATTAAGTAGATTAGGAGCTAATCCAATAGCATTATTAGCATATGATGAGAAAATGGCAACTCTAAAGTTTTGTTATTGTTTGTTGTTTTGTTATTGTTTTTGGTTTTCAAATGTTTATTGTCTTATGTGAATAAAAATGTGAATATTTTTTTTTAACATTGACCAATTGTCCTAGAAAACCCCACATTTTTTAAGCAATTGTTTGTTTTATTTTGTATTGGTATGAAATAAGTGCAGTAACCATAATGTGTTGGGAATGGACTTTTCAATGACCACCATTTCTGAAACATTTCAAATATTTTGTAAATTAAATAATAAACAAATTCAATGCTCTACATTTTGTTAAAAAGGCATCCGGTACTGTTAAAGGTATTGGGTATTGTATAGACGAAGGGCATACTCCTGCCATTTCCCTAATATTCAATAAATAATTAATTAATTTGACTACTTTTCCTTTATACTAGATTTTAAAACCAACAGATGCAATATTTAGAATTTAATAATGTATAATACATAGCATGTGCATAGCCACAAGCAAAATGTACAGCAATACATACAGTACATATATTTGTATTACATTTATATCCAAATTCAAGCATTGATTTACTGTGAAATAGTTGAGGCTTGCCCAATTTTTAAAACTAAACCTTTTACTGAAGCAGATGACTTGTCTTGGTTCCACAAAACAACATTGTTTTGACATTTCTCTGTTAAGTGTCAGCAAAATGCATTAATTAACTCAGAAAAGATGCAGCTGCAGTGATTGCAAGTAGATGTATTGTAGCAGAAAGATATGCAATCAAGAGTTTTCTAGTATGAAATGTTTATTTCAGTCTCAGGAATTTTAAAGGTATCTTTAGACTTCCAAAAAGTACATTGATAGTAACAGCACACAAGCAAACTGCCACATTTATTTGTTATGCTTCAATGCTTTGTGACTGTCACAGCTTGTCATAAAACATATATTTCCAGATATAACCCTACATGACAAGGTTTAATCATTCATACTTCAGCATCGATTCTCCTGGGAGTTTTAGTCACCTCAACAAAAAATGAATTGAAATTTTATGTATAAATTTCCATGTATACAAATCTGAAAGCAGTTTTTGTTCTACTTCAGTTACACCCTGATGCACATGTACAGAAATGTCTAAACTTTATAGGATTTCACTTGCCAAAGTTTCTTTCTTTTTTTGTTTTGCTTATTTTCCTTTTCTTTTTTTAATAAAGTCATAGCTATGTTCAGAAAGCTGTATAATCGGATTAAATTGATTGTTTATATTTGCCATTATTAGATCTATAATTGTTTTTCTTTTATATTTTTACCTTTGCATCCTAAAGATTTGGTGCCCTTTTATTAACAAAGGTCCAATAAAGTAAACTATGCTACAGAAGCTGTTGTGAGATCTTAATTACATTTGATTTCTCTCCCTCCAATCCCTAGATAGCAGCTGTGAAAGTGATGTCTAAAAATCTAGTTTAGGTATTTTCATTCTTATATATCTACAACCCTTTTTTACCTCCCGCAAAAAAGTAGAAAAGTAGTAGAAAAAGGGAGATGTTGTCTTTTTAGACTTTTTAGAGTTTTCATAGCTGCTATTTTATGTAGGGTTGCTGAATAAATGTGACTAAAAATATTTACCGCAGTCTCTATGCACAAAAACCCTTGGTAATCCTTCTTACAATGTCTTACAATACTTTAAATCTATTTTCATGTATTTTTAATTTTTTTTCTTTTTTAAATACATTTTTAGAGGTATTGCATAAGATCAGCGTGGCTCTTTTATTTACTAAACATTCTAATAACTATAGGAAATTATAGTAATAATCAGAAAATACATTTACAAAAGTTATTCATATTTTTGTTCTCTAGCTTAATATAATGTCAAATGCCAATTTCAAATTATAATACAAGCTCATACTTTGAATATAATGTTTAATTAAATGTCCAACCACTAAACACTTACTAGTATTAAAGTTAAGTTCAAGTTCCCTTACAAGTGTCTGTTTGACTGATTATCTTGTACCTATGAGAAAAGAAGTTGATTTGAGTACATATGTAATTACTGTAGGTAGAACCACTCCAAAGTTTATTTCTCCATGAAAGAAAACTACAGTATTCCTTAGAATTAATATTCTTTGTAAAGCAGTAAGACTTTTTACATTTTGAATCTATTTAGTGTATCATATCCAATAATGACTACTTGTATGATAATAAGCACAGAGGCCAAGTTAAAGGTACCCTTCCCTTGCAGGACTGGTGTATTGCGTCTTGTGTTACCACCAGTTGAATTTGCAGTTTTCTTACAACCCAAAAATGCACTGGTGGGTTAGGTATCTTTTTACCAAACTGGCATGGGAGGTTTATTTTGGGGCAGAGTAATCAACACAAAGAACTAATTTCCTGCATTTCATAACAGGGTATATCAGCAGAAGCCAACCACCCCCCAGATCCTAAGCCATAGCCGACCCTGACTAAATCAACTACCCATAATAAAACAAACACAACACAACCAGGTTTTTAATCCATAGCAGCTCCTTATTATAAATGACCCAGTATACGCAATAATGAAACAATAATGCACAACAACACATCAGTAATCAATAACCATAATTTAAATCACTGGTCTTTGAAGGTACCAGAAAATAAATATCTAACCTCACACCTGACAATGTATTAGGGATAAGGAGCAAATTTCAGTGGAATTGATTTTAGGGTGGAAAGTTCCACACAATGCAACATTTCTGTGAAAAGACAGCTGTTTTCTTCCATATAGACAATTCTGTTAAAAAATGACCAAATTGATTCACACCTATGCATTTTTCCCTTGCTGCACTTTTCCCCTGAAATCAATAGAAATGCATCCAAACGCACATCAACATGTGCTAATGTGTGTTGCCACACGTTTTTAATGTACATGACCCAATGACTGACAATGGTAACACTCCCACTGCTAGATGACAGATATTCTGAGATGTGGAAATAGAACAGGGAATCCTAAAAGATGTGTTGACCAGATCTGGTCATGAACTAATTTGGTCTTAAAATTGCAGTGTAGGGAATTTGCTATTGAGGTTAAAATTTAGGGGAACCACTGTCTTAAAAAAACACAATAACACCAGGTACAGCCTAAAAGAATCCTCCAATGTTATTTAAACGTTTTATTAGTTTTGCACATGAAGCTGCATAAAATGAATCTCTTCAACTGATTGCTTTGTTATATGTTCCTAACAGCAGTCTCTGATTCCCCAAGTCTTTTTTGTTTTCCTTTTAATCTAGTTTGCCTTGTTCTTTAGCTACAATGTATTTTGAATTTTTATATTTAACTTTTAGCAGAACTGAGTTTGGTAATTCCACTGACATATACACTGTACCTGTGGCCCAAAATCAGCATTGTAAAAGACCCCAATAACACAGCACCAATTCAGGGATAATTACAGAAAACCTATTACAAAAACAAAAATCACCAACGACTAGATCCCACAGTTGCACTTATTAGTTCAGCTGCTTTACCGTTCCTTAAAAGAAAGCATAATAAGTTATACACCCTGTTTTTTTCCCACTTCCCTTTCTGAACTGGTGAAAAATATACCCCTAGCCACTCTCTTCTCTCCTCCAATGACCTACTAATGACTTCCTCTCTCATAACCTCATCACATGCACAACTTTTCTAGAGCTGCCCTGAATCTCTGGAATGGTCTTCCTTGTCCTATTCAGCTTGCTCCTAATTTCTTCTCATTTAAAAGAGCACTCAAAACCACCTTTTCTTGCCTACCTATCTTCTTCTGTCTTTTAAAACCTCCACTACTCCATATCCCCCTCCTATGATGCAATACTTCTCATGCCTCCTAGGTTGTAAGCTCTTTGGGCAGGGTCCTCTCCTCCTGTGTCACTGTATCTTTCTGTCATCTGAAACCCCTATTTAATTTACAGCACTGCATAATATGTTGGTGCTATATAAATTCTGTTTATAATAATAATAAAAATGATATTAATAATAATACACCCTATTAGGCAGAGCAGGTAGAAGTTAGGATGCTCACTGATTTGCAAATACCTGTTCCACACTAAAGACCCTGCCTATCAAACTGATCTCCATTCAAAGGTAAGATCTGACTCCCCCTCCTCTTTTAACTTTTATCTTCCGGGCAACCCATATAACACAGTCATGTGAGCCTTTGTCAGTGTTCTCATTGCTTAGGACAATGCTACAACATGTTTGATAGCTACGCATCATCATTAACCCTAAGGGGTAACAGGGTTAATAGAGAATAGATGTATTTGAAGAAATAGTAGGAACCTGTGTTCATTTTGAATACCTGATTATTTGCTAACACAAAGGTAACATTTGCTTTGCAAGGTAAATTAACCTCTATTACCCTAAAAAATCAAATCAAGATACTGCAAACAGTTAACAAATACAGTTTTAACAGTGGTCGCCAACCTGTTTTAGACCTACGGACCACTAAATGCACAGACTTCAAAACTGCGCGTGCGCAGGGAATGTGTCACTGAAAGGAGAAGAATCTCCCCCCCCCAGAGTGACATCATAATTACAGAACCTGCACACTCTCCCATCACAGGTCTGAGCCAGAGAGACAACCTGCCCACCGCCCTGAGCCTTCATTCCGTACAGGAAACATGGTCCGCGGCTCTGACCAGAGCTGCGGACCACTAAAATTTTCTTGCGGACCACCGCATATAAGCTTATTGAAATCCCATGGCTGGTAGTACTTAGACAAAAAGGAACGGGATCTCATCAGGTGTGCTGTATACAAATATAGAAGGAACATCCTATTAGAAAGAGAGGGACTTAAAAGCAGAGAGATGACCTGAAGCTCTGGCTGACGTTTCACACAGAAACTCTGCAAACCTCAGAGTTGGTTGGACAGACATCCCAATCTTTCAGGAGGTAAAACACGTTCCTTGTGTATTTTATCTGTGTATTCAAATAGATACCTAGATTACATTTTAAAGACACAACTTGGGGTTTAGCAGTCTGTAAGACTAGGGGGTATTTAGGGCCAATGGTTGGCAGCAACATGCTGACTAAACTGCTGTCCCCACCACTCCCATTCAGCTAAATAGGAACCAATTTCTGCATGCAGCATGCATAGATCATGGCGCAGTTTCAGAAAATGGCAAGTTCATTTTGCCTACATGGTTGCCTTTCCTTTTCTTGGAACAACTGCACCATAGCAGCAGCTATGCATAAATGTATTTACCTATGGTGCAGTTTGTGCTCTCAGGCACACAGAAGCAGCTTACTGTATACCTGGGAGCAGCCAAACACATGGTTTGTATGAAAGGGTTTCATAGGAGTGTAACACAATTTTGTTTCTCTAATACCCATGTTTATGTGAAGCATCAAAGTGTAAAAGAACAGAAGGGTTTCAAATAGAACAAGAGTACTGTGACGCATGCAGTAATAAAAAAAAAAAAAACAGGAATAACTTTTAAACAGCTATATATAATTACCAGAGCAATGTGTAATGAGCCAAACAGCTTACAAGTACGGCAGCAACTTTATTTTATTTAGGGGGTGAGGGTGCTATGCTGCAATTTTTCCTAATAAACGTGCATAAATAATATGCCCACAACTATAGGAGTAATATCTTGAGCCTCACCTTTTTAAAATACAACAATATGCAATGCACCTAGCTGAGCTTTCAAAAACACATCATTTTGCTTTTTTGCTTCTTTTTTTCTTGCAAAAAGCATTTTTCAATTTGCCAACACAACATGCAACAACTACATTTGTGAATACAAGAGCCTACCGATTCTAAATTTGCTTTCATATGTATTATACACCATTAGGGATAGATCTTAAAGATTTAAAGAACATTTTTATTTTATTCCTTTTTGCACAGGAGCTTGCATATAGCATATGTGTAGTGTACTTGGTGAGTGTACTTGGTGAGTGATTTTCAGCTAGATTTAGCCAGAAAGGAGACATTTTAAAAAGAAAACAACAAAAAAGTAATAGTCAGCTTTGCTGAGAAATTTACTGTAAATAAATGTGTTGTGCCTGAATGTCAAGCACTCAAGTGACTAATGTGTGATATTTTACAGTTTTCATCTCACTTTTAAAACTTTATGAATTTCAGCTTTACTGCTTTTCAGATTTAGGCCAATTGCAAAATCATCGAGAACATCCGGTTTGGTTTTATAAAGAATGAGTAAGCCCACTGTTCCAGCTATCTTCGTTAGCTGGTTATTAAGGTACACAGTGAGCAGACACTGCCAAATTCAAGAAACTGCTAAGTAACACAAAAAGCCTGTCAATATACTCTGCATGTAACTGGGCTAGTGTATCAAATTATAAAACTAAAAAGCCACTACCTAGTAGTCCCTGCAGTCAAAAGTTTGGTTAATGCATAGTAATTGTAATGTCCAGTCTAAACCTGAAGTATGGAATTGCTTTTGCAGTTTTTAATAATGCTATGTAAAACAGCAACAGTTTCCCATTCATTTCACTAGTGATGCACAATGTTCTAATAGCTGTCACTACACTCTTCCATCCATCTTTCTATTCTTCAATGCTTGTAGTATGCTATTGTGCACTGACGTTTTCAATTGTGTGCCTATTACTTTTATGTTTGCTAGGCTTTTGTAGATGACAGATAAGCTGATTCTACTAAGAATGATAGGGACCAAGGGGATGTTCAAAACATAACAAATCGAGCACAAGTGAAGAACTAAACAGTGCAAAATGTGGTGCTGCGGATCACTTATTACCTGTAAACATCTTCCTAAAGCAAGCATTCTAACTGGTAATGAATATTTATTCACGTAGATTATATCATTCATTCCCAATAATGACTATTAATAATGACCCCAAATAATGTGATCTCCTATTCACCTTTTAAGTCTCTGACTTAAAGGGCCTGATTTATTTAACCTGGGCGATATAGCAAACCTGGAATGGATTTCTTAAAGTCATTTGGTATTTGTTAGCAAATGTTTTGATTCCTGGACAAGATCCATTCCAGATTTTTTGATCACCCAAGTTCCCTTTTAAAACTGTATTATAAATACCACAAAAGCAGAATGCATTAGGTTTAAATTTGAATTTTTTCAGCATCTTGCATTATAAAATGCCAAAATGTTATGGATGTTTAAAGTTCACCCCCTTCATTAGCGCTTGGTATTGTTGAACTAAGTATGTGCTACTAATGCAGACATTTTAAAGGGGTAGTTAGTATGAATGTTACAGATGCTTTGAGATTGTTTATTGCAGAAAGGGACATTTCCTGTCCCTTCTGTAATAATAATTCCTACCTGCCTTAATGCCGGCCCTGCCCGTGCATGTGCAGCGGGGTATTTGTTACCAGGAATACCTGGCAATGCCGGCTTTCTGGGACTGCATGAACTACGAGTTATGTCATCTCAACCTGACCAATCAAGATGGCAGAATATCGGAATGTGGAAGAGATGAAAAAAGTAGATGGTGGTGCCCAATCAGAGAGGGGACAGGTGAGTATTGATTGGGTTTAGTTTCGTTTTTAAGCAGATTGGGTAACAACAAAAACTAAATTACTGCTTCTACTGCTAATAATATTATTACTATGATAAAATATGTTAGAAAAAATGTAATGAAAATTGTATCTATTCTATTAGTCTTTGCCTCAATATCCCATCAACATTCCAACAAAAACCCCAATAAATAAGCAAAAATATTTGAAAAGTCATTCATATATTATTTTGCAACTGTTAACTGTAGAATATTTAATCAAATATATTAATACTGATGTCAATTTTTAATTTTATGAGGACGTTTATATAGTAAGCCAATTATTTGTTATATATGAGTAGTGTACAATAACACAGAGCAAGTCACATAGTGAATACAAACATTTGTGCTAAATTAAAAAAAAAAACAGTAATGTTAGGACATTGTCAACATTCAGACACTTGTTGGGAAATAAGTCATGTTATATTAAGATTGAATTTAATAAAAAAAAAAGTGACTGAAAACAGAAACATCTTATAAAATATAAATTGAGAAGAAAATCTAATTACATATTATTACTTATAATTTGTCTTCCAAGTAATAACTGTGATATTGGAGTTACAAGTCATTCACCTGATTACTTGACACATGTATTCTGTCATAAGAACTGTAACTGAAATTACAATTTTTTTTCATCCTTGCTGCTTATTTTCATCTAAATAGAAACCTGTCTTTAAACACACCAGCAATCTTTAGTGTTAAAGGGATTGGTGTCTGGGTTTTATAAAATATGAGAAATATAAAATACAATTGTCATTGAAAGTTCCTTTGGGAAAGTTGTTATAGCACTTTGGTACACTGTCTATTAGAGATCAGCAAATTTTCTAATTCTTGATTTCTTGAAAATAACAATACAATTTTGATTTTAGTAAAAAAAAATATAGGTTAGCTCTTTCTCATTAAAACGATGGCAGCTAACTTTTTTAAATTAAGACCCTGAGGACAACTAGAATTAGGAAAAGGAACCCCCCCCCCCTCCAAAACTTCCCCTGGCCCTCCAAAACTTCCCCAGGCTCCTATAGGAAGACAGATAAAAATTTCCCTGGGAAGATATCTCTGGGGACATCACCCTAAGACTAAAGATAGTATTGGACTCTGTGGTTTACCTATTTCCTTTCATTTTACCTGTTTCCGCCATCTTCCTTCTTCTTTGCTTCCAGAACACGATCTTTGGCCATCCTAATTGATTGTCCCGGGATGAGTTATATCATACATTCCCACATATGGCGTGGGAATTTATTCCAGGAACACGCAAAGAAAGCTGGGATTGTAGCAATAAATGGGTCCCCCATTGGTCCAATGATGTAGTCAACACATACTGTAGTTCAGCAAGGAAAGGAGCTTTAAACAGGTTTGAGGACTGACATGAGGGAAGACAGGTCAGCTTTGCACTACAAAATAGAGTCAGCCTAGGTACCACTGCCCCGGAGACAGAGAATGCTGCAGGTATACACGGAGATTTGGAAGGTCCAAAGGGCAAAGCCTGTAATGCCTAGTCCAGGTTGTCATCTGATGGTAGTTGTAGGAAAAGTGTGTGTACAGAAGAACACACAGGGGTTCACTTCCAGTCTTTGGAAACAGGCCCTTTGATACGAATATTTAATGAAGATTTAAGCCAGCCTTTCTTGACCCTTTTAACAAGGGGGGACTCCTTGGAGTAACTTTCAAGTCTTCAAAAATCCCTGCTATAATTACTATATCCACAGCTCATAGTACATTAGATTGGTGGTCAGTGAGAAAAATACCTCTTACATTACCAGCCAGTGGAAAGAATGTCACACTTACAGATAGCTAAAAAGATTGTTAACCTTGGGTTAATGGTAACTGACCTGAGGGTCACAAATTGCTCTTGGGTCAAGGAAACCCTAGAAAACTCTGAAGGAACCCCAGCCGAGAAACACTGCTCTAAGTAGTCCAAATAGCTGGGCGGTCTATGCTAATCTTACAGCTTACAAATTTGATTTGAGCAGGGGGATCTCTTTATATTATGAGTCAAATAAGCTTTGATTAAGTAGGCCAATTAAGTAGGCCAGAAATTTTAATAGTTACTCAAAAAATGTGGAAAGTAAAAGAAGAAAAGAGGATGTATGTTTAAATAGCTCTGATTTAGACAGCAGCTCAGTACAAATATTGTAGTTTATGCATCTTCAATGTAGCCATTGAAGCAGCATCTCTTTTTATATTTTTAATCATAATGTGTAGTCTAAAATCTCTCTTTTTCTCTTACCACAAACAATGGTATATTGTAGAGATAGCAGATCACACTGTTAGTCTGCAGTGATTCTAAATCAAACGTCAATATTAAGCTTTCATTTTAATATACAAATAAAGAAAAAAAAACCATAACAAGGTTAAGACCAGCAACACCCCATTTACTAGAAATTTGAATAGAAAATGTGCCATAATCTGGACAGAACATGTGCCATGTCTTTAATAAATGGCACTACAACTGAAGTATACCAATTAACAGTTTTCTTGCTCTCAGAGGAAGAACTGTTCTGTTCACTTACTTTCTCTGATGGGTTAGATTTAAAGCGGCTGTGTGAACGTAAATCTCAATTAGTGTAATTTATGTATCCTTGGATGTCAATCATTAGTGTTGAGAGGTGGGACATACAGGCTCTGTACATTAATTAAGAGCACATCTCAGTAGAGTCATCTCCTGCCTTAGGGATAAAAAGTAAGTTTTAATTAGATTCCAGAAGACAAGATGCCATACGTAAAATGTAAAAATGATTTTAATTCTTCTACAAAAGTTGTTCTTCATTAATTCATAAAGAAAGTATAACAAAAGAATATTATTAATGATGATCCTAAAAGAAATACTGATCACTCAAACTCCAGAGCACACTTACAAAGGTAACATAGGAATATGGTAAAGCTAAAGAATAACCTGCCTACATTTTACCTTACGTGTCCCCCCAATCATCAACAACCTAATAAAAAATGTTAAATCAAACTTTTGCATTTTCATTACGCATCTTATTTTAGACTCCTGGTATATGTGTATCTTTAAGCAATGCAGGCAAATCTTTGCAGATAGGAATGTTCAGCAGGGTGTCGTACATAGCTTAACATAAACATCACCGCAACCTACCTAAGTGCTCTTAGGTAGATAACAGCCCTCAGCTCTAATGCAGTCTGGAGGTCTGGGTATTTCTACGAAAACCAGATTTCATGCAGACTGCAAAGTAATTCCAACATTTATTGTTGATCATCTATGATTGGATTACCTGAAATTCAAATAATAAAAATCAGTTTAAATGTGGCAGAGATTGCCATGCTAAAAACCACAACCAGCTGGTCATTTATTTGCCGAGCACTTTGTAAATAATAGATTTTCTTCTTACTGGAGGTTCTGGCATAATGAAACAATGTCTTGCCTCTACAAAAAAAGAATATTGCCACGCGAAGAAAGTTCAAGTAATTCAGTAATAAGGCAAAGATCACCTGAAGGGAGACAAAGACACTACTGACTAGTCCTTTGCCTCCTGTTTTTTTTTTTTTGTGCACAACTTTTAGGGTTTAAAAGTACGCAGCCCATTCACTTCTTTGCAGAGGAGTATACAACTTGGTAACAAAACAAACATCATTGTTTCTCCATTGTGGCACTATCTAGCTATCTGTAAAGCAGCCACTTCTGCGATAGTAGTAAAACAACTAGTAATAAGTATTTTCTTTAGTGAATGATCAACTATTTACTTATAAAAGACAATCATGCCAGCTAATCACCACTTTTCTGAAAATCTAAAACATCTGTTCTTATATTTGTTTTATGTTTGAGCAACTCTTGAAACAGTTTCAAGGTCTTAAGGAAACCTTAAAATATTAACAGCTTTATATAATGATAAATATATAGAAGAAAAAATACGAAGGAAGAAAATAGAGAGGGTAAATGGGGAGAGATAGAAAGATCAAAAAGTAGGTGGGTTGAAGAGAAGGCAGAGGCAGACACAGGAATAACAGGAGATTAAAGGAAGGGGGAATGAAGGGAGAAAGTGACAGTCAAATAGAAGAAGCTAAAGGAAACAGTGTGGGTGTGTGTGTGTGGGGGGGTATATTAGAAGGGGTAAGGGTAGAAAAAGTGAGATTGAGGGAGCAAGGAAATGGGGTAATAGAGAGAAGGTGACAGTAAAAAAGAGGATGGGACAGAGTAGGGAAGGGAGCAGGTGAGGAAAAAAGAAGAGATTAAAAAGACAGACAGAAAGAAATGGAGAGAGATAATGTGAGGAGGATAGTGAGGGGTGTAGGGTTGGACAAATGAGGGTAGGAAAGTGACAATCAGATGATGACAGAGAGGAGGAGAAAATTTAAACTTGTATTTGTACAAGCAGAAGGTAAAATTTTAAGATTCCAAATTCCCCTTTTGTAGTTCACTCCTGTGCATCTCAATGGTGACAATATTAGAATCTGACACTACTTCTTCCTAAATATCACCCCTGGCCTTGACTGTACATTCCTTTTGGTTAAAATTTTTGGGGTTACCTATATTTTAACTTTTGAAAGTTCACTCTGGATATACAAACTACTAAAAATATATCTATCTTTATTATTAGAAATAAATGTATGAATATACAAATTAATATAAAAAATATGACAGCTTGCCTGGTATTTGAAAATAATATTGCAATGTAGAAATAATATCATTTTTGTAGGTAAGGGGCACGGCTGCTATTATTTTTTGAGTTTGTTATTTGGGAAGTAGGAAATTAGTTACCAAGAGGCACTTGGCAGAATGATAAAGATGGACTTATTAAATCTGACATATATAATTAATGTTATTTCTCTTCATTTACCTAATCATAGATGGATTTAACTACTTAGACCAACATAGATATGCATTAGATACAATACAAAGGAACTACAATTATTTTCAGTAGAAGATGATAAACAACTTTGTGCAAAGTTAACCATTTAGTTGTTTGGTACAAAGGGATTTAGACAACCTGCTTTATCAGTTATCAGTTAATCAGTATATCTAAAAGCTGTTGCCATTGAGAAAACTCAGTGTTTATTTTTCCAATATTTTAAAATGATAGACTAATGAAGAGAAACCATTGGTTCTTGCTTTGTCTTAAATCATGTGCTCAAATAATCAATCATACAAGACACTTCTTTTTCTTAAACAATATGACAGTGTGCACTTGGTACCTTTACTTTTTTTAAACCTATATTTTTGGAGTTTGGCTTTTATTATTCTCTAGAAATAACAATGCAAAAATGTAAATATTTAACAGATATATTATTTGACAACAATTTATGAAATGTATTGATGATTGAGGACAAATCATTGATGTCTGATTAACTAGAACCTCTTCAACAATTTCAACCAAAATTGTTTAGATGTTTCAAAAGCAACAGTCATTTTACTGCTGTATTGCACTGATATTTAAAGTGGACATAAACTCAAATGTTTACTTTACTTAAAAGTGTAGACAAACCTTTAATATGAAATAAAAATACTGATTTTTTTTTATTGCAACACCCTTTTTATTAGGTACTTATGTCAAGCATCCCGGGAGGCTCTTGGCTGCTTCTTCTGAGCATGCCTGATATTGGGGCCTAATAAGGGCCATTTTCCTTCACTATGGGAAAAGAGATGCTGATATCACGCATGCCCAAAAAGGTTGACATTCTTTTTTTTCTTTTTACAGTGGGCTACCCAGGCCTGCACAGTGCGAGGTTAGGTGATGTACCCAGAAAAAGGAAGAGGAAGCTCCAGTACGATTGAAGGATCTGTGGAAATGAAGGTAAGTGTGACAGTGTTAAGAAGGGAACAAGGGGTAAAGAGGTTCTTGTTTAACTTAAGGCTATGTGTAGACTGGCAATGAGGTTCCAGTGTGGCCACCGATTCTTCATGCCAATAAACTGCTGTTACAAGTAGTCTCATAGAGGATTAATGAGGGCAGTTGGTGGTACCACTCACTGCTGCCAACTGTGAGCTAGAAGTGGGATTGCTTGATCTCGAGGCAGGTCTGAACCTATCCTAACGCTCAAGACTAAATAAAAAATTTACCAGTAGAGTCCCAAGAGATATAAGAAACGGTCTAAAAATGATATAGAACAAAATTTTACACTAGACAGTTAAACAATTAAATGCATACAAAATATATATTTTTTGTAAAATTCATTGAAATTTCTGCTAGTATTACATTCTTAAAATATGTTCATATTTTTTTTTACCAAAATGTTTTATTTTTTCAAAGTTGACAAAGTTGTGTAACACTAGTAACACTCAAAATGAGTTAAATACTGTGACTAATAACATACTGAATATATTTAATAATAATACAGTCTCCAACTTCTATAACTTCAGCAATAACAGAACAAAGTTCCATGGATAAAAGGAAGGAAGTTTGATGAAAATTAGGATTTCCATTTTGTGAATAGGATATATAATAACATATGTCATTCATTGCACCTATCTGACCTAGCCAATTATTCTCTTCAATTTCAAAGCCTTGTTCAGTTCTAACATTTCCTGTATTTCAATCTCACTTTGTCATGTTAATATATTTATAACATGGTGAAGCAGCAGAAAAATAACTAGGTCAAATTTGGTGTAGTATTTAATATCCTCTTCGTGATTATGATAAGATTACTTTATTATGTTCACCTACTATATCACTATAGTTATAGAATGTTTTTATATGCACATTTTTACAAGAAACTATGTGGCTTAAGAATGGAAAACTGCTAATAAGACAATTTCTTGTTGCCCATAACATTGAAACAGCTTGCAATTGTCATTTCTGTTGTGCAGAGATGAAGTTAAAGCATTTTTTCTGATTATTTTCTACTGGCAATAAATAATGTTCTTTTTAGTTACATTTCTATAGATAGACCCTTTATGTTTTACTGTATTTTTTTTTTTAGGTCTGGTAAAAAACATGGTTACACAAAAGCTAGATTAATTTTAGCACAGTAGACTTTGTTTTCAATAAACTAACACTTCAAATAGAAAAAAAAGAGAGCTTCGCATATGAAGAACGCTTTGTATGCATGTTGTAGTACATTGTACATTGTTAGATTTTTGTTTTTAATATTTATTACAAATGTATTACCAAGAAAGTAAAAACATGCACACCCTTATTAGTTTTCAATATTAAGGATTTTATGAGGTTTTTATATTAGGGTTTATGTTAAGGGTCTTTATATTAGGTTCCATTTAAAAAGTAGTAAAGAATTACAAATTGTCACTTTAAAAAGGCAGCACTGCTCAATGTCTACATTAACAAGGGGTATATCAGCACTCCTAATGGCTGTAAACAGTGGGCTGTAAGGAATATGTCCTTTTAGTTTATTTGTCCTGGGTGTTATTAAGCACCAGCCAAATAAAATCATTACTGCTACATAACTTAGCAGGGGACCTAAAGATTGTTCTGTACAGTGGTTACAAATAGCAGTAAAATCTCTATCACTGGTAGTCCCATCTCCACCGTTCAATAAGAAAGCTCACCACCACATTCCTTGACAATGGGTCTACCATCCATTATTACAGTTATTAGAAAAAGCGAGCTAGTTATGGGTAAACACATTGGGCAGAGGTTGTTTGCTGTGTTAGAGCCTACTAAAAGTAGTTTGGCTTTGGCTAAGCCTGAAGCCAAAACTTTGCTTCTATTCAGATGAACATCCCTCACATCTGAGGCCTGTTTGAGTAACACTAAAAGTAATAGTTCACTTTGTAAACATTACCCAATTATATGAAAGTAAAAGAATAACATGATGTTGACTTGCAGAATATTAGATAATTGATGTCAGCAATTTCAATTAATTCACTAAGCTAAGTGATTTTTTATTTTGCTTAGAGTAATGGGAGAATTATCCTGCCTAACAAACCTTGTTCAAAGTTTGCAAAATGTTCACAACAAACTCAATTTAAGTTCATAAGAGGCAAACTTTGTTAGCAAGTTATTTTATTTTTAAAGTTTGTAGGCCAATTACAGTAAAAAATGGCATGAAGAGAAAGGCACAGTTGGACTTGGTACCAAATCCTTTAAATAACATATTTTTGGAATGCCTTAAAGCTGTATGTGGTATTCTACAGCAGTGTTTTTCAACCGCTGTTCCGCGGCACACTAGTGTGCCTTGAGAGATCTTCGGGTGTACCGTGGGAAATTATCCAATTTCAGTTAATTGGTCCCAAAATGATTTATTTACTGCAAAAAAAATTGTCTTCATTTGTCTATACCAGCGATGTATAGTGATAGGCAGAACCAAATAAAACTCTTCCACTAGATGGCAGCAGGTAGCTAATTTACGTGTCTGACTTTTTGGTGGTGTTCCGTGGGATTTTTCTAATTGTAAAATATGTGCCGCGACTAAGAAAGGTTGGGAAACACTGTTCTACAGCAGCAGCACCCTTATCTCATTATTTGAGCTTACAACTTTAATAAAAGGTGGTTTTTGGCCTACTTTGGACACCTGACATCAGGTGGACACTGCAACTACAACAAATCTATAAGCTAATGAAATTTAATGTAGAACAATAAGGCTCAAAGTCTTTGTAAAAATTAGTCAGTGGCAAAACAGGTTACTGGTATAGTTTGTGAGCTTCCTATTTCTCATTACCACACTGCATTGTTTTAAAACTTTAATAAAAAGTCAAAACTTCAGAAAAACAATTCTTTGTTCACTGAATATCCCCAATTTGCAATATCCTGAAAATACAGACTATAGTGTGTGTTAGCTAATAAAGAACTGGTGTCAGGAGTAAGTGTGAGTACTTGAATAGGCATTTAACAGAAATAAACAAAGGAGGTTTTATCCTGTAGTTAAAATTTTGTTACTTTATCTTTTACTAAATGTACATTTATATCATACCTATGGTATGTAAGTAGCTTGGTTAGGTCATAATATAAGAGGAAGCATGCATGATCTTTTTTTTTTTTATTTACATTTTTCATATATAGAAATATATATATATATATTGTGACAGAGGGTCCGTAGAAAGGGTAGAAAAGGTCAGGAAAGTGTTAAAAAGCTTCAGAGAATAAAGAGGTAATATGATGTTTTGATGGTTTTCAGAAAGAAACCTGGAACTTTAGTGCCCTGGAGCTTGCCAAGGGAGTGAAACTGTGGGTTCCTTGGCCCAACCCAACCCTGACTGGGAATATATGCAGTTGCGCTCAGGTGCAAGAGAGATGGTGTGCTCAGCAAGAGGCTGAGAGGGTGTGCTCAGCAAGAGGCTGACAGAGGAAGTACAGAGGGACTCCAGGCTGAGAGAGAGCCAGGGTGGACTCCAGGCTGAGAGAGAGCCAGGGTGGACTCCAGGCTGAGAGAGAGCCAGGGTGGACTCCAGGTTGAGAGAGAGCCAGAGTGGATTCCAGGCTGAGAGAGAGCCAGAGAGGATTCCAGGCTGAGAGAGAGCCAGAGAGGGAGTCCAGGCTGGGAGAGAGCCAGATAGGGAGTCCAGGCTGGGAGAGAGCCAGATAGGGAGTCCAGGCTGAGAGAGAGCCAGATAGGGAGTCCAGGCTGAGAGAGCCAGAGAGGGAGTCCAGGCTGAGAGAGAGCCAGAGAGGTAGTCCAGGCTGAGAGAGAGAGAGCCAGAGAGGGAGTCCAGGCTGAGAGAGAGCCAGAGTGGATTCCAGGCTGAGAGAGAGCCAGAGTGGATTCCAGGCTGAGAGAGAGCCAGAGTGGATTCCAGCCCAAGAGAGAGCCATAGGGATGCCAGACTGAGAGAGAGCCAGAGTGGACTCCAGTTTGAGAGAGAGCCAAACAGGATTCCAGGCTGAGAGAGAGACAGAAGGGATTCCAGGCTGAGAGAGAGACAGAAGGGATTCCAGGCTGAGAGAGAGCTAGAGTGGATTCCAGGCTGAGGGAGAGCCAGAGGTTTCTAGAAAAGCCAGCGGCCAAACAGTACTACTAGACTGTGAGTGGACCAGTACTAGATACAGGGTGTTAGTAAGAGATGGCACCTAAGTGAGGTAGCCAGATGCCCAGCCGGGTTTATTGTTTTATTGTGAAGTGCTGGGGAGTGTGCTGTAACACTCGCCTATTTAAATTAAAAAACTGCTGGTATTTTAGACTTTTGAAGTCTGCTGCCTCTAATCTGCCCTGTAAGCATCCCGTTACCATGAGCAATTCCCCTGTGCTATGCCACTATATATATATATATATATATATATATATATATATATATATATATATATATATATATATATATATATATATATATATATATATATATATACACAGTAGAAAGTCAGTTCAATGGGTATTGACCTGCTAATAACGAGAGCCCCATGTATCAGTGAGTTTAATTTACTAAATTCAAAGAGTATATTAACTGAACATAGTGAATGTTTGCTTAACTTGAGGTAAAGTTGCATTTATTTCATTCATATAGTTTTATGCAAACAAAAATCCTGTAGTTTAACCCTTGCATATGATAGGATATTGGAAGTGAACATAGTTTCACATTATTAAGTAAGCTATGTGAACACCACGTAAGTTAAACAGTCTTTGCTCTAGTAAATCAACCCTAATGTGTTCTTAATAGAAACTTAAATTACTTTGCCTCAGTCACCAGCAAACATCAGACTTCGGCTAAAAGTCTGAATCTAGTAAGTGTCTGTGGGGAAATCACTCCAGTTCTTTAGATGATTCTGATAATCTGCTAACTTTAGGCACTTTTTAGTTTTATTCTCTTCCTATTCTCTTCTTCATTTTCTACTACTGAAAAGAAATGATTACATGCTTAGTACCATAAACCTGAATAGATTTCTTAAGGTATGATTAACAGACCAGAAGATGGACCTATCAAAATCAATATTTGCCCAACAGCTTGCACATTATTAGAATTTTGTGTTCCGAATATTGGGGGTGGTTTGACAATTGTTCTATGATCACTAGCCACTGTGTATACATGGGTTGGTGGTTGTTTGGGGCACTATCACCGCTCACAGCCACTATTCACATAGTGCTTGTACCCTGCTTGGTACATTTTTGGTATCACATTCCTGGTGGTGCATCCAATCCAGAATTCTTCTTCTTTCTTGCACGGAGCCTCACATAAAGATGGACTTGTGACTGTTTTGATTTAGAGCCTCATAAACTTGCATCTTGTAACTTGTAACTTGAGGCTACCACATCCAGCATGTTAACCCAGGCAGAGGGCCTCTTATGCCAGGCTCAACATTGCTTTAGTACATTTCACCCCAGGACTGGGCATTACCAGGAGACATTCCTACACCTGCTCTAATTACATACATATTCAGCATACAGAAATTTCAGCTCTTTTCCCAGGGCAAACAGAGTAATTTCACTTCCCAATGAAAAAAGTCTTCCAGTTTGGTCCACTGCTCTCTAAATACCACCACACTTACAGTCCTCTTTAAAGAACTTAACAGCCTCTGCATCTTCTCTCTTTAGTGAAACTACTTCTTTTTGAAGCAAAACATAACAATTTTTTCAACTTTGTACCTAAACTGTTGGTTGACGTCAAAGCCCGTACCAGGTATATTATTGTCTTTTCTTAGACCCGTCTCTATACAAAGGAGGCACTTGTTTAGCATAGAACAGACTGGGTCACCCTCATGAGAACATAAGATATGTGCACCTAATACTGCACTGCTCTTTATTATACAGTTAAGGTAAACTTTGGTGGTCAGCATTCTTATGATGCTAGCTTGCCATGAAACAGAGCAGGAGCAGAGCAGACCATCACAGTGCTCCTGCGATTGAAATGCCACTCATGGGGCACACAGCATGCATGCAGGTCAGAAGCAGGAGCCATAACACAATGGCTGGCATTGGAAGACTTCATGACCAAGTGTTATGAAATGTGTATACACAGGTAAAACCTTTTGGTAGCTTCTTTGTCAGGCAAGGGGTCTGAAGCTGACAGGGATATAAACATGTTCAAAGTACATAAAGGGAAAACACTGAGCAACAAATCATATGAGTGATTTCTTCTGTTTATTTCCCAGCCTGGGACTCAACTGTCAACCTTACCTTGTCCTCACTAAAGCGCAGACGCCTCTCTTCTGCACATGCGAGCAGTTGTGGCGCTGGGCTCCATCCAATCTGCTGGCCAATCAGAAAACAGCCTGTTGACCAGCCCTGGCTATTAGCTAGCTCACACACTGCACTCTGTGTTCTTACAACGTGTCTCCATTGTGGTGAGCCCCTAATTCTGTTGAGATAGTTCCTATTCACCTGGTGCTAAATTCAGTGTTTCCTCTGTCCAGCTCCTGCGTTAAACCCTCGTTGTCCAGTCTGTTGGTTCCCAGCTATTTTCCCTGTGCTGTTCCAGTGTTCCTGTCTGTCTGTGCATATTCCTGAGTCACATGTGCCTCCTGTTGCTTCCAGTGTCTCCTGTGTTCCCTGTGCCCGCAGTGTCACTAGTGTCTGTCTCCTGGATCCCTGGCGATTGACACCTGGCGTGTGACCTGACCTGTCTTGCTTGCTGCCTGTCTCGACCCTGGCCTTCCTTGACTATCCTTCTGCTTTGTGATTTGGTACTGTAATTTGCCCACCTTGGTGTGCCCAAGGACCCCAACCTGCCAGTAACCAGTGGTACAACATGCTTACCATCAGAGGCTTTGGAGAAGATCTGGTTACTGCTTAAACTCTGCGCCTTGGCCCTTCTTAGGGCTCACAACACCTCCATGCAAGCCATAGCGCCCCCTAGTGGTCCTGTCTCTCTGTGCGTGACATCAACTATAGATAGAGAAATACATTCTGACAGCTTGGGTTGTGCACAAGTATAGGAGTTGGTAACCCTGACAACCCTCCAAAAGCTTAAAAACTAGTGAAATAGATAATCATTAACCACCTAAGCGTTACACTGAGGTCTAGATTTCTGTACCAAAAGTGATCCACTGTTTTTCATGAAATTTTTTTTAAAATTGTAGACCTGTAACTTACAAGATCGGCGGACGATGACCGATGGAGGACGACGCTGGATGAGCACAGGGGGACCAGGTAAGTGAAAAATCTCGGGCTTAACCATCCTTGCAATTTTTTTTTGCCCGAGCGAAGGTCGGGCTTAACTGCAAGGAGGTTAAATCCTGATGAGTAAACAAGTCTTGGCAGAAAAAACAATAACTACCTAGTATTATAGTAAAATAGCCCTGATTGGAAAAACACCCTTTCAAAGAATAACTTTCACATTTCTTTATGGTTTAAAATGCTACTTAGTAAGGTCCTGGTTCAGCACCAGTACACACCAGACACCAGTCCCCCAATCTGATGCCGCACTCTTCGCCTATAACAAGCCCCAGCTCAGCCTTGGGAGACTTGTAGCACCATAATAACCACAGATAATGCAGTACCATGATTCCAGCAGAGACGTATCCAGAATACTGAGCCAGTCTTCATGGAGATGTCAGGACAGATCCATTAACGACAGGCGATTAACAACTGCAATAGAAGTGAAGGGAGGTAGAGGACTGCGAAGTCCCACTCGCTCATTCTCCCCGTCTCTCTCCATAGAACAAAACAGTGCTGTATGCACAGCACTCATTTGTTCATCTGTCACTCTTTTGACGCTGGAATGTATAAAGTATAAAAGAATTTGCATGTTGTTAAAAGTGCAACATTTTTTTCTGTTCTTTTAAACAAAATCAACACATTGTACTAAAAACATATATAATTATTATTAAAACTAAATAACTACATAAAAAAGTACAACTTAAAATAAAAATTAACTATTAATTGTATTTTTTTTTTTTTTTTGCTGTATTTGTTTTTATGTTTTGTTTTTAAATCTCATCATTACTTATCGTGTAACACATCTGTACATAAACAAATGTACAAAACACATTGGTAATAGAACAAGGCAGTCCAGCAAATGTCCTGATGTTAGATAATTAACAATGTCACATCCCATGGTGATTGCAATACAGTATTTGTGCTGTATGGATACAAATTCTGGGGTATATCCTAAACTGGAAGAACTAATGAAGCCCCTTGGAAAGTTTACAACATTATAAGAACAAGTCCAGTGGAAGGTGACTATCTACTTTTAGATATAAGAGATAGAAATCCTCAGATTTATAATAAAAGCACACAACATGAACACTTGAGAACTCTCTAATTGACTTTCGAAAGACAATAACTCTGCTGATACCAGATTAAAATTAAGCTTTGGTTTACCTGTGATTTATATTATGTAAATAGAAGAAATTATGTAAAATTAACATGGAGAATAGGAGCATCCTGACCTATTATTATTAAAGAATGCAAATATTTTATGTAAAGCCAAAAAAATTGTTTTTTTGTCTTTTGCTAGACAAGATATAAAAGTTACCTTGAAGAAATATCATTGGATATAAATCTCCAGCAAAACAAAACACCTCTCCATAAAGGTCACTACAAATTTATCATGAGAGGACGAAAAAAAATATAGGACATTTCTGGGTTACTGTGGTATTCCCTCTGGCTGCTTTTTAACTGTTTTTGACATGCTGACAGAAACTATTGTTATCACTTTTGCTGGTGGCAATACATTTATTTGTACCATGCTGCTCGTGACACCCAGTCTATCTAGATTGTGCCTTCACATGTGCCTTGCATATATCAGCTTTGATATGTCAGAGTAGCACAGTAGACTTTTATTTAATTTGTTGTGTTTAATGTCATGCCATGCATGCATGGTAAACTATAGAAAAAAATACTATTCTGTTTTCGTGTGACTGGCTTTCTTATAAAGGAGCTTAGAAGAAAGCATGAATTTATGGATGGTGGAGCACTTAAGTAGAATTTCTAGATCTGTAAATTTGTCAAAGTCATTGTCCCTATTATCAGCGTCTGATTGTGCTAAGTCTAAAACAACAATTCATGTTGTCATCCTGCCCGGACTGGGTCAACTATCTTGTGTTGCACTCATTATAATTATATAGCCTTAGTTTCACACTAACAAGGCTGGGTAATACATTCTGCCCAGGCGAATCCAACTGACCTGTGTTGTACCCAACCATTGAATCATATAGCCGTAGTATCACATTACCAAGGCCAGGTTCAGTACAGTGATAAGTAAAGCAGGAAAGCATACAAAAGTGGGCCATGCAGACACTCAAACCTGCCAACAGATAAAGGAAAGCAGATTCCATGAACTCTGCAAAGACAGTCATGGGCATGCATTATGGCAATTTGTTGTCTTTTATTGTACACAGAAATGTACTATTGAGAGTCAGCACCACAGAGTTTGGCTGTCTGTGGCTCTCCCATGAAAACTTTGCTAGTTTGTAGGGGTGATGTCATTGTAGGGGTGATGTGTCTGCCACTGCCACTTGGAATGCCTAATAACAGAGTTAAGCTACGTACACACTTCCAATTATTATCGTTGGAAAACGAACGACGAATGATTCTGCACGATATCTACGAACGATCGTATAGCACCGTTCCTGCACACAGAGATAACGACACGATCGTTCGTAGATATTGTACACACAATAGATACGATCGTTTGAGCGATAGAGGAACTATGTGCACGACAGGAAAGTGAACGAACGTTCGTTCATTACGCATGCTCTGAACATGGACGATCAACGAACGACCGTACACACGAACGATGTTCAACGATCGTCGTCCAATCCGATCCGCCGGTCCGGTCGTTCGTTTCCAACGAGTTTCCTCGTTCGTCGGCGTCGTTGGTTACTTTTTTACGAACGATTTTTTGCCCAATCGATCGTTCGTCGTTCGATTGGAACGATAAAAATTGGAAGTGTGTACGCACCTTTAGGATAGGTTAAGTAAACGTGCTGAATTTTTTTTGCCAAGAAACATAACTTATTAGTATGTTCCTTTTTTCTCCCTTTCTTTGTACACGGATTTGTTGGAGACTGATATTAAAATTAAAGCAGGAGCAAGGGTCCAGGATGTTATGTTTTATTGTATGATTCCAAGCAGTGAAATGCATATATTGAGGTTAACTAAAAAATAAAATTTAAAAAAATGTAAAAAAAACGAAATTTTTTTGTCCATCATAAATACCAAATATCAGATCTAATATATGAGCGTAAATTTAACGAATTGACTTTTGTGAAGTGCTATGCAGTCTGGTGCTGAAAAGGGGTTCATATAAGAATTACTGAAGTGGAACTATGGATACAAAAATAAGAAAACTGCGACCAGGTAAGTCCTTTATTGCATTCAGTTTAGGAACCTGGAGGGATACTGGGATACCCAGCATATCCTACCATGTTTTCTTTCAAGATAATGAGCAGGCAGGTAAACATGTTTTATTGCACATGGGACAGCACCTGTCCCTTTCTGCAATAATGACCTGCCTGTTTATAAGTTCTTCACACTGAACTATAGTTCATAACCAGTTTTGCCAAAGTTGTTTATTTCAAGGCATGTCGTTATGAACTGGACTAGGAGGCCTATTTAAATTATACCAATTCATTTTAACCCAACATATTTGTTAACATATTAAAACAATAATTAAAGAATAATATAGGTAATGTGTTATAGTTGCTAAATGTCCCTACTTTACATAGAGCTTTGAACTCTGCCTTAATAAATAAGTCACTACAAAGTTTAGTAATAAAGCACACATAGTATCTCAAAGCTACCAACTGGATTTCAATTTACTGTAATCAAGTCAATGATAATATCGGTTACCCTATATCACTACATAACATACTTTGCTCCTTTTCTTGACTCAATAAACACAACATCCTCAATAACCAACTACTGTTTACACCAAAAAAAAAAAGAGATAAAGAAAAAAGAAAATGGTTTAGTAGGAAGACATTAGGTTACCAGTTCTTTACAGGTAATAATGATATTGACTATAACTGGTACTGAAATCTAATGGATTACTGAGAACAGAAGAAGCTTTTTAAGTGTCAGCTCATGGCTAAATCAATGTTTATGCATGGTATATATTTGAATAGCATCGCTTGCTGCCTGCAGGCTAAACGATGTTTCTATCTGTTTGCTATTTCTGATCCTTGAACCACGGCACAGGGTGTTGCAAATCGCATTTAGCAACAATTATCTACTGGTATTTCATGAAGGAGAAACTAGCGTGATTAATGAAAAGTGACATTCATCGAATGCTCTGGTATCCTAGTCCCCATTGTTGAGTAGGTGACTTTGATACATTAAGAAGTGACCTTTGCTTATACGAAGGTTACTGAGAATGTACGTTGTCGTTTCCAAGGATACATTTTCCTTACACGTTTTCCCGTCTTTATCATAGTCAGTCTAGAAGTAAACATTTAAACATATTATTGTAACACAAAAGAAATTATTAAAATTAAAATATATACAATGTAAAACCATCTGTAAGTGTGTAAAACGTAACAATAAAAGCCAACCACCGCTTTCACAGCAGTGCCTGTCATTAGCAGCAATGGTTTATACGCTTTTTTTTTTTTTCGTTTTGCCAAATACTGTTCCAAGGACTTTAGTTTTTTATACAAAATCGCCTAAAGCAAAACTGCAACATTAGTATTTTACTTCTACTTTTCTGACAAATGGCAGTTCTCAGCATTTTTAACTGTGATAAAAGCTATTGTAAAGTGACTTTATTCTGCAGAAAGTGCATCAGGTTGCATAGGCAGGAAATATATTAGCAAAGTGACACCTGCTGTGCAGAGAAAAAGCAGAACTATAATTAACGGAGACCCAAATATCTGATGGCATTTGAACTATCATAATTCCTATAACTTCCTGTCACAATGCTTGAGTTCTTGGCTAGTAACCTTTCAACCTTGGATTTTACATTTTAATTACTGACAGACACAAGTTCTATTTTATATCCTAGCGTTTCTACCACAGGAAGGATTGGGGTGTTATATTTCATATTTCTTGCATGTTTTGCAATGTTTCTGGCCTGAATCAGAACATATACATGAGGAAAGTAATGATTACATCTGCTTTTTCATAGTCTGTGGGTAACTAGAGCATAGTTACACTGCAATTATGGATATTTTTTTTAGTTCGTAGAAGAATTTGTCAAAGAGGTGAAATGGTGTATATTAAATGAATATTACTCTATGTCAAATCTCTTTTTTAAACAAGTCTAAAACAAAGTTAAAGGAAAACACTCCTTAAACAGTATAACATATATTATAGCTATACAATCTTTAAAAAGATATAATTACAAACCCAGCTTTTGCTGCCATATTTAGCTTCAATCCAGGGATTTACCCAACTGTAGTGTTTTTGTACTTCAGACATCTTCAGTCTGAACATTACTAAACCCACTGCCTCAGATCCCGAGCTGAGCTGCAATCTGTAATAGGACAGTGAAAGAAGAAGCAGCAAAGTAAAGTGATCATCTTATACTACACTCTGTTCCAACCAGCATGCTTCTTGTCAACATGAGACTGGGTTTGGATGCGCTCATGATTACCAATCTCCATTCAGTCATGCCCTTTAATTCCCCCAAAATTCAGTTTTATTGTTTTAAACAAATGCTTTTCTATTTTAATCCACGACCACTGTAATATTTTAAAATTGTTGTAAAATTTGATGTTCAAAATGCCTTGTAAACATAATTTCCTGTTTGTATAATTGCCTTTTTGCTTTTCCCAGAAATATGCCCCTATGATACAAATTCATTGAACCTTGAAATTTGCTCAGACTGGATGTAGACACTCCCATTTTAAAACTAGTTGGAGAAAGGAAACAAATACTAATTTCTTCAACAATTAATTTTTCTTCCACAAAGAACAGGAAAAAAAGCATGCAATGTATATAGTTTCAGATTCAGATTTTTCAGCAGTCCAGATTCAATGGTTTTGGTTGCAGTGTATATTCAGGCTTGGTATGTCTTGTCATGTTAGTAATATCAGAAATCAGATTTGAAATGTTTTTACTTGCCTAATTTTTTTGCACACTGATCAGAATTTGTTATTTGTTGTATAATAAATTGGCACTAATATCTACTAACATTTTATTATTAAAACAATTTCTCTTATATGAAAAGGTTAAGAGGAATGAATTATGAAATTATGGAGGTTGTTTTGCCAGAAGTGCATGGTCGTACAAGATAAGTAATTGCTGGTGCTGGAGACCTTCCATCAGATCCCCATTAGTAGGTAATAATGAAACAGCATTGGAGCAAAGGTCTAGACCCAGCTATAATGCAGGAACAGCCTTTTAAAGATAATCTGCTGTACTTGTCTGGTATGCAAACACATATGTAGGTTGGCAGACTAGCAATTATATAGTTCGTACAAGTAAACTATTATTAAAGTAAAAATTATACAAATAAAGTTCGGGGACACTGGAGGCTGTCTGCAGCAAGGGCAAGCATTTACAGAATGTATTGTGAAACTGCAGGAACACAAACTTGCTAAACATAAACAGGTGTTCAATAAAATGAATAAAAATTTACTAGATAGCATTAAAAAAATGGTAACCATTTTTTTTATGGTGCTTACTATTACATACTTGCAAGGTCCAAGTCCATATAGTTTGTGGGCAGCATGATAGCTCAGAGGTTAGTGCTCTGGACTTTGCAGTGCTAGGTCCCAGGTTCGAATCTCAGCCAGGACACTATCTGCATGGAGTTTGCAAGTTCTCTCTGTGTCTGCATGGGTTTTCTCCGGGTAAAAAAAAACATGCAGTTAGGTTAATTGGCTACCCCAAAAATTGAACTTAGACTGTATTAAAGACATTTGACTATGGTAGCGACATTAGATTGTGAACTCCTTTGAGGGACAGCTAGTGGCATGACCATGGACTTTGTACAGCGCTGCATAATATGATGATGCTATATAAATACTGTATATTATTTAATATAATTCACAGCAATGGGGACACTTGGCTGCTCATTACTTAACTTGCTGATGCCTGCATCAGAGAAGCACTGTTGCTTGGTCTTTTACTGCCTGCCAGATTTACTTGGTATTCTGTGATTAATTGCCACCTGCACATAAAACTAATGTGTTGCTGATGGAGCACCAAATGCCAGTTTTTCCATTCACCTTTACTTGCTTTGTTGTAGATTTGGACCAAAAATTGGTCAGTTCTGCTTGGTATTACTTTACCCATTATTTGTAAAGGTAAAAATGAATGAACCAGAATACCAAAGTATTCATATCATATCTTGATAAAGATGCTCTCTTTAAGCAAAGAATGAGGAAGCAATGTCTTGGCTTAGGTCATATAACTTGCACCTAAGATGAGCAATTGTAAGATTTAAAAGGAAAGTCTTCCATTTTTGAATTTTGCTTTTTCATGTATATTTCTATAATATGTAATATTAAGGGTAATAATATAAACAACACATTTTTTTATGTAAAATATTTTGAATGGAACCAAAAAATTTCTTTTACACTTCTTTTACACTTATGGTTGCAGACCTCGAGAGAGCAAAGCTATAGCAAAGAAAAAAAAGTGGAAACAAGCAGGTAAGGTTATTTTATTTCAGAAGCAACATTGCCTTTCCTTTCTGAAATACCAAAAAAAAAACATACAAGCTTGTTTGCAAGTACACTCACCTCTTCTTGCTCCATTTCCGGTGCGGTATCCTTGCCTGGCCCTCTCCTGGATTCAGGATCTTCAACCATCTTGATTGGCCATTCCAGAATATCATAAATCCCATGCCAGGATACATTATAGAAAAAGTTATAATGAGGTAGGTACGTTTATTTTGTTGCTGAAAATACAATGCTTGTGCCTTCTGCAATAAACAACCTTTCCGCTCTTGATTTTTTATTGTTAAAGTATAGTTCTTCTTTAAGAATAACTAAAAATGCTGTATTATCCAGACATAAATTAGGCATTTTTTTTTTAGCTATTTGACTGGACTGCAATCGCTTGTCAAAAAATCCTGAGGCATACAATTTGCTTTTCCCTGTGTGGGAGGCCGCTACCAACCAAAACTACCTGTTATGTTCCGGTTATAGGTTTAGGAACTGGTATTTACAGACTACCAAATTATCACAAACAAGGTAATCTTAAGAATTGGCCTGATTTGGAGAGCAAAAGAAAAATAAAACACTTGAGCAAATAATTTGTCTTCACAGCCTGACTGGTGTAGCTATGTAAAGTACAAACTATGGCTTTAAAAAAAGTCAAAAAGTAGTGCTTTAATCATTATGTCTGACATAAAAACTATAAAAAAAATTTTGGATTTCTACACATTAATAATCACATATAGTAAACAAAAAAACAAAAAAGAGAGGCCCTGGAGAGTGTTGCTCAAGCAATATTGTTACAATTATAATACTTAATACAATAGCCTTTTCCCAAATCTAATAACAGTTTACATGCATAATGAAAATTAATAGTGTATGGAATATACTTATCCAGAGTATTTCTACATGTTGACTTGATCAAATCTCATCGAGTTGATTACCAATGTGATTTTTTAAGCTTTAACAATTTCTACAGAATGGTTCCAAGGGAGCTCACAAGCTATGGTAAATCATAAAATTCATTTTGTTTTGCATCAATTCATTCATCCGTGTTCCGACTAATCACCTCATTTAAAAATTCAATAAACCTAAATACCTGGATTTATGGTGCTTTGTCAGAGTGAACAAGGGAATATAAGCAGCGCAGAACTACATGTCTATTGCAACTTAAAGACCAGCTTTGAGTTGAAAACAATTAAAAAGACTCTGCTGCAATAATTATATTCACAGTGTTAGCAAATAAAATAAATTAAAACCGATTTAATTTCTGCTGTGGGAGATGGAGAGGAAATAGTGAAAGGCTTTAATGCAGACACTTAAGACATTAAAGTTGTGTTAAAGTGAAACTTTAAACAGTCTATAAAGTGTTGCTGCAGCATTAGGAGCTGTTAATTGCAAAGTGCGTATATACAGTATGCTGCACAGGGGCAGTTTACGACTATGCTGTTCTGTAACATTTTGAAATGGTTCAGTTCATTTCTATCTACTGTAATTTACATTGAGTAAAGAGATATTGCCCATATTGTGTCAGATGTTGATTCTCGAAGAAAGAAATAGCTCCGCAAAAACACAATAGCACTTCAAATGTACATTTTTCTATGTTTTTGTGTCCTATCCTTTTCATTATTTTAAATTGTATTTATTGAGAAATTGTGCATCCAATAGATGACAAATGACTTGCTTCTTTTCTGCAGATATAATGTTATGTGCTTAGTCTCCAGCATCAAAAATTACTGAAATGATTTTGTATTTATTCAAACTAGATATATTGAATGTCTTCTGAAACTAATCAGATATGATCAGATTGTAGAATCACAAAAGTTGTGATACATTACAAAAAATGAGACTGGCAAACTGCTGAACTAAAATTAAAAATATATCTGTGGTCATTTTATTTTTAACTATATGCTAAAAAGGAAACATGGAAAGCACAATATAGCTGATATAGCAACATAGTCTATACCTAAACATGTTCAAATTGGCAACTGAATCCAAGAATCAACATAAATGGGGCAGAACTGTGGGCACCCAAACATCAGTAAAAGCTGAGCAACATATTCTTTGGACACATTATAAGTTATTTTCTTTGATAATTAGGCCCATAGACGCCCTTTAAGTAGAAAGTGAAAAAAATTACAGATGTGAACAGATTATTAGATATCATGATCAAAAATATTTCTAGCTCTCTACACGACAATTTAAATATTAAAACATGATTGCTGTCCCAAACTCTACTAAAACAAAGAGGGGGTTAAGGAACTGGTCTCTGTTCCTGGATGCAAGATTTTCTTTTAAAAGGTACAGAAAAAAGGTGTTCTAAAACTTCCCTCTGCTCATCTCAAGCAGCATATATGATACGTACTCAAATATTAATCATTCCAAACATAAATCAAGGTACTTATTTTTAACTGAAAATACAAAAGAAAGCTTTGACTCAAGTATAAACTCAGGTTGTAAAGTGTGGCCATCACTGCAAACAATAAAAACAGATATCACGGGGCGTGGCTTGATGGCGGCGGAGTAGGACGTTGGTCTCCTAGCTCCGTATACCGCCCGGGGTTTCCTACTCCTGTAAGCGCTCCGGCGCCTTTCTTCTCATTCTAATGGGGCCAAAAGTAAAGGGGGCACAGAAGGGACGCCCCGGAGGGGGAGATCCCCCCACCGGAGGCATCCCAGGCTTCTTCCCCGCGGGAGGCCGCGGGGACCGCGACAAGGCCGCAAAGCTGGGGGCTAAATTTTTGCCAGCATCCGAGAAGCAGGCACCGTCGGCGCGGTGCTCCCCTCGAAAGCCCGGATTGCAGCAGGATGCACCTGAACCTGATCCAGAGGCCTCCTCTACCCTTCTATCAGAGGTACTTCCTGACTCTCCCATTACTAGCCCCTGCATGCTGCCCTCTTTAGAGGCCTCCTTAAACCAAAGCCCAGCTAGTACTGATCCTGAAGAGGAATGGGACTGGAAAGCCCACCTACGTGCCTTGCCCACCAAGCAAGATCTTGAACACAGTATAGGGCGCCTTGAAGCAAGCTGCAAGATGGAGTTCCATGCCATACGTGAGTCCGTTCAACAAGTTACTAATGCCACCGCAGCTCTACAGACCCAATGCGCTGATCTTTCTTCACAAGCAGTTTCCCATGCGGCTGTTTTGGAACGCCATGAGATGCAGATTAATATGTTGTATTTACTGCACGATGACGCTGAAAACCGCAACAGGCGGAATAACATCCGTATACGGGGCTTACCTGAAACCATACCGAATTCAGAATTGCCTGTAGCTGCCTATTCCATATTTGCTAAGCTCCTTGCGATCTCATCTGATGTTGATATAGAGATAGATCGGATACATAGGACATTGGGCCCACGCAGCGTAGATCCGCAACGCCCTAGAGATGTTATCTGTCGGATTCATTTCTACAGAACCAAGGAAGACATCATGAAAAAAACCAGAGAATTTCCGACTATTGAATATGCTGGGGCTCAGATACAATTGCTGCCTGACCTCTCTAAACATACCTTGGATCTTCGCAGGGCTCTTAAATCACTTTTGACGGTTCTTCGTGAGCGGAGCATTCCATATAGATGGGGATTTCCCTTTCATCTCATCATCAGATCTGGAGGCAGAACCCTTGTTTTTCGTGAGCCTTCTGACTTGTCTCATATTGTGCAGAATCTGCGACTTCCCGACATCATGTTACCTGAATGGCCTACGGCGACCTCACTCCTCATTAGCAAATCAACGCCATCGCACGCTACCTCACGACATTCGTCTGATAATCCTCCGAGCACCTCAGCGGGTCATGCTTCTCCCACTCTTCCTCCCATGACCTAGTTAACTGAACCAGCATCGCCGAAGTACTTGTTGGATACAAGACATCACTGGATTACTACTATCATCACCTACCGCGCCCGGTCGGAAGATAAGTATGACTTTCCATGGCATTGTATGCTCCCATGTTGCCGAGCCATGTTGGACTGCATTTGACTCTGTACAAGTGGTTCCTTCCTAACGGTGGGACTTTCCATGTTATGGTAGCTAAGCTGAGCATTATGTACCTAGCGTTTATGCCGATGCTTATAATGTTAGCTGCCCCGCTCTTTTTGCATGTCCTTTGGATCCTGTGCTTGACTTGTTAATTTTGTTAAGGGCCCTCTGGGGGATGCGCGGACTATACTGTTCTTGCATTCCCGGAGGGCTCTATTATGGGCCCTGGGATGCTACATCCTGGTTCCCTTGGTTTATTTTGGCAGGAATTCAGTGTAATGTTTATTTTATGTTGCTGTCTTTTGATGTGCTCTACGCCTTAGGTGTCTTAATTTTGGGAATTTTTAGTGCTATGGTTTTGCGGGTTCCCCCGGGTGGGATTCACATGTTTGTTTCTGTTAAGTTTGTCTGCTTCCCCTGCCGCTCGCAAACACTTCCCCACATAGGCCTGCTGCCCTCCTGGGCAGCGACTTGGGACCTTTAGGGTCCCACTTTAGATTTCTCACCCCACGGTCGAGGTTTTAGCCCGCCTCGCCCGTCTGGTGCCCCCTCCCGTGTCCCCCTCCCCCTAATGTCCTCGGTACATACCCCAGCAAATGTTTTGACAATTCGTACCCTTAATGCGAAAGGTCTTAATAGCCCGAACAAACGCTCTCAATTGTTATATGCCCAACACAAAGCTCGGGTGAATATCCTACTCCTCCAGGAGACCCACTTTCACTCCATTAGACTTCCCTCTCTCCGTAATCGATATTACCCCTTGTGGTACCATAGTTCCAATCCTGAGTCTAGAACTAAGGGAGTCTCTATAGCTTTTCATAAATCACTACCAGTACAGATTCTGGAATCTCGCTCTGATTCTCAGGGCAGGTATCTGTTTTTAAAAATTTCCCTTTGGGATAAGAAATTTACACTGGCCTCTTTTTATGCTCCCAATCACCAACCCACTGCGGCCCTCTCTCAATACTTGGAGTTACTGAAAGGGTTTGCCGAGGGATCTATTATTGTGGGTGGGGACTTTAATTGTGTTTTGGATCCCCGCATAGATACTTCCTCAGGGAAAACCCCAATCTCATATTCCAAATTGAACTCCCTTCGTTCTAAACTGCACGATCTTAGAATAATGGATATGTGGCGCATCTTGCACCCCACCACCAAAGACTATACCTTTTTCTCCTATCCGCACAATATGTATTCTCGCATTGACTATGTTCTGGCGAGCCATTCCATTCTAGATTGGTGTCCTAGTGCTTCTATAGAGTCCTGCCCCTGGTCCGACCACTCTTCAGTGTCCCTCTCATTTCAGATTCCCCATTTGGGCCCTAGAGCATGGACATGGAGATGTAATGATTCTTTGTTCAAAGACTCTCTCTGTGCAAAGGCGGTTCTTGATGCGATAACCAATTTTATTGGAGATCACGCCTTGGACACCACTCCCCTTCCTATGCAATGGGAGGCTATGAAGGCGGTAGTTCGAGGGGTTCTAATACAACAAGGCTCTAGGCTTAAAAAGATTAGAACACAGGATATAGCTTGCACATCCGATAAAATCCGTACTCTGGAACGCCTGCATAAACGAAACATGGCCCCTGCAGTTTTTTTAGAATTGACTGCTGCTAGAACCCACCTCTTGAAACTGTACGACTTGGCTCACCAACGCCACAGGGATCGTTTCCGAAAATTGATTTATCAATTTGGGGATAAATGTGGCAGACTGCTGGCAAGGGGTCTTCACCCACGCACATCCACCACATATATCCCGTCTATACACACTTCTGACGGCAGGGTGACATCTATCCCCAGAGAGATTCTGCAAACTTTTCATGAATATTATGCAGAGCTCTATCAACTACACCCTACACCAGCCACCCCTTCCTCTTTGCAGGAATATTTAAATAAAACAGCTCTTCCACATTTAACTTCTGAGGTGATTTCTCAATTGGAATCTCCGTTTACGGAGGAGGAGGTATCCGCTGCCCTGCAGGCCACCCCGACCGGAAAAAGCCCGGGTCCAGATGGATTTACTCCACGATTCTATAAGCTCCACGCTTCTAATCTTATCCCCTTTATGACCAAAGTGTTTTCTTCTGTCTCTGTTGATACGCCGTTTCCTCCCCAGAGTTTGGAGGCACATATTACAGTTCTCCCCAAGACCACACTGACAAAGACCACACGGTTTGCTCTAACTATAGACCTATATCATTGATTAACGTGGATGCAAAAATTTTTTTCAAATTGATTGCCAACAGGTTGTCCCCACACATGCCATCATTGATCCATAAGGATCAAACTGGGTTTATTTACGGAAGGGAAGCCAGGGATAATACTATTAAGACCCTCCTGCTGACCCAGTTCGCTAAATCCTCAGGTACCCCCGCGTGCTTACTATCAATAGACGCTGAAAAAGCCTTTGACAGGGTTAGTTGGCAGTTTATGTATTCGGCGTTACGTCAGGTGGGCATGGGCCCCTGCATGGTCTCTAGAATTGCAGCACTGTACTCTTCCCCCAGAGCTCGGGTGCGGGTTAATGGCACTCTCTCGGATATATGTTTGATTTGACGCGTGTGTTATATTTGATTTATGTTATGTTTATTTGTTACTTTTTCCTGAAAACTTAATAAAAACTGATTGAAACAAAAACAGATATCACTAGAAATGTATATGGTAATAAAAAATGTAAATGTAATAGAAATATAAAATTAACATGAATATATACATCCAGTGTATTTTTTATAAAAACTTTTACTTAAAGGGGGCAACAATTAAATCATATGGATCCATTCTATAGTTTCTTTCTTTTTACAGCTTAAAGGATTTTGTATTTTTTAGTTGGAATGATGGATCACTTGTTCTTAACCTAATGAGTGGTAACCCCGAGTGTGGCTCGGGGTAAAAAAAAAAAACGAAAGCGGTAAAAACATGAAAAACAAAAAAATAAAGACTTACCTGGTCCCACCGGCGTCGTCCAGTGTTCTGCCCCTTGGTTCCCAAAGACGTTGGTGCATGCATCAGGGCGTGCGAGGGAGCATGGCGGGAATTTCAAATTATTTTGTATTGGATTAAAAAAAATAACTGTATTGAATCCAAGACAAAGTAATCATATTTTATATATATATATATATATATATATATATATATATATATATATATATATATATGCTGCTGTACAGTTACATTACAGGTTTCAGTATTTTTATACACCCTTGTTTTACCAGATTTTTGTGTTTTTGTATTCAAAGTTAATTATTAATACATTTATTAAATATTGGACATATTTCGGTGAGTTATGCCTAAGAATTATAGGCCTACAATGTAAAATAACTCTTCATGAAAGACAATGTACTGCTTTTATACATATAAATCCAGACAGAAATGAACCCCCGGGAGGTAAAGGATCTTTTGTGCAGAATTTTTGGCAAATAGTAGATGGTGCTGTGTCCTCATGTAAAGCATGTAACAAACTTATATGTTACACAGTCCTTTCATTGGTTTACTAGCCTTCCATAGAGTTATTATAACTTTAAACATTTTAACATTGGGCCCCTAAATATCATTTATCATTTTAATACTGTTCTAAAGACATGGTAATAAATATATTTAAATTAATGTTACTGGATGGTACATAAATCTCCCTCTGCCATTATATATCATAATATTTCTTATGCTTAAAGTTTAGAAAGGCTTTACAGACATTAAAACATAAATCCAATTTATTATGAAGATAAAAGTCTAGCTTATGATCACAAACATACTTTTTAAATATTCCATCATATGTAGATCCAACACTGTCCAACATTTGTTTTGTCTCAGTTAGAAATTGTTCTTTCTACCTAAAACTAAATGGATGGTATGGATAAATCATGTGCAAGTAAAAAGTGTTCTAAAAATACTTAAAAATGTATAAAAGTATTTAAGACACAAAAGGTCTGAATCTATCAGTTAGCCCTTTAATTAAATTCATAGAAGTAATCAGATGCAAAATGAGAAATGGCTGAGAGCACTGCTGAATAATTTCAGCATTTATACCTATAACTGTCAATCTCTGAAATGCTGTTTTAAATATGTCTCCTAAATCATAAGAGCTGGTACTACTTCCAGTGATTCATGTTAGCTGTGTTCTATGATTTACTGTAGAATGATTCTTCTTCTCTTTCAGGGAATTTCTTGATCTCTTAACTGTGATTAATCTCTTAACTTTGAATGATCATAGCTTTTTATATGAGTGAATATCACAATTTTTCTGAATATAAATTCTCCAAGTTATTTTTTTACACATATGTTTTTTTAATGCTCTAACAAAAAGACACCCATTAATTTAAAACCTTGCATACACATTTTTATAACAGTTACTTGCAATATATTATATGTCTGTCTCAGCAGAATAAATTACTGATTGTGTGACTAGACACTGTGAAATAGAGAAGAGAACAGAAATGATCTGGCTGTAGGCAAGAATGGGACATAATGGCAGTTCTTTTTTTCCCTTGAATCAAGATTGCTGTTAGTTCCCACCAGAATAATTTAGGACATGAACTTTAAATGTTTTGTAAGTGATGCATCATTTTATGATTATTTAAGTAGTGGTGTTGTAGCTTGAATACTGGCATGAAGACAACAAAATATGCAGAACTGGAAACTATAGTACAATACTGCTAATGCTCATTACTTAAGGTATATGTAGTATATAATATGTAATATCCCATTAAAATTTTACTTTTACTTTGTAAACCTACAAATCATTGCAAATGAAATACTGTTAGGACAATATGACCCTCAAATTGTTCTGAACATGACAGTGCCAAATTAAACAAACTTCAGATGACATTAAAGTGGAACTATACCTGTTGGTGGGTGGGGAGTTTCTGCCATAATCAGCAACTATGCAGAGAATATTTGTAGATTATGGCACAGACTTACCCTGTGCAGCCACCCTCCAACTATGACAGGTTCAAAACCGGTCATCTCCGCATCTGAGGATACGGTCATCTTTGCTGCTGTCTCTGTTCAAACAAACAAAAAAAAACAGAGCCAGGGCTTTATTTTTTGGACAAAAGAGACGTTGCATGGCCCTTTCTTCAATTAGCTTTAACTTCTGGTGACATTTTATGAGATTAGGTCTGCTTTACGATTAGTAATTCAACACTTTCATGCAGGGGTAGCCACCACCAGCTGTTTGCAAATAGTTTAAAATATACTTACAAAAGTAAACTGTTACCTTCAATCTTCAATAAATTACTTTTGGCCCATTACCATGGAGGTTGGCCTCACTTACCAACCATGAGCTTAAGGTGATGTGGCCATCTTATTTATATAAACAGAGGCAAGGATAAAGGAAAGTTTACAAAGTGAGTAGTACCAAGACAGAAAAGAAACTCAGCACTCCATTCACAGAGAAAAAAATTGACACTTTCCAGATCAGTTTACAAAGTGGATCAGCAATTCAAGGCTCCAGAATACAAAAGACACAATTTACTCTTTTTCAGCAGGGTTCATAAAGAGTGTCATAACAAGAGCACCTTTCAAAACCTGCAAATGTCATGCAGTGGGAATGAGCATGTGTAAATCTGCACAATATTGAATGATGCATACTGTACACAACATAATTTTAGATTTTATGTTTGTATTGTTTAACAACCAAATGTAGTTCCGAATAATAATGCATATGTATAATTGTATGTAGATTGTATAAACCAATGGGAAAAAGGAAGGTGAGGGTTGTCTAAAACATACACACATATATATATATATATATATATATATATATTTCTGCATAGGGCCTAAGTGATTTTGAGTTGTGATTGTAATATGTACATGTAAGGTCTTGTATGCTTTACATACAACTCTAATTAGGTCTTTAGGGAAAAGCTAGCCTTTTCGAGTGGAACACACACTTAAAAAAAAACATAGATTTTATGTTCAAGAGTTTCAGCTTTGGTGAAAAACCCATGAAATGCAGAAACATGCCATAAGTTTCATGTAAAAGCAAACTCCTAGATGAATATTAGTACAGGTAGTCCACGAGTTAGGGAGTATCTGACATACAGACAACTCCTAGATACAAATGGGGGCTTCCTTGTTCGTTTGTGTGCACGTGTGCAGGATGGAGGCTTGATGGGGGAGGGGAGAGGTTTGCATGACTTGCAGAATAAATCTTTTGCTAAACACAGACTGAGCTCTCACAGTGAGGATTTTTTACAGTAACTGACACCAGATTAATAATATGTTAGGACAAACATCTGTCCTAATTGCATTTAATAAAATAATGTACCTGTTCCGACTTACATACAGATTCAAATTAAGAACAAACCTACCGTCCCTTTCTCATATGTAAACCAGGGACTACCTGTGATCCAAGATGATCGTACAGATTACAGAATTCTATTTTCAGTTTCAAAACTGCTATTAAGTTACCATAGTTTTTAGGTGCCAGTATATTTATTATTGTAAACTTCAGAATCCATTCTCCCTTTCCCTAAACTTCTAGTCTTGATACCACGCTCATACACAGTTTTTTGGAGGAACAAAAGCAACTTACCAGTATGATTAATTTACTTTTTTAAAAGTTTCCGCTGTTCTTAGCAAAGTAAAATGTCACTCTTTCGTGGAATTTTTGCTTAGGATATGCGATGATAAAAAATGTACTATGTAAAGAATTACATGAATGGCAATAAAACATTTTGTACAGTAATAAATGGTTGAAATTAGCAGAGCTTTACTTCGTTAACTAAAAATTCCCTCTCACGGTGATAATTTGCTGTGAACAGCCTATATATCTTGGTATCTTTTAGATTGTGTGAGGAGACCAGAACAGGGAAAACCAAGTAAACACAGAAACACCATGCAGATTCTGATGTTCTTGGTAGATTTACACCAATAATTCACATCTGAAAATATAAAATGCAAACCACATCATCCCAAAACTGGATCAGCGAAAGTCTTTTGCACTGCATTTTCAATTCTCCCATAATTCTCTCCTAATAATATTATTTACATAGCCCCAACATATTAGGCAGCGCTGTACATTAAATAGGGGTTGTAAATGACAGACAGATACAGATAGTGACACAGGAGGAGGAGAGGACCCTGCCACAAAGAGTTTACAATCAAGGAGAGATTGTACTCTTATGCTACAATATACAACACTTTAAATAATAGTTTGCAAACTATTTTATATGTGGGTGGGTTGGTTGGTTTAAAGTACGCAACCTTTTCAGCAAGAAACTCTTACATAATTTGACTGCTCCCTACTCCTCCTGCATCTTTAAAGAAATCCAAAATAGAGTCATATACCCTAAAATGCTTTCTTTTATGTATACTTGATGGCACCTGAATATCACTGCAGATGTTTTAAAAACGCAGTAAGGGACTTTTATAAGGGTTTTATTAAAGGATATTTAGGAAACCCTTGCTTAGATAAAAAGTAATAGAAATGATTTAGGCTTTAAAAAAAGCAGTTGACAACCATATTAAAGTTAATGTGGAACTACATTTGGTGGATGGTGAACTCCTGCCATTATGGCACATTGTTAGCCATGTGCAGCTGCCCAGCAGTGATGTAGCACCTGTAATCACAGCATAATTGGAAGGCGCCAACTTTGCCATCTCCACAGCGAACTTCTGTGAAGATGGAAATCTTCTTCCGCCATTGTATTGCCATTGATGATATAGCTCCTTCATTTTCCCCAGTGGCCGGTTCTGTGTGCCGCACCACCACATACATAGCTGAGCTCTACACTACATGTCAGAAGCCCCATACTGTAAGGTACTTACCTGGCCAGTATCCTCAGGGGTACCAGGCAGCGAGGCAGAGACCGCTGCAGCTGGCAGCGTGGCCGAGGCCGCCGCTGTTTGCAGCGTGTCCTCTTGTCCTGACGGAGGAATCTGGCCAAACGGCATCCCCAGCATCCCTGCGGATGGGGATAGTGCTGCACTCACCCTCAGCACTCCTGCGGGCGTGCATAGCACTGCACGTCCCAGGGGTCCTGGGACCCCTTGTGCATATTTAGTTTGAATTCGGATTCGTTGATTATTATGTTCCTGCAATCATTGCGCCTATTTATTGGGAACCTGTCAAGCACACCATTGCCCAATATAGCCTCTGTGTAACAGTGTGCTTGAGTGCGCTCTTGCAGGTTCTCCCCGTGTCTGCCTGGGTTTCCCCCGGGTACTTCAGTTTCCTCCCACATCCCAAAATCATGCAGTTAGATTAATTGGCTATTCCCCCCAAAAGTTGACCTTAGACTGAATTAAAAGGCATATGACTGAGGTAGGGACATAGATTGTGAGCCCCTTTGAGGGACAGCTAGTGATATGACTATGGACTTTGTATAGCACTGCGTAATATGATGGTGCTATATAAATACTGTATAATATTAATAATAATTAACAAAGTGACAATATTTTGATTTTGATCATAATGTCAGTGCTCATTAGTGATCACATGGTTTTATTGATAGACAAATGCTGTCTTTACAAATACATTGCTTTAATTATATTCAAAAAAGGTTAGTGTGATTCTTGAGGTTAAGATTAGGCTCTAATGTAAAGACATTTACTTTTCTCTTCAACATTATTTGTGGTTGATCAATAAATTCTACGTTTTAAATGTTATTTTGCACACAGATTCATTCTATCTGTATTAAAAAAAAACATCAAACCAATAACAGCAGCTGCAAGAGAAAGCATGAGACAACAGCATTATATCATTTCTAACTCTCAATGCTGCTGGTATTTCCTGTAGTGTTTGTACCCATCAGTGTCTTATGGGTGTCCAATTAGATTAGCTAAATGCATAAACTATTAGAAGAAACTAATACCAATCTCAAACATTGTGAAACCAAGGCAGCGGAAGACAGTTAATTTGATAAAACATTCAGAATATATTAGTGGATAGTGTCATATCTCTCCATTGTGAATTGTTTTACACACCTGCATTTATCAAATGTGAGAAAGATGACTTTATATTGTCTAAATTGTCTGTGTGTATCTAGCAACTACTTACCCAAATCAACAAAAACCTCACTAATTTCAATAAAATGTTTTGAAATATTCTGAAATAGTAAACTATATATGCACAGTGATGGTAGTTCTGTATTGTGCAGTCTAGACACATGTGACAAATCTTACAAAGCCCCAGATATATACATATAGGTTCATCAGCATTTATCCAACTGAGATGCAAAGCTTATGTTTATCTCTGTATGATTGTGCTAGGGTCAAGAGAACAGCAAAAAGTCACAATTTTATTTGCAATAGACCAAATGGCAGTTGGCTAAGATTAAAAGCTATTAGTCATTCCATCTTCTGGATTTTTCACGTATCTTTCTTTTTTATGTGTTTGATATACATTAGGTAAATTATTCTAGAACCAAAGATACACTGGCATGATTCCACCAGGTTGCTTTGCAAGGGACCAATTTAAAAAATTAAGGCTACTTGTCTGTTTCTTTCTTCTTTTAAATTTACAATAACCCAGACATTAGTATGTAAAGTCTACAATAAAGAAAACCTATACCATCTTGTTCGGATTAATGAACAGTGATTTACAAATGTAAAAAAATTAAACTTAAAAATAGACTTTTTAAAATAATTTTGTGAGCCCTTAAATATTTTGAAATAAACACAATGGGCACACATTGAAAAATATAAATATTATGGATCCATCCTTTATGGATGCATCTATGGAGACACTGCGTCTGATTTAATAAAGCTTTTCAATTCAGGAGAGGATACAATTTCATTAGTGAAGCTGGGTGAACCAGCAAGCATTGAATGTATTTCTTAAAAGTCATTTGCTATTTGTTAGCAAATGTTTGAATCCTGGACCAAATCCATTCCATGTTTGCTGGATCACCCAGCTTCACTGATAAAAGTGTATCCTCTCTTCCTCTCATCCAGCCTTGAAATGTATGACATGACACCCTTCTGCACATAGTGGGCCTGATTTAATAAAGCTCTCCGGTGCTAACCTATTGATAACCATAATTTTGTAGCTCTATTTCTTAGACAATGGGCGTAAATAAGCAAAGCAAATAAACTGTGGAAGTATTGCTGTACATAGAAACTTTAAGCAGACTGAGAAGTTTAGTAGACTGAAAATAGATATGATTTTGGAAGGTAGTTGAATAAAAGATTACATAGGTAAATGAACATAAGAATATTTGTATAAATGCACATTGAGCCTATATGTACATTAAGTGCACACACATTGATCATGGTCATATTGTTCTGAACCAACAGCTAAATTAGGAGGGGGTCCTAATGGGTAGTTTCAATGTCACCCAATTCCCGTTGGACCTAAAATAAATCCTGAGTCTACATGAAATAAAAATAAGTCTATTTCAATTGCAGGTGAATGGTTGGAAGGTGTTTGGGTACCACTTGGTGTGTATCAAAAGAAAAAAATTGTAGAATAAAAAATGTAATAATGCCATTCAAGATAAAATGCATACAGATGCACAAAACCATACGCAGAAACATATTTTCTAATTCAAATTTGCTTATAAACTAATTTATAAAGACACAATCTATAATGATCAATGTTAAGCCATAAATCTTGAATGTAATTATTGGGTGTTTTGCCTATAATAACTTATAAAATATTTATCTGAATCATCCTGTGGTAGCACAAGAGTGTAGATTTACCAAAGAAATATAAGCTAAGTAAATTAACTTATCAATCAATATGACAACTAAACTTGTTTTTTGACTACAATCCCTGATTACTGTATGTTCTTTTCTTGTTTTTAATGTTTTACCCAAATAAAGACCAAGTGAAATATAAAGATGTTATTGTGTATTCTTTCCAAGGTTATTATTTTTGGCTTATTTACTGAACCCAGTGAAATATCCATTGGAAGGGGGTCATTTACTTTGCTACATGAATATACACTACTTTAGTAAATGACCTCGAATAAGCCATTCATGCCTACTATTAGTTGAATATTATATATAAAATAAAATCTTTTAGTAGCTCATTTATAGCTGCATCTGGAACAAAATGAGTGTCTCTCATTCTCACACATGTTCACACACCTACAAGTCATTAGCTGTGTTGTTATGCATATTGACCTTAGCAATGCATGTATTTATTTATTGTCCTGCTTTTAAATGATTGAGACATGAAAAATATTAAGAAAAAAAAATGTGTGCACAAATACAAAAAGAGAGATTCAGGCTTTAGTCTCAAGAGTGCCAGTTAAAGAAAAACTGCACAATGTAGTATTGTCTAATAGGAAAACACTCCATTATAATATTAATTATTTTCTTTCTACAGCTCTAAAGCTTAATGACCTCCACTGTGTTGCTTTTGTACCAAACTCATTTCCATTGTGATTTATGGAAATGTGTAAAATGTTTTATATGCTGTTTACCATTTGTTCTAAATGTATATTATAATAAAATATTTGAAATAAATGCTGCAATATTAATGTTTCTTGTTCCTGCCCCAGGGCACTTGAGAAATAAATGCTTCATTTAAATTCAAAACTATTCCTACAAGGTACTCTACAGTGTGTGTTTTATAGTTCTTAGTGTCAAGACTTCCTGGAACTTTATTTTTTCATTCCTTTCTCAATACTAAAAACAGATATGGAAACAGCAGTATTTAATACGATAAAAACAGCAAAGAACATTGTCTGTATTTCCCATGCATTTCAATAAAGGTAGTGACCGCAGAAATGAAACCAATGAACTGAGTAATATATAATTATTCAGGGAATCTGAAGTCATATCAACCTGGTAAAACAGTGATGTTGTTTAATAACATAAGCATATCTGGGATCTCCAAAATCTAGGAGATCCCAAAGGTTAACTCCCAAAGGTTAACTTCTTAAAGCGGACCTTAACATTTTCACTTATATAAAAGGATAGACAACCGTTATATGTAAAGGAAAAATGTTAATTATTTTTTGAGGTATCTGCATGATTAAAGGTGTAATTTTTTGGTTTTTAGTTTAGTCCGCTTTAAGGTTATCCCATCCTCTATGCTTCTTACCATGTCTTTTTGGGACTGGGCCATTGCTAGCATTCAGTAAAAGTTAAAGTGATGTCCAAACATCTGGAACTTTCTACATTGCTTTACTAGGTTGTGTATGACATCAATTTAGCTTGTAGGACCCCACCCAAAAAATGTAATAATATGAATTATGGGAATGAATTACTAATCACTATTTGCAGCTATGACTGTAGAAATGTCACACCTGTACAAGATTGAAAAAGTCAAAATTTATGTAACTTTCTAACCTATTGTTAGATATGTTGTCAGTGAAGGTGACAAACTAAGTAGTGAATACATTGTAAAACAGATGTACCTTTAAAATGTATTATAAACAACCCACTATCAGAGATATACCTGACATATATATAATCTCATAAGACATTTTTTAGACTATGCTGAAAGGAAAGAGAAATTGTTCTTCTGCTTACCAGTTTACTTGGTGGGTGGGGGGGGGGGTAATTTTTTTAAAATAAATTATTATAAAATAGCTAGCAGGTCTGCCTGTGCTAGTACTATGCAGCTGCATGCTACTTTTGCATTTGACCAATGCAATAATTTACATCTCAAAGTTTGTTATGTTTATTTTATTATAAAATATATTTTTATTTAATTTATACATTATAAAATGAAGCGGAGCTGTTTTTAAACTGTTTGTTAGGCACACAAAAGCCAAATCACTAGGTATTGAGATAATTTATGGTATTAGTTTTATCATTTACATTTGCAACATGTTAACAGTGCAAAAATACTTTAATATTGTGACATAGAATTAATATTACAATTATGAATTAGAAGGTTATTGGTCTAGATTAGTATACAGTATGTAAATATTCTATCCTTACCAACCCAGTTCACAGAATAGAAAAAGCATTCATTTATAGAGCAAGATAGTCCACTATAACCCATGCAGAAAATAAAAAAGTGAAAATCCCCTTCAGAAAAAATAAGAATTTGCCTAGCACAATGTCAGATAATCTAATGCTTACTTGTACATGTGTGTTTTTTTGACACAACTGTTGAATTAGTGTGAAAAGTTGGAGCACTAATTACTGTGGAGGGTACAGTATGCCTGAATGTATTGATATAAGCCATTTGTTATTTTTTTATGATAAAGAACATTTATTATAATAAAACAGCCACCATTTAGACTTTACTATTGCTGATTATATGTTGTAGCTTGCACATTTCTATGCCTTCATTAAGTGAATTCAAAGCATTCAATACCCAGGACTGAGAAGAAGAGTGTGCTTTAGAAAAATTTAGTAGTTATGGTTCTTTTATAGTTATGTTATCTCAAGTGGGCAATTGCTGATGCACTTTAAAACCTTTAGCTTACAATCCTTTTAATAACATTCTTAGGCAGAGTTTTATATGTGAAAATTTCTTAACTCCACAGGTCAAAAAAACAAGGCAGTCACTGACAGCTGGAGGTCTACACTAATGATCAACAGCTAATACGCATTGTTCCCAATCTTGTATTTTTGTAGCTGTGTTTTAAAGGCGATATCTGGGCCTCAGGTATGTTGATGAACTTTTCAGGAGGAGAAGACTTCCTTTAGGCAGCCTGCTCTCGGTTTGTGGATTGCTATACATTCTCACCAGCAACTTTATTAGGTACACCTTATTATTATTATTATTACACAGTATTTATGTAACGTCATCATATTACGCAGCGCTGTACAAAGTCCATAGTCATGTCACTAACTGTCCCTCAAAGGAGCTCACAATCTAATGTCCCTACTATAGTAATATGTTATTAATGTAGTCTGGGGTCAATTTTTTAGGGGGAAGCCAATTAACCTAACTGCATGTTTTTGGGATGTGGGAGGAAACCGGAATACCCAGAGGAAACCCACGCAGACATGGGGAGAACCTGCAAACTCCATTGAGTGCTAACCCCTGAGCCACCATGCTGCACCTTGCTAGTTCCTTGTGGCATAGATTCAAGAAGGGGTTTTGGTCAACACTGACACGATAGATGATAGAATCACACAGTTGCTATAGATCTGTTGGCTGCGTAGTCATGATACAAATCTCCCGTCCAACCACATCCCAAGGGAGTTTTATTGGATTGAGATCTGGTGACTGTGGGTGGCATTTGATTACAGTGAACAGTTTGTCATGCTCAAAAAACCCTAGCATGGTATACTGCTAAAAGCCATCTGAAGGTGAGTACACAGCGGTCATAAAGGTATGGACATTGTTAGAAACAATACAAAGGTAGGCTGTGTCAGTTATACAATTATTAATTGGTACTCATTACTGTAGCCTGAACCGATATTACAAGATAGGATACAAGCTTTTAGGTTGTTAATGCCAAATTCTGACCCTACAAATGTCATGGCAGAAATCAGGACTCAACAGACCAGGTAATATTTTTCCAATCTTGTCTTGTTCAATTTTAGTGAGCCTGTGGTCCTGTTCTTAGCTGACAGCAGGGGCTGGTTAGGTCTCCTGCTGCTGCAGGTCCAACACCTTGTGTGTTTCCTATTCGAGCCAGATGGGCAGGGCTGGTATATTGCAGCACAATCAACCAGAATCACAATCAACCAGAATGGTTTACTTCTGCATTTCCTAATTATAATTATTAGATATGTATTTTCTTAGGTATATCAACGCTCAAGATGGTGAAACGTTTCAACAGAATCCATTTACAGAGAATCATTCTTCTCAGGGTTGTTGGCAGAGGGCCAGCATAGAGAAACTTTCCTGATAGTATGGTAGTTGATGTTTTTCAATGGTATTAAAAAGATGAGACATATCAAGGGAATTTTTGTGCCAGTCTCAAAAGTAGGAAGCAGATTCCAAGAAACGTGGGAAGTTGGGACTGAATACATTTTATTTGTATATTTATTGAAACATGTAAAACATTTGTCTCTCTTGTTTCAAGTGTTGAATAAATTATGATATTATTTTAAAATCTTGGTTAATGTAAATATATAAAAAGGTGCTTTTAAAGTCCATTTGAATATTTATAAATACATTGTAGTAACAAGATGTGGCACAAATAGGTCACAATAGCCCCCAGGCAGAATTAATAAAACCAGTCCTAAGATGTATGCATGTATAAAATGTAATACAGATGGATCTGCCATACTGATTTGCCAGAAGCTTTTTACACCAGGTGGAAAAATTAAAAAGAGAGCTATTTGGACAGAACCTCTCATTAACAAAAGCAGAAGAAGGAATCATCAGCATTATCAAGTGGATAGGAATCAAAAACTTGCTATCATCTATCCATTTTTTATATCCTGTGTTATTTTTACAGATGAAAATATGTTTTCATTTTTTTCCCTGTTTAAACTTGCAGTATTTTCATTTACTACTTGTACTTGTTTATTGATGTACTTTGGGCTCAACATAAATTGAAAATCCAATCTATTATGCGGCAGAGTTAAGTGGATATTTGATTTTATAATATAATCTGTTTTAAATCTGGCCAAAGCAGTGTACAGATCATCCAAAACAAGGTGGAAACAAATCAAATTATCGACTTGGACTATGAAACCATTGTAGGAATTTTGATGAATTTATCCTAAGGTTTTTTGGCACTGAGTCATATTTTAATGCTGTTAAATGACCAGGAAAAAAAAATCATCAATGTAGAAGAAATTGATGATTCCTGGAAAGTGACATTTCAATATATTCAATATATTTAAGTAAACAATGAGCAAATACTTTTTATATAATGCAAACAAGTTGTTAATCGTAATGCTCACATACATTATCTCCAGGTGCAATACTTAGCAATAAAACATATGAATGTGTGACAGAAGGGAGACAGCAGATGCCTTTTGCTAAACAGTTTTCATATTTCAGTTGACAATATAGATGAAGCACATAAAACCTAATTCACTTGTATATTAGACTCTGGAATGCATTCCAGGACAGTAAACAATTAGCTGTTTTAAATTATTCCTAATAAGACTAAATTACCACATAATACACACTGGCATCTACTTGGCTAATAAAAAATGTTGATTGAATTTGCCATTTTTGCAGTTGCTATGCTGATTGGCTTTGCATTCTGATTATATCACAACTTTGCTTCATTTCCTATAAAAAAAAGCTCTTGTTGGTAATTGTCTTAACATTTATTTCAGGTCAGTTGGTTAACTGTGAATAATGATGTGTCAAAAATGTACAGTAATGCTGTCAATAGAGCAATTATGATTTAACTAGAGATTATTACTGCACCAGAGGACATTTACTGGGCACAAAACAGAGAACAACAAAAGAAGAAGGGTAAAGGGAGCAGTGGTTGGCAAAATATGCCAACATTTTTCTGCTGAATATCAGTTAAAATAACACCAACAGAATTAGCTATCTGTCTGAAATTGTGATACCAAATACCTTTACCACGTGTAAATATGACAAGCCATGTACAATAGGATCGATCGATCTGTCTATCTATCTATCTATCTATCTATCTATCTATCTATCTATCTATCTATCTATCTATCTATCTATCCATCATTAGTGTTTTTTCTAGCACTAACCAGCAGTAATCTTCCAGATTTATTAAAATTTCTGAAGCTGATAATCAGAATTACACAGTGACTTTGAGTTTAGATTCATCAAGTAATTGTTGAAAACCAGTAATATGTACAGACAGAGGACAATAACCTCCCTAATGGTATTCCCCAGTGTGGCTCAGTGTTAATTTTCAGTACCAAACCAGTACCCCAAGCCACACTCCGGGTGGAATTGTAAGGGATTTTTTAAACTTACCTTGTCCCCAAATGCCCGTGGCGTCCTCCAGCGATGCCTGCCAGCATCTGTGTAGCCTGGCTCGCATCTGCATTCCTAGTGTTTGAACGTTGGGGACACGAGGCCAGGGGGCGCGGATGCTGGCCAGGCTGTGCGAGCTTGCGGCTGGGGGGTGGGAAATTTAAAATAATAAGTATTTTGAAATTTCAAAGTACTTATTGTTCAGACCACCAAGTAGGTTAAGTATGAGCACATTCAGTGATAGGAATTAGTGGCATCTTTCTGTAAAAATCACTTGCAGTTGTGGTAATACCTTTTCTGCCAAAAAATCATAATTTTAATGACTGCTGTCATGAAAGAAAAACATCACTGAGCACTGCGCTTGATGTTTGATTTACATTGCTGCATGACATAATTGATGCTGGATTTACTTTTTACCTTATTCCCACAATCTGTCTCCCAAATGGCTGCATGGGTCTATGGGGACTTATTTGGAATCTGATGGAGTGTAGATAATAAATCATATAAAATACTCAACAATAGGGATGAGCGAGAATGCCTCTGACATTCTCACAAAAATCTCCTCGAACTTCTGATGGGTCTGGGAAATTTCAGCAAACTGATCGAGGAAATCATTACAGGAGGATTCCCACGGCTGCATTGCCGTGTGCGATCCTCCTGTGCGCGATCCCCGGGCGCTAGAAGTTAAATGAGGGCTTGCCCTCATTTAACCTCTAGTGCCCAGGGAGGCAGGAGGAGTACCGTGGCTGCAATGCAGCTGTGGGAATCCTACTGTGCGCGATAAATTCTAGTGTCCGGGGATCACGCACAGGTGGATTCTCACAGCTGCTTTGCAGCTGCGGTACTCCTCCTGTTAGTGTGAGTCCCGCAGCTGTGCTCATCATGTATGAATGCAGCTGTGGGAATCATCCTGTGATGATTCTCACAGCTGTATTCATTGATGAGCCGCGGTACTCACACTGTAAGTGTGAGGCCTGCGGCTGCACTCAACAATGAATGCAGCCGTGAGAATCATTACAGGATGATTCCCACGGCTGCATTCATTCATGACGAGCACAGCCGCGGGACTCTGTGTTCTTGGGGGACTCTGTGTTCTCTGTGTACTATGAAATACATACCTGCACAGTAGACATATTTGTATGTATATTTTTCTTTGATTGTCACAAACTAATTACATCATGGTAATCCTAGTATTTTCATTTATACATATATAACATATATGCATATCAACAAAACTAAATATTATATTTTATTTTGAGCTATTAGGAATGCCTCTCCATATCTGGCATATTTAGACTATGTCTGCTTGTTTTGCAAGGACAGGTTACAAATGACTTTTAGAAGTCAGACTCAAAATATTAGGTTCAGGAGCTGGTAATGGACAGGACAGTGGTACAGAACAATATTAGATGTAATCATTTACTAATGATGCATGTGTGTAATAGCATTTATTTACAGTCATTTTTTTTGTACAAAAATGTTTCCTTTTTTTGTTTTTTAAATCATAAAATTATTTGTGTGGTCAAAATAATTTTCATAATAACATACTGAAAAATAAGTTAGGAAAATATAATTGACAATAAAATTATTCTTAGAATTATAGAAACATAAAAGGATTTTATTTCTGCAAAATGAGATGATACATTTAATTTAATTCTATGTAGTTCTTGGTTGTAAATTGAACCATTATGTTTTGGAAGGTTATGTTGTATGTCATCAGAAATATAATACATATTTAGAGGAATATCTGTTAGGAAGTATGCTGTGCTCAGTTAAGTTAGGAAAATGGAAAATTCATGTTACCTTCTCACTTTTCAAAATTCTGCATATACTTTTTTCCTTTCCTTTCTGTACAAAAAATGTTATATTTTTTAACAACAAATTTATAATAACAAAAAATGAGGCAAACAACTATTCCATCTCAGCAATTCCACACATTGTCCAGTGATATTAGTCTACACCAATCAAAGTACAGCTATATAAATCCAGGTCAGTCACAACAATATGAAGGCCACCAATATTTTTGTTGTATTACCATCACTAAATGACAGATCCATGAGGCTACAGCAATAGCCCTGGTGATCCTTGGTGATGCCAAATTTGATTGACACAGTTATTTCTGGAAACATTATTACTTTTGTACTCGCCAAGTACAGGTTTGTGATTTCAGTTTCATATGGTGTGTGTTAGGAAATGCTTAACTGTCTAGCAAAGCCATGCTGGTGCACCATTGTGGCAGTAAATAGGGATAGGCTCTGGCATTCTCGCAAAAATTTCCTCGACCTGCCAATAAGTTCGTGAAATTTCAGCAAACTAGTTTTGCGAAACCATCAGAAGATTAAGGAAATCATTACGATCCCCAGCACTAGAGGTTAGGTGACCTCTAGTGCCCCGGGATCACAGTGGATTCTCAGGGCTGCATTCAGTCCTGCAGCCCTAGGAATCCTCCTGTTTGTGATCCCCGGCACTAGAGGTTAATTAACCTTCAGTGCCAAGGATCGCAGTGGAATTGCAGATGAACTCTCAATGAAGTTTATCCATTGAGAGTTCATCTGCAGTTCAGTTCCCACGGTCACCGGGCTGATTTAATTAACCTCTAGTGCCCTGGGATTGCAGTGGGAATCCTCCTTTCTGTGATCCCCAGGCACTAGAGGTTAATTAAAAACACGTTCGCTCATCCCTAGTATTAAACACTGTCTGTTCTGTGCAGCAATGTCAATTGCAGCAGCCAGGAGAACAGTGATACCTGCAGCACCTGCTTCCCTTTAGATGGCAGCCTGATGGCTTTATGGCATCCCCAGCATCCATTGTTAGGCTGTGCACAGCTGAAGGGGATTCTAGAGGCTGATCAGCTCCTGATTCAGTTTTGCAGTGCTATTGGCTGCTGGGACTTTAAAGCCTCTCTGCTCCCAGTCATCAGTACCTCTTGTAGTGTTTAGTTGGGCTAATCTGTGCTGGAGATTTATCGTCTGATTTACTATTGCTGACCCTGCCTGTTTCTGACATTGCTAGTTTATGCTTCCTGGACCGACCTTTGCCTGTGACCCCGACTATGCTTGTGTTTTGTCTTTGTGTACTTCGCTTGGTGGACAGATATTCTGTGTATGACCTCTGCTCTGTATTCTGGACTTGGCTCTGTTGGTATTTTGGTACTGCTATCTGTGGGCTCCTGACTTGCTGCCAGCCCATTCCCAGACATCATCCTTTGCGAAGTAAGTCCTGGGGGCAACTGAGTGCTGGGAGATGTAACCAGTCTCCTGAGGCTGAGCAGAGGCTTGCTATAGGTGAAGACTGCAGTGTTAGATTGGGGGCCTGGTGTCTGGTGGGGACTGGTGCTGACTAGGGCCTCACAGTGTGGGTGCCAAACGTCGGCACGTTCTATAAACAAACCGTCACCAACACCACTGAAGAAACCGAAGTGTAAGGTCCATTCACCATATCAAAGGACCATAGTAGTAGTAAGAACATACTAATGGTCAGAAACACACACAGCTTTTTTCCCCTTGCTGGCTCTTGCAGCCCTCCAGTTTACTGCAATCACATAGACTATAAAGACACCTTTCTTACAAGAAATTGTTTTTCTAGTATGTTTATTTATTTCTCTATTGGTTTGACTCAATGCACATATGTCTTTTTTAAACCTACTAACCAATGAACTATGTAATTGTGTATTTAAATGTCACCCTTTAGGCCACATGAAAAGACCCTCTCTCCCCACAATACAGAACTAAAAAAAAATTCTTCCATTGGAACCCCATGGCTTATTAATCATAACATTTATTAGAATAGCAGGATTCTAAATGTGGTTTAGCACTATGTTCAAGTATAAGTGCAAATTTTAAGAAGAAGTACTTAAACCTAGGCAGATTTGCTAACCTCTAGATCACATTGCAGTAAAGAGAGATGTCTTTCTCTTGATTTACCGTTTTTTTGTATATTGTATTTGTTTTGCACTACCCTATTATTAGTGAATTTGAGAAATTTATTTTGACACTTTTTATACGTCATAAATATGCATTTTCACTTTTGCATATAGGTTTTCATTAAAATGTTGCAAAAAATGAGCAAAAAACACAATTTCATATTAACACTAAAGCATAATGACATTAGAGCACAAAGTTTCCTGGAGGACAAAGAGCCAGTGTGGCACAATGGGTTACTGGAGCACAAGGAGTCGATAGAGTAATTTGAACTACAACTACTGACTGATACTACATCTTGTCCTAATTCCAGCTAGGCACAGATCTCCATAGCAGAAAATGTAGGGAGCTATAATATTGGAGGTCTTAATGACTTAGAACAACTAGGGTAGATTTACACGTAATGATATAGTTCTTGTCTCTTAGGATGACTTTGTTCTACTTTTGATGATGTATGCTACACAATAAAATATTATTGATACAGGAATCTGTTCTTCAATTTGAAGGCTATGGCTGCCAAAATCAACAGTTCTATCGACTGTCAGCCATTCCCTCTGAGAGCTAATATGAAATAGAGAAACAAACCTATCAATTATAGAAAAGAAACAGGAATTCTAAAATGAAGCTTGTAGTTACTGATCAGTAATCTTCTTTAGAAGTTTAAAGACTAAGTATATATTTCAGTATTAGGATGGCATACTTGTTACACAACATACAAAGGTTAACAGCAGGTGGAAACTGAAAATTCACTTGCAAAGCCCACAATGAGGTCATTCCCCCACTATCTCTTTTTTTGTATATATCGTCATATTTTGATCATACAAACCCAGACTTCTAGGCACATTCTTGTAGTTCTATGAAAAGAAATGCTTACTTTCACTTACATTTTTCAAAATAATAAATATATATTTTTTTATATTTAAAAAAAAAGCAAAATAATAAAATGAGTAAAGTAAGAGACGATACTATATTTAAAGCCAAATACTGGTAAGACTTTAAAAAGAACAAGTCTGCCATTGTATAGCAAACATGTATGCACAAACTATTGTGCTACCACAACCCCATACAATATAATAGCTTTCATGTATTGGAGAGAAATAAAAGATATGAACATTTAAATATTCATATAGCAAAATAACTCAATGTAACACTAAATATTTAGTGCAAATCCATTCTACCTCATCTATAAGAACACAAAGTGCATAATAACACTGGATTGTATTGTAGATTGAGTGGCGTTGTGTGCCACATCCCGCACAACCCACTTTTTTTAGAAAATTTTAATTATCTAAAAAAAGTTATAACATACTTACACATTACATATCTGTCAAAATCCAAAAATAGTTTGCCCATATAGCAGGTTACATATGCAATAGACTTTTACATATTTAGTTCCTACAAAATATAATATGTTTTAAAAATATACACTTTGGATATATTCTTTCATGTTTTAGGTTTATTATCGAGTAAAAGTTGTTCCATTTATTATCAGGTAAAATAGAGGTACTTTATTTATATTCAGTTTTATAGGGTAAATTAATGTTGCATAAGGCATAACTGCTTTTGGCTTTCATACCCTTCACACAAAGGATTAATGGAACAGGTAGAGAGGAAGAGAGACACAATTGCACTTAAATGATGAGGATGAGACCTTTTGGAGCCGTTGATATTTGTAAAATGTTTGACTCAATGGCAACCACTACCCACAGAAGTGGCTCTCTGGACACTGTTGAAAGTACAGAACCAAGTTATAACATGATTACAGTTACCTTCAATATAGAGCCATGAACCATAGGGTCAATTTCAGGCAGCCTAACTTTAATCTGACACATTATATTTATTACCTTTGGGTTTTGTCAACTAATGTGAAAAATGAAGATAATATTTGAAAAAAGTATATATTTATATATATATATATATATATATATATATATATATATATATATATAAATTTAAGCTATCAAAACAGTGTTTGCCCAATGTAAGGCAACTGCACTTCTCATTTATTTAGGGGTGTGTTCAGGTTTGCTGAAGTTAAAGTTTAATATCAATTATGGAAATAAAGGGAACACAAAGTTTAGGACTATAGAGTCACATAACTAATTTTCAGTTTTAAAATGCAATAGGAGCAGAAATAGTAGGGTTTCAAATGTGTGCCAAAATCACAACGAGGCAGCTAAAAGACTAAAAATCTTCAACAGTAAAGCCAAAATGAAAAGTACATTATATTAATATTTAAACTTCACAATTTGATGTTGAAATGCCTGCTAATCATAGAACCAAGATTTACAATTCCAGATTAAGAAATAATCAAATAATTAAGTCAGTTTTCTAAGATAATTAATAAAGTAAATTTTTAAAAGTATAATATTTAAAAATTCAAAGTCTTTTTTTTTAACCAGTACTAAGGCTCTCCTATTTAATACTAATTGTGTGCACCAGCTGAAAATGGTATGGCAGTTTTACAAGTTGGAATTTACTGTACATTTTAAGTGGATGATATCTGACAATATCACATAGCTGTAGAAGTCTTGGGCACAGATTAAGGAATCATGGATGTTACATGAGTAAGCCCAGTGAAAGTCTAACAAAAGATTTTAAAAGGCATCCTACAATTTCAAAGAATCCAGCTACTGGCATACTTGGAGCATTGCACATCAGGTAATGAAATAACTGACATTTAAGTTGGTGATGTAGTATTGCAAATGTAGAATAGTAGCGACCACCAATAAATTTGAAATGTGACAAAAACAAAAGGTAACTTCATGAAATAGCAGAAGGGTAATTTTGATTATTATTATTACAATTAAACAATCACTAGGATGAATCCCTTAAACATGCATACATGTTATATACATACACAATATATTATCATATTTGTTATGTATATCTTTCAAACAGTGACATTTGCCATTACTAACTAAAGTAAAAAAACATTAATTCATTTACACTGAAGAATTATAGATCAGGCAATTCAATTAGGATGGTCAATTTTAATTATTGTTTACTATTTCTCCTTGTTGTTTAGTAGGATCATATGACTGTGGATAATGCATCATTAAAGATACACTGAATAGGGATAGTCAAACAAAACAAAAGTATAGATACTAATGCAATAATAGAATCAATGAAAACGCCACATCCCACCACCACAAAACACCACAAAGACTTTTAAAGCATTATAATTTTCACATAAATATTATGAACATAAATATCATTTTATAATTTTTGTTACATGTTAAAACATTTAAAGAACTTCAAAGAACTTTCAAATGTTCTTATCCAAGTACAGATCAACATCAGTCAAATCATTAATCTCATCCCCCCCTTCAATCCAAATCATGCGCATCCCAATCATCCTCTCCCACTCTCCTCCCTGTTGGAGTTCCCCAAGGGTCAATTCTTGGACCGGTCCTCTTTACTCTGTACACCTCTTCTCTCAGTAGACTCGTATCCTACTTTGGTTTACAGTACCATCTGTATGCTGATGACACTCAAATCTATTTGTCCATCCCTGACTTGTCTCCCTCAGTCCTGAATAAGGTTTCTTGCTGCCTGTCAGCCATCTCATCATGGATGGCTGACAGATTTCTGAAACAACCCGGATAAAACAAAACTCATCATCTTCCCCCCCTCCACATTCCAAATCTCCCCCTGACATATTTCTAACTGTTAACAACACAGTTATTCCCAACTACCCTCAGGCACGTTGTCTTGGCATCACCTTGGTGTCGATTCTGCCCTCTCATTTACTCCACATATTCAGAACATTTCCAGGTCCTGTCATTTACACCTGTCTACACCCCTACATGTCCCCAGAGTCCACCAAACTCCTTGTAAACGCTCTTATCATCTCTTGTCTGGACTACTATAACATCCTCCTCTCTGGTATTCCACTAACCTGACTCTCTCCTCTACAATCTAAAATGAATTCCCACCGCTCCTCTTCTGCTGCATTTCTTTGTAGTCATCTTCACTGGCTTCTATTTCACCTTAGAATCAAATTCAAGCTCCTGTGCTTTTCCTTTTAATCTCTCCACAGTTCTTGTCCCTCTTAACTTTCTAACCTGAGAGAAAAATACTCCCCTAGCTGCTCTCTCCGCTTCTCTGATGACCTACTACTGACTTGCTCACTCATCACCTCATCACACGAACGGCTACAAGACTTTTCTAGAGCTGCCCCGACTCTCTGGAAAGGTCTTCCAAAACCCATTTTTTCAAACATGTCTACCTGTCTTTTTCTGTCTGGTAAAACCCTCACTACTCATTCACCACTACATATCCCACCTCATTTTGTGTGTTACTTCTCCCACCTCCTAGATTGTAAGCTCTTTGGGGCAGGGTTCTCTCCTCCGGTGTCAATGTCTGTATCTGTATGTCATTGACAACCTCTATTTAATGTACAGTGCTGCATAATATGTTGGCAATAATAATAATAATAATAATTGGCACTATATAAATCCTGTTTATTAAAAATAATAACAATTACAATTTCTCTCAATATTTATTAGTTCCCAATATTAGATTTGATGCATTTTACGGACAAAATCAGCTTCCTCAAGAAACCTTGAGACCTAATGGTATACAGAAAAATATATTTATAACAATCATCCCAACAAACGTAATTATGTCATAATCAAACAATATGATATAAAAAAAGCATGTTGCACATACCCCTTGTCAATTAGGCTTGAATATCCAAACCCCAAAACCTTCCTTTCATATAGAGTGCAAGGAACCAAAGGAGGAGACCAGATCCAGGAACAACTCATTGATATAACTTCTTCATTTCCACAGGTTTTTATAAAATCCCAATGAATTATATTATACCAAAAATTATAAAAAAATTATTTTATACCAAAAAGTTTACATACCTAATCCAATTATAACCAAATAGGTAATTCTTTAGTTCAATAATTCTCACCCATTCAATTTTCTGCTTCATATAATCAAATAAAATAAACTGTGCATGTTCCAAGAATCCTTATCAAAAATTAAAATTTATTAGCCGCACCACAAGTGATGAACCAATAAATTACATTACCGACCATTACCAATAAATTAATTACATCCCAACTAAACAAGAGAATGTTAAACCATAATTGAAGAACCCAAAGTGACATAGAAAACAACTTAGGTATTGAAATTTATACACACCTCATTTAATCATAACTTCACCAATAAGCAATTGAGACCATATTATTAAAAATCCTATGTATTGAAAAGAAACCAAACAAATCAAAGCATTATAGCAATAATAGCAAATATGCTAATCAAGCAATATAAACTACTATACCCTTCTTATAGTTTAAATTCCAATACTACACAGTGGCACCGTGGCAAAAGTGCACAAATCCCTAACACAAATAAGAGGTCCAATAATAAATCCAAACCAATTGAAACTAATATCTTCCAGAATCGCCACTTTAGGGCCTGTAACTAAAAAACGCCCCTCCTTTTAAGTAAATGCAGCGACTGACAAACTTCCCACAGAGTCAGAAGAGCCCGGAGGATTCAACCAGAGGATTCCACCTTTAGGATGATCTTCCGCATTGTTGAAATTTGGACTCCTAATGTTTGAGCCAAATTTTCAGATTTTAAATTTAACCCCAATGTTAAATTTTTAAACAAATTTGTGGTTGTCCATTTGTTTCATTCACTTATAATGTCTTGTACACCATAAATAATTAGGTAGTTCTAAAGAAATGATTTATTTGTAACTTTAAAACAAGGCTTTGTTGTGTAGACAATGGCTTTTCTATTCTCAGTGCTAGGTTTTGAAGGTCTGTCATGCTAACAATCTATGTCTCATTCGGCACTGATCATGGCCCCAGTAACTTAAGGAATGCTTGAGTTTACATGTGATTTTATTTCACTGTGCTTGGCTGGTCAAGAAAAATCACTGTGAGCCAATATTAAATCATTCAGCCCACATTCATAACAATTTTATTCATGCAAGCCTGTTGACAAGAAAGCAACAAACTGAACTGAAATGAACAGGTTTATATATTAGATTATAAATCGGGATTTAGTTTTTTCAGATTTCCTTACCATTAGATAGTTTTCATTAGAAATAAAATCTTCATTCACATCAAGGGGGCTATTTATTATAGCAGTATATTTAACATTCCCCAAATATTCTTTTGTGAACAACCACAGCCATTGAAAACAGACAGACCTGGACGTTATCCACCATTGAATGTTGGGTGAATTTTAGATTCACTGCTTCATAAATAGTAGTGAAAAAAGTTGCCTTAACAGCTTGGTAACTATTTTCCCAGAACTACATATCCCAAAAAGGGATTTTAATTAAAACAATTTAAAACATAAAAAATTAACACATGCATATAAAAGTGAATTGATTTTTGTGTCAGTAGATAGAATGGGCCTAATTTATTAAAGCTCTCCAAAGCTGGAGAGGATACACTTTCATCAGTGAAGCTGGGTGATAAAGAAAACCTGGAATGGAATTCTACAAAGTTATTTTCTAGCAAATGTTTTGAATCCTGGATCAGGTTCATTACAGGTTTGATGGATCACCGAGCTTCACTGATGAAAGTGTATCCTCTCCAGCCTTTGTGAGCTTTAATTAATAAGGCACAATGTGAAGAATCGTCACAAGTACACAGTCATTTTCTTTATAAAAATACTATAAATTATGCAGTCATAATATGAGTATGTCACAAACCTCCAAATACTTTATTTCAAAAAACAATTACAAAAAAAAGACATTGTTTCCATTATATAAAAGGGTTATCCACCACGATATGTCCCCTTTAAGCCTCTAAAACAAGCTACATATTTTACTCTTATAAACAATAACAATTAAATTGGACTTGTTACTTTACCAGACTTACTGCTGTCAGTCCATAGGCCCAGAAAATTGTAGAGAGCAGACTCTTAGGTAAAATACTGTATATAAACAGATTGTAAATTCTCGTCAAATGCTCCACCAGCATATATTTGACTAGTTTTCTGACAACTGCATTTGCTCCTTACTGGTTAATGTAAAAAAAAAAATTCAGACTGAAACATAGGACATTTACTAGAAGTAATCATTTCCTTTTTTTCCATTCTTCAATCTGAAAATTACATTTTATAGATGTTGCTTGAAAAAAAAGGTTACATGCTTTTATGTGAAATACCATTAAAAAACTGAAAAGTTACTACTTTTGGTAAATGCAAGACCCTTCTGCCAGTTTAGATATTTTTCTTAATTGGCATACCCCAAAAAGTGCCTTTTGGGTTTATTTTCTGCAAAAGGTGGTTTGTAGGCAAGCAAGAATACAAATATTCCTCTGTTAAAAGCACCTTATTTACAGGCATTTAGTGCTGGTCAGGATTGCAGTAAGGTTGTTTTCCAGATTCAGAATAGTTTTAAATATAATTATTATTATTTGTAATAATGATTATCATGATAGAACACCTCCACTCTCCTGCACATTATAATACAAATAAAAAGCATTTGTTCAATTGTTTTTTATTTCTAGTCCAAACTACATGTGTCATGATTTGTGGCTCTTTAAATTAATGAAGACTTCACATTTAATTGGTCCAAGTTTTAAGTTTAAGTAACTCTATACTCCTTGTGAATATTGTGAATAGTTAATCAACTAATTATCAGATATTTAAAGGCAGAGTTTTAAATCACAACTTTGGTCTTTTGTAGCAGTAATATTTATAAGTAGATATAATTATTTAGAACAATATCAAGCCTAATAATTGTGCCATTCTAGACTAAAATACAGTGGTAATTTTTCATGAAAAAAATGTAATTTCTTTCTTTACTTGACATATAAAGAAACCCGCAAATGTACATGTTCATAGATTTTAAGTCTGTTCTATTCCCTTATGTACAGTGGAAAATTTTAAAGGATGTCTCTTTCAGTTCAGTAATTAGGTAAATTAGACAAGTTGCTATCTACTTTTTCCATGTGCTGTAAGATGTGCCCTTCACAGCTGACACTTTCAAATAAAAATCATTGTTACCTCCATAGAGATCAAGCTTTTACTTCATAAACATTGACATGATATAAGCAAAATTAGATAATATTTCAACCTGGACATGTAATATTTACATCACTGACCTTATGCTTAATGTTAAATGTGTAGCTAATTAGAGAGGGATTTAAGCAGCAATTATTTTGCTAGCACCGCCATTGCTAAATGTGTAAGGTCAGTAACTAAAGACAGATAACAATTTTGATTTCACTTATTACTTACAAGTTTTGTCATTTTCATAATTTTCAGCAATATATTCTGTCAATACAGAACATATGAACATTAGATAAAGGAAGAATGAATTATCTATGTCCACATTCAAGTGTTGAATTTACACTGTTAATTGGAGCTCAGAGATGAAACCTTGGTACATACACCAACACTGATCAGCGAGTTTATTAAACTTGCATGTCTAATACTGTGTAGTAATGTATCCCAGTCTTGCTTGCATTAATAGTGCAAATACCCTTGTATAGTGTTTGAATATTTTTATACAATTTATACAGAAAGACACTTCTGGCTGACGTATTCTATCACTATTACATTTTAAATCCCAACACTGATCAGAGTTTTCATATACATTATAAGTTTATCTCAAACAGTAAATAATGTTTGCACAAAATATACATATTTTTGCCCCCCTATCTTCCCCCACAAGTAAATCTGGGCCACACACCTACCTAAAACATTATACCTACCTTCTTATTTCAAGGTCAGCTGCAGCTTTACATAGTTACACTGCCTTTTGGATTTGATCTGTCTACCAGAGCACAATTTTGGATTTAACATTCTATTTTGTCGGTAAAGAAAAAATTAGCAATCTAAAAACGTCTACGTAGTAGTATCTTTTAAAATCTCTGATATGTTCAATCATTGCATCCTCATGTGCATTGAACAAAACTGAACTTTGATCCAAGACATATGAAAATATGTTTTAGATAAAAATTTGCTCATGCAAAGTGGTGTGTATTGGAATAGATTTTTTCCACTTTTGCTTGTAAATAGTTATTAGTAATTATGCAAGCATTTATCATTAATATGAGAACCAAAGTATCAGTCAAATCCCCTAAAGATCTGCAAAAAAAAAATGTTAATATAGATCCAATGAATTGAAACTATTTTAAAGACAAAATTAAAGTGTACCTTCTCTCTTCCCGCTCTCTACTTTTTTGCTTTTTTTCTTGTTCTGTCCTCTCCCCACAACCTCCCTCTTTTTCTCTCCCTCTACATCTCTCTCTTCCCCTCACCCCCTTTCTCCACTCTCCCTTTCCCTTCGTCATCACTCTCCATCTTCTCTTTGATACCCTCCTTTTCTCCAAACATTACCCCCCTAGCGGTCTAATTCTGTCCAAATTTCTGTGCAAAAAGCATTACATTTTTTTTGCATTGAAGTTTATTTTACATTTTAGGCTATAATTTTTAGGCATAACTCCCCAACATATTTCCAATAGTTGATACATTTAATTAATTTAATAATAAACTTAAAAAAAAAAAAACTGTTGAAATGTAAACTTGAAAAAAAAAAATGTAATAGACCTGTACAGTAGCATATATAATATATATATAATTATATATATATTATATGAAGATTTCTTTGTAATGGACTCAATACAGCTATTTTGTATTGAATCCTGTACAAAATGATTTAAAATTCCCACCGCACGAACCGGCGCCGGCACCGATGTCACGGGAAACCACGTAGATCTCGGCTCTTCACTTCACGCCTAGAGATCGGAGGGAGAAGACGTGTCCCCAGGACCCGTGGGGATCAGAAGGACAACAGGGGATGACAACAGGAAGGTAAGTGGGGTTTTATCTTAGCTTAAAGCGACCTCGAGTGTGACTCGGGATTAGCGCTTTTTTCAAGTAAAATCCACACTTGGGATTACCGCTAGGGGGTTAATAAATTAGGTAAAACTTCTCATTCTGGATACCCATAAAATAAAAAAAAAGTTGCTAGTCTTGCTAAACTTCTTGCTAAATAAATCTCTTCTCTATTATTACATCAATGCGCCTTTGTCTTTTTGTCTATCTAAAAATAGATATGTCAAAAGTGATCTGCTTTAGGTAAATAAATATAAATATTGTTTGTCACAGCATTTCTTGAGAGACTTCTTGCTCATTTATGTTTCCCCGTTTTCTGCTATACTACTCCTCTCAGTCTATACTAAAAATCTACCCACCCATACTGATTAAAAACACTACAATATCTCATTGACTGATGATGATTTCAAAATAGATGTTCAATAATGATCTTGGTTTAAGTGGTAAGACATACTGAGCCACAGAAAAGTAAAGTAGTGTTCAGATCCTATTATTTCTCATATATTGACTGTCATATTTCTTAAGCCAAGCTCAATAGCTCCCTTAATACACTTTGCTAAATGATCCCCCCTCAGGTGCTTCCTTAAGGCACTTACTGGATGGTTGGCTATTTGGTACTCTTATAGGAAATTATCAAAAAAAAACCTTTTTATGCTAAACCTTTCCTATTTTGTGGTGGGTGCTTCCATTTTCAACTTTCTTCTTCTTATCCTTGTGTCGATCTTTGGTCACCATTCCCAATCTCCTTTGAGTTCATTCAGTCCCAATAGCCAGAGGGAAAGCTGGGAAGCACCAGATATCCCTTTCTGCAATAAATCTCTGCCTGGTCACAAGTTTTTTAAAGATGAAAAGATGGTGGGAAAACCAAAAATTCAGTTGATTAGGTGAGAACCAAAATCTTATTGACGGGAGAGTTCATTAGTGGATTTCCCAGAGGTATTAGATACTTCAGGGAAAAACAGTGCATTCATCTATAAATCAATCATTATTTTTAATTAAACCTACTGTTTAAATAATATTATTATAGTAGAGGTTTATATAGTAGACCATGGTGTAATTCAAACCCAAACTAAATTGCAACATTTTACCCTAAACATTTCAATTGAGAGCTTTATTAAAAATAAAACTGAAAATGTAATGGGCTATTTTTTTGGAACACTTAGACTACACCGCCGTCCACCTTCACCAACATCTTAGCCTTGGTTTTAGCAAAATCACTTCTGTTGCTACTGGCAAATAATAAAACTAATGCTAATGGAAAATGTGGAAAAAATGCTTTCATGTGTATTTTTTATTTGGTATAAAAGATGTAATTCTTGTAATGGACATATTTGCTACTGAAACTACAAATATTGCTGGAAAACTGATGCATTCTATTAGTACACAATAACAATCAAAACTCAGGTAGCCTTGAATTTTGTAATGTTTTTATTTGTGCTGCAGCATTTTACATCTGTCAACTTCACATTTAATCTTAAGGAATGCAAAGCAAGCAAGTTAACAAAACTTTAGAATGCACAAAATTCTGAATTATGTTGATAATAATCCATTAAATCTTTTGGGTTATGAACTTCTGAGTACATTTATCTGCTAATGTTCTTTCATCGTGCATGAATCATAGCCTTTAATGTTTGACAGTAACAAATACAATACTTTAAAGGAAAAAAAAGTCAAGATATTCTTCTAGTGCTAAAAAACAGAAATATTTAAAGTGAATCTGTCACAATATACAAAAAATGATTTCTCATAAGAAGTGGGTTTTAGTCTCCCAGAGAACAAACTAATATTTCAATGTAATGCAAATGTTTTGTTAGGTATATATAAAATACTGCATAATAATATTTTTCAGTTTTCTATACAAATAGAAGGTGATTTTTAGGCTCTTTTTTTTTACTGTTTCTATTGTTTACAGAGCTCAGTAAATGAAGCTGCAATTCACACAAGCAAGCAAATAAATCAGGATTAACTCATCCATCAATAAATGGCAATTAAAGTTTCTGTCAAACAGTGCAGTAACTTGTAGAAACTGTATATAAATAGCAAAGGGAATATTTGTATTGCAAAAGAAAATTATTTAGTCACTAAATAGAGAATATGGCTTCATCTTATATACTTAGGTCACTGGAAAGTTTAACATACACTGGTGATCATTGTTGTATGTCTATATGCCAATACAAAACTTTAGTTTACTTTTAGTTACTTTTAAACAAGCTATGTATAACAATATAAAAAGAAGAATTCAGATTTTGGAAACGATTGCTAATTTTTACCAACAACATAATTTCAAGCTATGGAGTTTTTAAAAATAAAAAGGTTAATTTGTTTTGCTTCTTCCTATTGCTTTTACTCCACAATTGCAGTATGAATTAAAAAAATAGATTAAACATTGTTTTAGTCTACTCTACAGAACGGTGATCTTCCTTTTCTAAGCTTATAAAACATTCTTTTCACATCCAAATGTACTATCAACCTTCCTGCTTGGAATATATTTTGTGTTTCATATTTGAATTTAAAATTACATTTGGAAAGCAGCTAAAAGAGCAAATTTGTACATTTTTGTACCTGAAATTCTCATAAACTGTTTATACAGTGCCACATTGAAAATGCAGCTTATACACACAATGGCAATATGGTATTTCTTGATAAAGAGCAGATTTTATGTTCAATAGAAGCCCATTTTGCTGCCGAATACTGCGCTTTATTATTTACTGTGCTGTCATTAATATCCATCGCATTTCATACCACCAGGCTATCATCAACCTATCCTTAACAACATGTGGCATACACAAGATGTAAGAAATGTATGGCCCCTTTGTATTGAATGAGAGTGATTCTCAGCAGTCAGAGACAATGGTTGCCTATAACTGCCTGCAAGAGAGAGTTTTTCGTAGGCCACTATATGGGATCATAGTAATCACACTAAAATAATAGCAAATAATACAAGTGCAGTGTTTTAATCTAATGTAATAAAGTGATAATGGCTCATGGGGTTATAATGCCAGGGTTTATAAAACTACAAAACTGTTGGTGGCTCCTACACTTATTCCTAGATGGTTACTACTTTTGTGCAGATTTTTTAGTGCACTCTATTTATCTGGTCACCTCATCAAGTTATTTACACAACTGATACATTTAATTACTATACCACCTAACACAATTTCATGCTTGAGGAACCCCTAACATGTTAGGAAATTTAAGAAACTTTCTCCCTTTTTGCTGTGTCCAAATAACCAGGTATGGACTGCTTACCAATTAAATTCAATGCTGCCTACTAAGATGTTTTGGTTCCCTAAGGATCCATTAAATGCTACATTTAAGACATCTGTATCAGCACACTCAATGCAGGAGGTTAATGAATGTTGCAAATGTTCACTTTCCAAAAATACCCAATCATTTGCAATGAAATATAAAAAATATGATTGTATGGCTGAAGCAAGCAAAGCTTGTCTTTAATCACTATGCTAAGTGAAAATTTCTTTAAAAGTGAAATGTGAAACATTACTTTATCAATATGCATATCAACAAACATAACAATCATACTTCTATCTGGTGCAACAACATACTTTCTAAAATTCCTTTCACACCTTGAGAGTTGGTTCCAGGCTGACATTACTACATTATACCATATCTACAATTTTTAGGAATGGTTGTGCAACCTTTTATAGCTTTATGGACATCAAAAACTCTTTTTTTTTCTAGACAACAGGTCTGTGAAGCCTTTTCAGCTCTACAGAGTTTCAGTTGCCTAATTCTACAATATTTTATTACCTGCAATTTTAATGCAAACAAAAACAGCTGTAACAAATACCTATCCAGCTGTCAACTAAACCACTTGTAGATCTACCATCGTCTCCTTCCTCTTTTATATTTATGTAGTGTAGGATGCTGGGATATGTCAAGCATTCCCTAGGGTTGCCGAGATACCCGGCACATCCCGGCATCCTCATGCGAACATGCAGGTAAGTATGTATATTGCAGAAAACACATTGCATATCCCTTTTGCAATAAACAATCCTGCCTATTCATCATTTTTAATACCTCCAAACTATGATAGAGAGCAGTGTTTCTCAACCAGAGGTCCCTCCAAAGGTTACTAGGGGTTCCTTGACCAATGGGCAATTTATGACTCTCAAGTCAGGTCGAATGACACCAATGATCTTTTTGGCAATATTCAGTGTGAAAGGCATTTTTCAACTGACCAAAAAACTAATGTACTGTGAGCTGTGGGTGTAGTAATTATAGCAAGGGTTCCCTGAACACCTGAAAGTTATTTAAAGGGTTCCCGCAACAATTTAAAGATGGGAGAAGATGATAGTGGATCTACAAGTAGGTTAGCGGACAGCTCAATAGGTAAATGTTGCAGATGTTTTGTCCAGTGACCTGGAATTGTGTTTGCCAAAAGTAACCAGTAGTACATGTTACTCACTTTATTAAAATGATGTACAGCTCCTGTTGTTTCTGGATTTTGTTGTTTTCATACTTCATGATCTGTGGTTACATTATACATATGCCTATATGCATTTGGTAAATATCTCCTTGTTTACAACCTATGTACAAACATGCTCTGACCTGTTGACTTGGTACTCTGCTTTAGGTTTTTGCTTAGATTTCACATGCTGCTAATGAAGCAAAATCTAAAGGCTTAAATTAAGGACGGTTAATTAATTAATTAATGTAAAGGACGGTATTTTTCATTGTACCTGACTGGATGGCTTAAATAATCAGACCTTATTCACCAAGAAATACATCCCTTATACAGGAAAAAATCCCTTTGCTGGACAGCATATATTAATTCAGTGAATTATCCCAATAATTCCTAACAGTCCGAAAATAAATGAATGCATCTTTGTTTTATATTGACAGGCAAAATCAAGATGTAGTAAATACCTGAAAAAATGAATCTCAATTTGATTATGGATAAATCCAAATAAAATAAAACTATACATTTCTGCATGGATAAGAGGAACGGCAATGTGTAATTCAATCTAACTTAGGACGAGCCATTGCCACTGTTTACAAAAACAGATCTTCCAAACGTAATAAGAAAAATAAAGTAAGAAACTAATAGATTTGGCTACTTTCCATTTCTGCTAATTCTAAACAATTACATGTTAATATAGTAAAAAGAAAGCTGATAAGTTGGGCTGTAATAAAGGAAATACAAACAGAGCCTGTGGTTCCATTTACAATGTTAGCCTAATCAGCAGTAGTTGTAATATTTTGAGCAGGTTATGCATTTTGTATCAATTAGCCAAAATGAAAGTGCCAAAAAGAAGTCAATTTGACATCGGTGTTAAGTATGGGTAAGCTATTTACTTGATTCCTATTGTGAACTAATTAATGCAGAACAAATAATGGTGTTGGGTAGTAGTCCTTAGCATAATTATTTTATTAATTTTCCACTCACTATGTCCACATAATTGTCTCTGCATCACACTGTGATCACACACTGTTCTAAAGGCTCAACAAATGTTTTCCTAAATTGGCAGTCAACAGCATTGCAAATTGTAAATTACTTTACAGTTCCTCTAGATCTATAAATTCAGCAACTGGACCAAAAGATTTCTTTAAAAAAGTATACCACAGCTTTTATTTTGTGAGGGAAAGCAAAAATGGCACAATAAAATGAAAGCACATTGACTGTAAAAAGCAGAGATACTATGATTACAATGAGGCCATTTGCTTTGAACTAACTATACTTGACTAGGATAATGTACCAGAGGATTGAGCGTGGCAAGCCCACAGAAAATCCTTTGTGTTTAAGTTTTAAGAAAAGATTTTAAATCATTATACTCACAGAGCTCGCATTGAAAATTCCCGATTCCAAGCAGGACAAATTGAACCTTGTTCATACTTCTGACCAATTATTTATATTGTACAGTGTACAATACTGTTCTTTAGATGATATGATCAAACATATACATTTACACAGTGTGTATCTTACCTTGTTATAGAGTTTAGCATATTTTACCATTCTTACAAAAATATGTATTGTACTTTGCTGGTAAGTTGAACAAAATATATATAAGTGGGATCCCTATGAGTCACCCACTCATCTTTAAATTACCAAAGGTCATTTTAGGCTTTGATAATGTGAGATGGTTGTCTAGGGCTCACAGATTCCTACTGATACTCTTCTATAATTGAAATATTAAACATATTTAACACAATTTTATGCACTGTCAATTAAATGGGATGCAGTTCCAATGTTTGTATAAATGTATTTCCTTTTCTTCAAAGGTTTATGTATTTTCAAGTTGTGAGGTCCTAAATGTGTACACATGACTTTTATGTTTACTTTGTTAAAATGTAGGTTAGTTGTTAAGGATGATTTTCCAAAGTTAGCAATAATGTACAATTGCTTCTGTAAGTGAACTAGAACTAGGCACCCTTGTTTTAAAGCGTTCTTTGTTAGTACTATGTGCAGCCCTATTACTGAATATCCTAGGATTGCTAGAAAAAACTACAGTTTTTTTTAATTATTTTTGCAAGGAAAAAAAGACTTAAAGCAGAACTTTCATAAAAAATAACACTTTTTTACCTTTACTTTGAAAGGCCTTTGATAGCTTTCCAATCCGGTTCTGTGCCATTTGGGTTTCCTTCTTCCTTCCAGTAGAGGACAACGGAAGCAGACATTTTTTTTTCTTCTTCTGCTTCTGCTCACTTCACCCGGTCTTGCATTGTACAGGCTCGAGATCAGGTAAAATGTGAAAAAAGTGCCAATCTCACTGAACATGCAATTGGCACTTTTTTTACATTACAGAAAAGCTAATTCTATCTTGGGAATGCACAAAAGGAGTAGCCTGAAGACTCCCAGGATATGTGGTTATCCACCATTTTATATAATGTTACAAGTGTGGTAATAGGTCTCCTTTAATTTAGAAAAGAGAACATGGCATGAAGACCTTTCCTTTCTTCCTTTTTATGGAAAAATGTTATCAATAGTAACCAGTATTGTATGAAAAACCTACCTACACTAATTAGAACACTGATCTCAACACCAGCATGTGTTTGAGTAGGGTGGGGTTTACTAAACTAATATGGACTTGTTTATTTAACAAATTGATCATCTTTCAAATTCATGTTCACTTATTTAATGAATGAGGTAAAACTTTGCTTACTTTAAACATCCAATCACATGCAAGCAAACATATTACATTTACATTTTACCACATTAACTAAGCTAAGAAAAAATCCCCTGACAAGATGATAGTTCACATTACTAAGTGAGTGAGCTGAAGATTGTAAAATACTTGTTACTCATACTTTTTATCTAATATTCTGTGGTATACTGGATATATTTGGTTTAAAGTTTCCCTTCTACTCAATTTTTTTTAACAGCTTAACCTGTTTGAAGGAAGCATTGATTCTATAAGCTTGATTTCAGGAATGGGTCGGCTTTTGTAGGCAAAGTCACTCCTGTTTAGGCAAAAGCCATTCAAAAGAACGATCACTTGACATGTATATTGTTGCAGCTTGAAAACCCACTGTTCAAGGTCCGTAGGCACTTTTCTAGTAAAAGGGTTTTTGAGCAAATATTTAAACCAAGAGCATTTCTCATATAAACATTCCTTTTTCTTTGGTTGTTACTAAAAAAAATTTTTTTTAAAAATTGGTAAAGTTTTACCAAAGAGAAAAAGAAATGCAGAGAGGAGCACACATCTGGTATGCAAGGTAAAGCATAATACTTAGTTGGGATATGTGTCTAAATAAATTTAGAAGTAACCCTCCATCTTCTTGTTGTTTAGTTATACCCTAACTCTACAGTCCGAGTATAATAATCAAAGGTTAGGCTTGATAAATGAGAGGGGTACAATTTACAATTCATACTTTAGACCTGTGGTTTTTAGTAATAAGTTTGATGTAATAAAATTGTTGAGTTGAATGTAAATGCACTCATAAAAGACAATAATATGGCCATTTTGAATTTATTTTAGCACACCATGCTAAATACATATTTAAATCCATATCTTTTTTTAACTAATTTTGGATAATATTGTATATATATCCTACTGGTTGATCCGGGATGAATATAATTTGGAATGTACAAAAGGCCAAAGTTGCTTCTGCCATATATCCCTTTGTAAGCTTACATATATTTTATTTTTTATCAGTGGCATAAAGCTTTTGGATACCTTATGCTTTCTAATAATTTGCAAAAGTCTGCAACTGTATATCTTATTATTATGCTTCTTGTTATGTTACTAAGACAGGAAATTAAAGTAATAAAACAGTCTACAAATGATAAGGAATATTGATACAGTAATTTCTCTTATGTTCAAGAATTACTCTTCAAAAAAGAATTACTCTTCAAAAGTCCTTTTATGACTGTAATATTAAATTCTTTGAAGCTTGAAGACTGCGTTGAAGTCCTTGAGTTTCCAAGATGTAAAGCTCAAATATTCCTTCTGCTCATACATTTATTAAAAGCGAGTATGAGTTAGCAACTTTTAAAATACAAAATACAATACATTTAAATAATATATGACCTTATACATTTTAAATCCACAATACAGAGTACGATGTGCAGAGATTTGATTTAATGCAAAACAAAATCTATTTTACCGCAGTCTCGCCAGCCAGTGTTTGCCCAAATGCACTCCAGATGTGGTCACTGACATGAGAAAGTGACAACAGGAAAATATTGCATAGAAAGGCAGACAAATGCTAAAACTGTCACTCAAACAGTATGTTAAAAGTAAAGAAATTAAATAGGGTTTATAGTTCAATGTTTTATTTCGGGATAAAAAGAATATTTGTTTAAAGGCTTAAAGAAATACTGCTAGCATATTACTAAAGGGAAACCTTTTTTTGTCAACCTCTTGAATTTCTTTCTTTGAAGAGTCATGATTTTAAATATAGTAGCTTTATTACAATGAGAATTGCTTATGTGATGTTAAAATATAAAAATACAATGTTTCTTTATAAATTCAATTTTTTACTCACAATAATATAACTCAAGTAGAGGAAGGCTTTCTTTATCTAATAAAAAGTAGCTGCCTGTGAAACATTTAGGGAAAAGGGCTACAGAAAGTTGAGAAAGATTACTTCTGTCATTGCTGTACTCCTAAAAATCAGAGAGACAGTCAGAGTATATAGCTCCTAACCTGCATACTTGTTCCAAGTTAGTTTTTTTTAGAACCTGCATGGGGTCTCCTCTAATATTAAAAGCAGACCCTTTCTCAGGCATTGGCCCTGCATAACCAGTAAAAGTGGGGCAACAAGCCAGTGAGCCTGTCCACTTCCTGCCTTTACCAGGCTAACAGATGAGGAACCTATTGAAAACAAGAAGCCTCTTTTTGTAAAGTGGCCACAGATATCTGCCCCTCATCATGTGCAATGAAGACAGGGGTATGAAGTAACCCTTAGCCATACCTAAAAAGAAAAAAAAGTATACTTGCAGGATCCTGCAATGTCCAAAAACAGGGTTCTACATCAATCTATGCAGAACTGGCAGCACCTGGTGCCTAATGAAAAGAGCTACACTTGACCACTGAAGGCATGAGTGGAATCTAAAAGAATCTGGCAATAAGGCTTTTGGGAACTATTAGGACTGCCTATTGGGAACTCCATGGATGGCTCATTATATGATATAATTTTGATATAAAAATTTGAATTTCTACCTTGCAGTTAGGCTAGATTTGCTTAGTCCTAAGGTTTATTTTATAAGTGTTAACAGAAATAGAAATAATATTTTTTTTAAAAAGATGGTTTCCTTCAAATTGGTTCTACCAGCAGGTCAATAACAATGTAATACACTTCCTGCAATTTTCCTATAATACACTATTTTGTACTATTTTTTTAAATATATATATATTTTTTTAAGAGGAAATATTACAATATGCAAAACAAAAGAAATACAGTAAGGTTGCGGCATAGTAAATATCACAATGGAATCGCCGGATGACAAAATTACAATCAAATATGGCTAGTGTTACAAATCATAAGAGCATAAAAACAACAATCAGCAAACAAATGGAGGATCATTGTCCAAAAGACAGTAGGAATACCATGCTGTTTGTTCAAAGGTCTTGCAAACACTTTTTTTTTCTTGTATCCAAAGATAATGTAGCTATGTATGTTTCCCATACTCCAAAAAAACCTCCGCCCATGTTTCCTTGTCCAGACAAGCTTCAACCCATTCCATCTCAAAAACAAACCAAAGTTTTTTCAAAAATAGTGCAAGTGAAGGGGGGTTTGCTGTAATCCAGTTATGGAGAATGGTTTACTTTGCTACCAGAGAAATTATCATCAAAAGTTTCCTGCAGCCTTTGGCAAACTTTGAAACATCATGAAACAACACTTCTCGAAAATTGCCCATTTAGGGGTTAATGAAAAATAGTTTCCAACTTTTGGAGTGCAAACATTGCAACCCGCCTCCAAAAATAACGTATTTTAGGGCAGTCCCACAACATATGATATAGATCTGCTTCCAAGACGCCACATTTTAAATATTGCGAAGAAGGACAGAGACCCATCTGGTAAGAACGCTTCTGTGAAATATATGCATAGTGGTAAAGTTTCAGAGTCATTTCCCTATGCACTGAAGAGGACAATGCCTTCCAAGCTCTGCCAAAAAATATTATAATATCATGTGGGGTAAGCTCTGGAAAATGTTTGAACCATCGGCACAGCCCAGTATTTCTGTTTATATAATCTAACACAGTTCTATAGGTGTTGTATGTTTCAGTGATGCCTTTTTAGCCAGGTTAGGCACTGTCCATAATTTGTCCAATAAATTGGACCAATCTGTGGAGGATAGATTCTTAAGCACCAATTTTACATAAGAGTTCAGTGTAGATACGTGAAGGACTGTAGTCCTAGAGAGGGAAACAGTGTACTGCGATTTTACTTTTATTGCTCGAAGGTCACCCTGGTCCTTCCCTTGGGGTTCTTAACGTATCCATTGGAAATCCCCATTTCTCCACAATGGGAGAAATAGGGATGAATGGCTCTTTAAAGAGAATTTGTATCTAATTGTGTTCCAGACATACCAGCAAGAGTGAAGTAGAGGGTTTTGGACAACTTCTGGAGGAAGTCGTTCCCTGTGCATATGCAGAATGTAAAGAAGATGGCTGTTTGGGATCAATTGTTGTTGTAGGGAAAAATTAGCATAACAGGCAGTACCATGTATCCAGTCTCCAATATATCTGGAAATTGTTGTCCAATTATATAATTCAATATTTGGGAAATTAAGCCCTCCATGGTTAAATGGTTGTTGGAGTATACACATAGCCAGTCTAGCTTTCTTTCCTGCCCAGATAAAAGCCAGAAAGGCTTTATAGATACCTTGGAGATCTGTTTGTCTAATAATAATTGGTAACATTTGGTAACATTGGTAAAATTGGTAACATTGGTACATTGTAATCTGCTTTTAAATTTCCCTCCCTGACACACCCCCATACATCACCAATCACATCACTGGAAGATGGCTCATCCTCCGGAGTGATGTGAGGGGGGGATTTCCCTGCCCTGCTCACAGAGACGTTGGAGCTGCTGCTGGCATCTCCAGAGAGATGCACAGCACAATGCAGGATTTCTGCATTGTGCTTCACATCTCACTGCAGATGCCAGCAGCAATAGCAAATCTTTTATTGGAGGAGCTGCGGGGGCGGGGTAAGTGTTTGCTTTCAGTTGTAATCGGATTGTCATACAATGTATGACAATCGGATTGCAATATAACGTTTGTTTACATTTTTAACCACCTGGTGAGAAAAGTTCGGGTTTAACACTTTTTGCAAGTGTTTCTACCCCAAACATGGTTGGGTTTAACGGCCAGGTGGATAAACAATACCCAGGAAAGTGCTCCGTAGCTGGTGTCAGACCAAGTAAACAAATTGTTAGCAGCATGAGTGACTAGTATAAAAAGTGCTTTCAAAACAAAACTGAATAAGCCAACAGTGTTAAGGCGAAATTTGGTCCTGTTGCTGCAAAAAGCTCATGACCATATTTGGGTCGTCAAACACTTTGGTTTCCCCCGCACAGGTCACACGCAATTTGGCCGGATACATCAAGGCAAACGGCGTTCCTGATTCCACCAAGCGGCATATAGGAGTGAATAATTTTCTTTTTTGGGCAACATTGGTGGAGAAATCTTGAATAATTAGGATTTTTACCTGAGAGAGATCAACAGATAAAATGTTTTGGAGGTCTGGACCTTTATAATCCCCTGGGATACCAATAAAATGCAAATGATATCTCCTGTCGTGATTTTCCAGGTCTTCCACTTTCTCTGCCATAGATGCCAGTTGGTTGGATTGCATGGTTAACTTGCCTTGTGACTCAAGAAGTTGGTCCTCCAGATCGCTGAGCCGTTGTTTAAGTTCCACAATCCTTGCAGTGTTAGAGGATATGTTAGAAATATCCATTTCATTAGCAAGGTGCAATGATTCAAATTTCTTGTCGAAGTAAGGTAAAAGTAGGTCAGCGACTTCCCTGGCGGTGGAGCCATTCAGTTGGAAGGGGTGTGCTGCATCAACTAGTGCAGAGGAGAGATCCTGGAGGGCTGATGGCAATGGCACTTCAGGAGATCCTGAAGATGAAAGGGGGATGCCGGTGCAGATTTCTACAGGGATTTCCCCTTAGTTTTAGGGAGTTGTTCACTTGACTGGGAGGGATGTGATTTGCCCACATACTTTTCCATAGTTGGTGTTCTGTAAAATTACCAACACACTTCAAAATAAAGCGTGCCCAAGATCACAGTGAAAAGGTAGTTAGAATAAAGCTGATGGTGCCCCCATGCACGTGCACACACACTTTAAAACAAATTTTGACAGATCCAAGCTGAAAGCAAAGTACATTATTTAGGTGAACTTATCCACAGCATCCAAGGGGGGAGACAGATTTTGTAGCAGCTCACACTCATCAAGGGCTCGCAGAAAAGTCCAGCTGCTGAAGGAGAAAGAAATCCTGTTTGCTTCCTGGAGATGTTTTTCCTTGGAGAAGGTAGAAGATTCTTCATTTCGCCTCCCTTAGCTGCAGGATTCCCTGCAGTATGGTTGCCGGGTGCCACGAGCTCGGATTCCGGGCATTGTAGTGGAGAGCAGGGCTAAAAAAGAACCTGCCTCCACTCTAGATCAGCTTCCGCACTTGATATGTTGATGCTCTGGGGTTCAAAAAAGCCCACCAGAGCACGGATGAATGCGGATTCAGATCAAGCTGGGAAAAGCTGCAGTTCAGTTCGGCGCCGCCCCCGGAAGTCCATTTTTTACTATTTTATGTTTTCAAATGTTCTCATATCTTTCATATTAAAAGTTTAATTAAATGTATCTGCTCAAGAAATGTTTTGACTTGTTATTTGAGTGGTGCAATTAACTGACAGCTACCCATAAAAATACACAAGAGCAAGATTAAATTAGGAAAGAAGACAAGACATAAAGAACAGTTGTTCTTGATATGTATTGCTTAACTGACTAGATATCCAGAGCGATAAATTTTTGTAAATGTGGAAATATCATAACTTCATAATCACCTCAATAATTTATTTTTCTAGTGCTTTTATCGACTGAATGCTTTATTATGTTCACAACTGTCATGTTTGTGTTAGCTTATTTTTTAACATTTTATTTTTCATTTCAATAAAACAAGTTATTTGTTCAACTAGAGAATAATGGCATGTTTTCTAGTAGTATATTCTCTTGACCGATAAAGTCATTGTTTCTTGGGTTTAACATTAGAAACATAACTCTTGTTAAATATTACCAATTTACTATCATTGTTGTAAATACTAAAAGTTTAGTAACATATGTTTTACCTTGAATAGAAAAGGCACCTAATAGTTCCTAATACTATTTCAACTTGAACTGGTAATGAGCCTCTTGGAGTACAGTTCAGTAGGACTCAAGTGTGGAAGAAAATGGAAGGAGCCCGTTAATTTGTGAGCTAACAAAAGACTGTAAGACTGTAAGAGAAAGCAGAGTGATAAGGAAATTATCTCATCATTATGCTGTTTTTACTGTCCATTGGTAAGCAGAAGCAGGTCAGGGACAGCCTTCATTCAAAGGAAGTGGGTTCAGTGATGCTGGCCATCAGACTGACCTAAGGGCATCTGACAGTGGGGAAATCCAAAAAATAAAAGGTACAACTAGTTTTGTTATTTTACCTTTCAATGGACAATGTATTTTCCTTCCATTTTTGCCTGAAGGTATGTTTGCCTGGTGCTCAAAAGTGTTTAATCTCGGCCTGGAAATGACCCAGACCTCTATTATGAAAATCTCTAAAAAAACACTGGCTTCTATATTTATGTATAATAACTGACTTGAGAAAATAATGTGCTGCAAACAAGGTTAGAGTGTTCAACACAGAATAAACAAAAATACCAGAGGGCCAACATTACCTGAACTATAACCTTGATTTGTTGAGCCCTGTTTATGACAGCTTTGATTATAGAACACAGTTGTTATAGGTCACAAATTTTGCTTTCTGTCCAACTGGTCTTTTGAATGTGACTTATTGTAGTCGTATTGTAGTATGTAAAAAAAACACATTTGTAAGGCCCAAGTAAGTTTCGACTAGACTATATTATTATATTATATATAATATATTATATTTAATTTGCATTATTTGTTTGCACAGAATGAAAAAATAAGACTAAGCAAATCCTGAATGTCTGCAACACAAAAAAGAACCCAGAGCATAATTTTCCAATAATTTAATAATACACATATAAAAGTTTCATGAATTACTACCTTTAAAATATCTTAAATTGTCTGAATCATAGCAGTTGTCACAAATGTACTCGAAGTTCACCTAAGAAACTGTATCATCTAATTGTGTCGACTCAAACTGCCAGTAGCAATAACACATTGACATACATCACTTATCTGTTTCAAAGTTATAAAAATGTCTGAGAGCTATAATTTAATCTTCTTCCAACAGAAGAACATTTAAAACACCATACTCTCAGGAGAAGAAAATATGGTATTAAAACATTTGATTGTTCCAGTCAGCATTAGTGGAGCATGCAATAGAGAATAAAGCAAGACATTGTTTTTAGCAATCTATTTACTGGACTAAAACAGGTATGAGAAAAAGTGTAGGTGCCCCCAAGTTTTTTTGATTTCTGCAAATGTAATCCTTAGCTAATAATACCTTATTTATATTCATCTATGCTTATAAATGCATTATTTAATTAAAAAATAAAAGAAAATGGTTTCAAAATTTGATTACTAAAATACATTTTATGTGAAACTTTATAGGTAGTAATTAACAGAACCTTACTTATTGTCATGGATATCAATCAATTGCTAATGTTAACAGAGATGGTTTGAGCTACTGGTATATAAAAAACATCAGTTCACATATCTCTGTGAAGTCTTACTTCAATGACTTTCTAAAGATGATGCTGTAACATCTCATGTTACTATAAGCCCAAAACCAAGAAAATAAATAAAAAATTATAGATTAAATGTAAAAAAAGGAGAAAATGAAAGGGAGGAAAGGCATTAAAATAGAGGGCCAGTGAAAATTGTTGTTAAAAAAAATTAAGGAAGGGAAAGTCAATAAAATATACCAAGGAAAGACAATGGGCCATAAGACCAAAGTCCAGGGTCAAGCTCCTATAATCCCTAGAACTGCTTCACAATGAATTGAACTATATGTGTTTCCTGGGGGGACCTAGCCTTTGTGGCCTTTGAAAGAGAGGAGGAGGGCCTGCCTGGGCAGAGACAGTGTTGCTAGGGGGAATAAACTGTCATACATGGAAAATAGAGTCAATGGCCAGAAATTAAAACAATTATGTCAACTCACAATGAGACGGCCCATTATTCAGTTTTCAGTAAGAATTCCTGTGAAGAATGGAGGAGAAATCCAAAAGAGAAGATAAAATGTCTAGTGAGTAGTTACAAAGATGATAGTAGGATTATCTTGTATCATGTACTTTAAACAATGATTAAAAAATGGCATTTACTTTATTGACTGGATTTTCAGACTGGAATAAAATATTTTTACATTACGTTTTGGGCTAGGAGTTTCTGAAACTCTTAACACTAAAATTAGAATCCTACATCAAAACTGTCCTACCCATCTGTCAAAAAATTGTTCTTGAAAGACTGTGGCTTTACAAAACAGAAACAAACAGGATAATATTATTACCAACTAAAACTAAGAAGTTACCCTAAAGATTATTATTATCATCATGTATGCCAACATGTTACACAATGTTAATACATTTGTACAAAGTATTGCAATATCCGTGTCCCATGAATTTATAATGCCCTAACAGGACAAAAGCCTTCAGCATTGCTGTAGCACTAAGTTCACTGCTGTTCCTATGCTCTTACAATATATCTGTTAATTTCTCATCGGTTCTGTTTAACTGCTCAAAATTTCTGTTGCACATTTATAACTTTGCACTGTTTCTAAAACTTGTTAAGGGCCTGAAACTTTACAGATTTTAAAATGTTCTTCTTCCTTGTGAAATTGTAGAAAAATAAGCAATAAAGAATTTCCTCATTGGTGAAATATTTAAAAATCACTCCTTAAAAAGATTAGAAATCACTTTCCACTAAAAACTAATACATGACAGAGCACAGAAACAAAGTATGAGTAATGGAAGGTGGAGCTAGCACTTGTAAAGTTTAAAATTCTATTTGCTTAATGCTTTTATTTAACCTCTGCCTTTTACCATTAAGGAATTCATACATTTTAATTGTCTGGATGTAATCATAATCCAGGGAGAAAAGGAAGTTAATTGGCTCCCTTGGAGTGTGCTACATTTTAGCGGAGTCCTTAGATAAGAAATACTAATCAAGTTCCAAACCAAACTTGCCCTGGAAATCAATTAATGTTATTGCTTCCTCTTCTATTACACCAAATGCACTTACAATTTACTACGATCACATTCTCTAGTACCCCCAGTGTACTAATTCAGATGTATCAAATACAATTATATTTCCTTTTCTCAGCAAGCTCCTGTACTTACACTGCATCTAAGAAAGAATTAAATTATGTGTATATCTATGTCTTTTTTTATACTCTATACACCATGAAACCATGCCACTGATGCCGTAATATAGCACTGTAAACACATTGCTTACAGAATATTTAAAAAAGGATTTATATTATTAAATGAAAGCAATTCTTACACTCATATATATAAAATTCATACATATATATGTACATAAACATGATATAAGCATGACAGATAATGTTTTACTGACAAACTATAAATTAAATTTAGTCTATAAAAGTTAGATATGAAACTCTTTACTGTGAAAGTACAGGTGTTTTTTCACACCATTAAAAATAAAACTTAACACTGTTAAAATATTTCACACGCATTTAGAATTATTCTACTTTAAAAATGTGAAATAACAAAATTTGTACAAATGTAAAGTTTAACATATTGTTACCTATGAATATGCATAGCTGTAAAAATGTAAAAAGATAATTCCAGATTTGTCTTTTTCAGTTTGTTTACAACTTTCTCGTACTTTATATCCTAGAGGTAGTCATAGAGTATCAGGAAGTGATTGGAAATCTCTCCAAATGAGGTTTGTTCTCACCAGCACATTCATACTCATTGAAAAATTTTCTGTCATCTTTTATTTCCATGGCAATTCTAAAATGTTTTATTTCCCCAACTTTCTACACCAAACACTTGTAGATAAACTGGGATAAAACAATAGCAGAACTATATCATTCCCTAATGTACATACAATAAGAACACAGGGGTTACAAAATTCACAGGGTTAACAAATTAGGTAAACCTAATTGCAGGTCCATGAAAGTACCCGTCCAATACCCCTTAACCAAGATACTTCCGCTCACCAACCAGGCCCCCAGCCGCTACCACACCATCTCGGGGACAGTGAGAGGGTATCCACCACTCTCTCCTTGCCCCCCCCACAACAACTCAGTGTCTGCAAACTCCATTTACCTGTACCTCAATACCCTGATCGGTTCCCACCGCCTTGTTTTCACGTCTGCATATTTTTCTTTCATGGACTTACAAAAAACGTTTTGAACTGCCATGATTATGTAACCCCCTCTACCTCCAAAACGTAGGGAGGGAGGGTGGGAAACTTTTTGCCTAAGCTATCCGTGACTGACTTGCCTCCCCCTTTCTTTAGCACCCCTTATAAGCCTGCCCTTTGACCCCACCCCATCACCCCATATCACATTTTTCTGCTCTTGCAAATGCTTAACCCCTACCTACCCTGCTTCTCTCCTCACCCTGTCATGTGTCCCTATGCCTATATGTTTTCTTTTACGTCGGGCCTACTTTACTACTATTACAGTCACCATGCTTAGCTGTGTTGCTGTTACATGGCATTATTTAAAAAAAAACACACACACATTTAGACAATTACAAAGTTAACTTAGCAACAAGCAATCATTATGTTATAAATGGTGTAGTGTTTGCTATTGAAAGAAAATGTCACAAACATCCACTATAAAACAATCCGTGAAACTAAAAACAAGAACTACAATTTACACTGAAGGTTTAAGTATGATGTGACAACTTTAATCTTGTTCAATCTTGTGTTGTAGGGAAATAAAATAACAGGAGAACTGGCCTTTGATCTATTAAGTAGAAGAAAAATGGATTGAAAGCAAATTGTTCAAAATAACTATAGCCACCTTTAAAACTGTATTGCTGACTGTATAAAACTGCTTTTTAACAAGTACCAGACAGCAGATAAAACATACTGTTTATAAGACTTAAAATGTTGTTGGATGTGTAAGAATGAAAAGTACACACAAGGCTTCCTATTATTTCCCTTACCTTAAAATAGATTCATCCAATGCCACATCCCTATTTGTATGTTGTGATACACACAAGGCTTGTTAAAGGGTCATTTTTTTCTAATACTGATTCATATATACTAACAAGCTGAGGCATCTAACTACTCTTCATATAATATATGCTATAGTGGTGGGATTTATTATAATTAATTCATTTGAATGAGAATAGTCCTTCTAAAATGGTCATATCAGATGCATTACTTTGTCCTTTATGAGTAAAATATAGGTTCCTGTTATCAGCTGTTTTTCTTTCCGTTGAGAATTTTCTATAACCATTTATGCCCACTAAGAATGATGCTCCATAGTTATCACATAGGCAACATAGGCCTAAAGTCATACATACAGGCATGCACAGTCAATTGCAACTATTTGGCTAAAAGCCATTAACTTGATTAGCAGGAAAACTTGTGTAAACTTTCATTTGATTAGCACATCTAAAGAATATGTGGTATTCAAGTAATATATTCACTAAAACAAGGCTTAGGCGCACAACTTCAGCTTTTTTTTTCCTAAAGCGTTCGGACACATTAGTGGCTATGGTCCTGTATATGATACGGGACCCTGCTCACCAATAGCCACCTTTAATAAATTGTTGTCAATGTGCAGAGAGAAAAAAACACTAGTTAGTATTTCTAACTGTATTGCTATCCTTCCTCTCTGGAAGGAAAGTGCAGCACTGCCTAAAGATTTATGTTCTTTTCCTTGTTCCTCTGAACCCATAAAGAACTAAAATGACCAAATATTTTATTAATACATTCTGTGTACAGAAAGTGAACTCTAACACATACAGTTTAAGTACTTTTAATTTACATATTTTACAAAATTTTCTTGCTACACTGAAATAAAATAATAATGTAAACAATAGGTTACTTGAAACAAATACACATAAATAACAAAGAACATGTGTAACATTTTTATTCAAATAAATACAAAGGCGTATACTTTTTTGTAGAAGCTTTTAGGTTCTTTTATATTGAACACATTTATAGTACTTTCTTTCTTGAAAGGTTTTTAAATAAACTTGAACTGTTGAAAGCTGTTTCAAGCATTTAATCTGTCAATAGTTAGGCTTTTTTTTTTGTTCTGCTTCATGTAAAATAGTTATGGTTATGCTTAGATATACATCTGTCCTTTATCGTGCTGAAATGTCTGTTTGTTTACAATGATGTAGTTGTATTTTATGCTTTTTCTTCAAATGTGCACTCTATTCAGTGCTCCTTTGTTTTTTTATATAAATGTAGGGCTTTTCTGTCTTCTTGAATATCTCTCTTTATATATTTGGCACAAAGCCATATATTAAAACTGTCAATGAAAAGTACAGCAGAACTCTATACAGCCAATTTAGCCAGCAAACCCTGACAGCTGTCATAGGCAGCTAGCTAAAATGGGTCAGCCTTAAAAAAAAAATGTGCTTCCTTCCCGCAATATTAAAACAAGACTCCTCAATAGACTTGAGACCTTCCTGGTTAAGAATTAGGGGCAGTAAATGTGTCAGCCCCTATCCTATCCTAAAAAAGTTTTTGGCAATCTGGTTTTCCCAAATAGAAATGGGGGAAAATACCATTTGGCAAAAACTCTCCATCACTAACGGTGACAAGGGCCATCGTTGGGAGTAAAGGACCTCCTCCCCACAATGTGATCTCTGTGTTGTGGGAGTCTGAGGATGAACAAATTATTTGGAATTTGACAGCCTACATTAAGAAGGGGCCCCCAAATATCCACCCCCTCATACTGGATAATGATTACAAGTATAAGCGTACACTGACTTCAATTTTCAAAAGCCCATATAGATTTTGTATGTGTTTTTAAGCATTTAAGTGCAAAAATATGTAGCAATAAAGAGTTAGAATAGTTTGTTTTGGGTCAGTTAGGGGCATTTTAACTCTAACTTTTCAAACTCTGCAGGATGTGCTTTTTTTTTTACATTAGGAAAATGCTCTGGTGTGGACTTGCCCTTTGAAATGAATGGGAATTTCAAACATGGACATTTAAATGCTGAGATTAAACACTTGGGAAGCATTTCCTGTAGACTATGCTTTAAAGTATCCCTTACCTTTTCCCACTTACCTTTGCAGGATCCTGTCCATGTGATCCATCCATCCATCCATAGAAAGTGTGAAGTGAATGATGGATAGATACTTAAGGGATATCTATTTAGGGATAACTAAACCCCTTCTGTAAATAGGCAAGGGGTAAAATGTACCCCTGTACTCATTACTGAGGATGAGGGGGCAGATATCTGTGGGCTGCCCCATTTAGGGCAGCTTCTTGATTGCATATTTGCTTCCCACTAGCACCCCTCTACAGGGGTCACATAGTGGGAAAGATTTAAAAAAGCTCTCCAAGGCTGGAGAAGATACACTTTTATCAGTGAACATGGGAGATCCAGCAAACCTGGAAGGGATTTGGTCCAGGAATGAAAACTTTTGCTAACAAATTAGAAATCCATTCCAGGTTTGCTGAATCACCAAGGGTCACAGAAGATTATATTTGGACAGCCAACGTGTGTGCCCTGACCTATACGTAAAAGGTCCTCTGAAAAAAATGTGTAGCCCCTTCCTATTTTAACAAAAACCACATTGTTAAAATGGGAAGGGCCTAAATGGTAAAACTAAACTGACTGAAGTTTAAATCTAGTATAAAACTATGGCATGAAATGCAGCAGTCACTGCTAGCATTTAAAGGACTAATCAATTGGAATTACAATAAAATTACCATGAACAATTACACCAACAGTGTGTTATCTTTAGGCATTTAAAATCAGAAAATAAAAATTTTGGTGTTGGCCACCAATAGATGGTGCTGTGTGCTTTGTGATCTCAAACTCTGTTACAAACTCTGTCTCAGACAGCAAGACTTTGGTATATAATTACACTTTACATGAAGAGACAGCATCATCTAGTGGTCTAAGTATATAACAGATCCTGTTTTAATGGAATATTCTAGTAAAACAAATTTGGTTTTATTTAAGTATGTATAGTATTTTAAAATTCACATTTTTTTACTTCAAACCAGGTAATAATATGCAAAATTAAAAAATAAAAGTTGGACACATTTTCACACATTCAAAAAGAGATAAATAAAATAGTATAGAAAACATTTTCCTACTGAAAAATAGATGTTGGATGAATCCTGTTTATTAAAATTGTGTGAATCGATAACAATTCCTGACTATTTAGCTAATAAAAATAATTTTCTGCCTTCTTTTTACTGTGTTTTAATACCTTTTTTTCCACAGAATGAATAACACACATTTAGACATTTAGATAGGTAAAACTGATATCTCCTCACTCAACACAAAAAAGACAGAATTCTTTGAAACATCTCAATCTTTGTTCAGTGTACGTGCATATGACATTAATAAAAATTTTTACTTATATTTTTCATTGTTAATATGTTTTATAGATGTGTTAGGAAATGTATTATGACATCTGAATACACAGCAGCATATGTCCCATACCTTCAGGGATATATACTGTACATATTGGTGAAGATGATATAATAGGAGAATGCAAGGATCACTTAAGCAAACAACTAATAAAGATTGATGCATTCTGATTAATATTCAAGGAAAACTTTATCAATGTTTTAAAGTTAATGCATATTAACATATAAAAATTCACTAAAATTACAAAGAAAAGCTTTCCAAGTGTATATTCCAAAACCTAAAGTACGCTTTCATTTTTTCAGATATGAACAGATGTGTATAAATGTAATTGTTGTTATTTGCCTGGCTTTATATCTAGTACTCAAACTACAAGATAACATAACATAACTGACACTAATGCTTTACAATGAAGGATCCTGGAATATCTTAATTTGCAATATTTGTGACATGCTTTAGCCCAGTGGTCCCCAACCTTTTGGAGCTCGCAGACCCCTAAATGCACGGACTCCATGTGTCACTCAAAGGGGAAGAAACCTCCCCCCAGAGTGATGTCATGAACAGAACCCGCCCATTCTCCCATCACAGATCTGAGCTGGGATAGTGGGTGGTTAGTGTCCAGAGAAATAACCCGCCCACCGCTTTGGGCCTGCAGTCCATACGGGGGACACGGTGTGCAGCTCTGGCCGGTGCGCCCCCCAGCGGGGTCAGAAGAAGAATCCCGTTGGGGGGTGTTCCGACCAGAGCCGTGGCCCACTAGGGGTTGGGGACCCCTGCTTTAGCCTAACAGTAATTATATTTGCAATTGTCTTGTAGGAAATGTATCTGATCTGATCAGTTACTACCTTTTTTTTTTTTTTTTGTGGACTAAATACTTACTTTGTTCAATACTCTTCCCTTTTTAATGTTTGCTGAGGATCCTCCATACCTACATCAGCCATAAACTGATATATTATATTGTGCCTAGTGTATAGTGGGCCTATAACTATATAAGCCAACTAAAGACTTGATGTTCTGTACATTTTAAATTATAAGATCTTCATTTTATGTTTATGAATACCTTCTGATACCTTGATTATTTATTATTAATTTTACATTAGTGCTTTCTGTTCAAACAATTGTTCAGTGGTTAAACAGTTAATATTTAATCTTATTTGTTGAGCCATAAGAGATCAAGCAACCATGTAATAGGAAGAGGTAAGGCAGGTTTTATATTTATATGAACATTAGAGTGCATTATCTCAGAGACAATAGCCATAAATATTGTTCACTGGCTGAACAGTGTTAATAATCTTATTTAAATGTAGGAGAAAGAAACATGGCAGGTTTTCTTTTGAAACAGAAATTAAGGTATTATCTGAGAGATAATAGTCAAACATTTTGTTTTATGGTTGGACAGAATGTAAGATACTTTAGTTGTAGGGGTGGCCAGCTGCATGAGGTGTCCCGGAAAGTCTTCAACCAGCAGGGGCCCCTGCAGCAATTCACATGGTCCTTGCCTGCAAGCCCAACCCAGTTGACAGCTCATGGTATGAGCTTTACACTGAGGGTGTGAGCTGCAAGCTGTCAACTGAGAAGAATCAAGGACTGCAAGCTGCTCCAGGGGCCCCTGCAGTCCTGCACATACATATGCACACATACATATCCAGGGGTTGAGTTAGGGGGTTGGAAGACAGGGGGAGTGGGAGAAGAATGGCAAAAATGATAAAAAGAGAGTGGGAGAGATTGGGTGAAGGATTTGTGTGTGTGTGTGGGGGGGAAGGGGGGGGGGGTGGAGGCAGATAGAGGAAGAAAGAAAAAATGGCAAAAAAGAGAGAGAGGGAGAAAGAAATAAAGATATAAATTAGGTTGGAGGTCTTGTTGGGGGGGGGGGGGGGGGGGGGGGGGGGGGGGGGGGGGGGGTTAGAGAAAAAGTGGGAGAGATGGAGGGAGGTGAGATGAATGGCAAAAAAGAGAAGAGAGAAGGAGAGAGAGATAAAGGTAGAGATTGAAGTATGTGTGGGGAGGGAGGAGGGTAGTATTTTTACAGGGCAGTATTTACCATGCAGCACATATTAAAACGTATCATCTGAAGTGTAGCTGTAAAAACATGAGGCACATTTACAGAGCTGAAGCTAATTTATTACTAACGATACAAGACAGGATTTCCCTTGCAGGAAGCATTTAAGACATTCGGCTGAAGTAAAGTTGTGGAAACAATGTGTGGCATGTTTACAAAGACAAAAAAAATGAGCCACAAACGTATGAGCCACAAAGGCGTAATGCAGGTTTGCATTACGGTGTGACAACTTAACAGTGCCAGAGCACCAGAATAAAAGGTTACAGGTGGTAGGGGTAGCTGAATGGCCACTATCTGTAGGACCCCTTACACTGTAGGACCTCTTACACTGGCTACAACTTAGAAACTCCAGAGCATACTATGCAAAGTCTGACCAGTGACACCTAATATTTACTAATGTTTGAGATTCTCACTTGGAGAGTGTTTGCCTCAATTGCTAGCAATCCAAGCTGCTTTGGTTAAAAAAGAATAAAAAAAAAACAAAAAACTCAGCACTGAGACATCTACCGTCACTGCTGCTCATTCTTTAAGGGTAAGAGGCAAATGGGTCAGCAGAGGGGATCCTACCATCAAAGTCCTACATTTTGGAATGTGGCTATTTTATCTTTTTATTGCATTGCATTGATTGAATCACTGTGTTTGCCTGCCCTGTGGATAGCAGTATTCGGAAACTGTGGGGCAGTGCCACCAGAAGGAATTGGACGGTGCCCCTCTAAGTTCTTTGCAAGCTGCTTCTGCCCCTGGACAATACACTTTGCCTCTGTCAACAATATTTCTTCTCCCCATTCTGAAGGAACCCACAGACAGTCTGGTACCTCATCATGGCATTATTCTTCAACTCCTGCAACATCAGTATCCCATCATTTCCCCTATCTGATGTCCCTTTCTCATGAATTTAACTTCCACATCCTCAATATCTAAAATGAGAAATGCATGCACATGTCCAAAATCATCCTAGTGCAAAATCTTGGAATCAAAAATTCTTCTTTCTTAACTTCGTATTGGCAGTTTGCAGGGCTATGGCGAGTTAGCAGAAGAAAAAGATGGTGAATTAGTAGCAGCTGCAATAAAATGGTAGCTCTGCTTCTGGGTGTAAGAAGAGGAGAAAAGCTTTGTAGGTCATCCAACCACCTCCTACACTTGCTCTGCTTGTTTAATGTAGGCATATCTATCTGGGATGGAAATGTAAATACCTGTAGATGGTGAGCAGACCACAGATTTGTCCTGTAGCATGTATTTCCCACTAGCACCTTAGTGTGCAGAATGCCTGCCTTTTAGACATCTGTATTTTTTTTTAATGGTCTTGCTTAAGTTTAATAGAAATGGATAATTGGTGCATGCTATGTGGCACATACTATTTATTGTACAAGTATGTAGGTAACTGCTGCAAGCCTGCCTGCACCAGGAACAAGTGTACTTTGGAAAAACCGGAATTAAAAAATATGTCTGCCTAAAATGTATAAATTAAAAAAATTTAGATCAACATGAAATAAAGGAAACTAAAAACATAATATAAAACACAATTTTACAAATCTCCTAAAAACAATAACAAAAGATTCCAAGTGTAGGGATGCATCTCAACAGCAATTACACAAAGGTAGTCCTAAAAATGTACTTTGAACACAAGAAGGTACACAAATGTGTGGAACCCTTCACACCAACATCCACAGTAATTTAGTATAGCAGGCAGTGCACAGCACATCAAGGTTCACCATATTTGCCATGTATATATGTGAGACTGGGAAGCATAAATTAGAAGGGTGTTAAAGCTCATCATTACCCTAATTCAAAATGTTTAAAGTATTACTTAAAGAATCTTAAATGCTATTAAAGGACAAATGTATTTCTCTGCTCAGCATGTTCATTCATATGGTTTGAGTTGTACTCTAGATGGCCGAGCTATCATAATTACAGATTCATTCATGGCAGTAGAATCAAATTCAAGCTCCTGTGCTTTGCCTTCAAATCCCTCCACAGTTTTGGTCCCATTTACCTTTCTGACCTGGTAGAAAAATACACCCCAACCACTCTCTTTGCTTCTCCAATGACCTACTATTGACTTTCTCACTCGTAACCTCATCACATGCATGGCTCCAAGACTTCTCTAGAGCTGCCTGACTCTCTGGAATGGTCTTCCTTGTTCCATTCGGCTTGCTCCTACTTTCTGCCCATTTAAAAGGGCACTCAAAACCACATTTCAAACATGCCTACTCGTCTTCTGTCTCTTAAAACCCTCACTACTTCCCACAATTTCATTGCTCCCCTTCTATTGTGTTATTGTTGTAAGCTTTCAGGGCAGGGTCCTCTCCACCTCCTGTGTCACTGTCTGTATCTGTCTGTCATTTGCAACCCCTATTTAATGTACAGCGCTGCATATTATGTTGGTGCTATATAAATCCTATTTATTACTAATATTACTATTAATAACATTATTATTATTATTACTAATATTAATAATAATAATAATAATAATGAGTAATTGGAGAAAGAAAGTTTTTGCATACAGGCAGTGTGGCACTGGTCAAAGCCAAGCCGTGACTGTAATGGAGATAAAGGTAAGTATATAGGTATGTGTCTTACACTGGAGGGGGTTTGGGGGGTAAGATTTTAAAGGACAACCCCAAGCACGCATAAGTGGCTTAATATCCTGTATTATTGTATGTGATTTTAGGGTGCATTGAAATTTTTTACTGCATATTAAGTGCCATTGTAGCCTAATGAAAGGCATGCCTTATATTAACGTATGGTACATATTATAACTCTCTCCTGTGAATAAAATATACTTGACTGACAATCTGTTCAAAATTAGTTAACCTTTGAACAACCCTCTATTTTGTCTCTTAACTAATAATGACCCTAAAAATAAATGAAAGAATAATCTGTCTAGAACATTTTAAAATAAAATCTTGTCAATCCCTGTCACTGACTGAACATACGAAAGTTTAATCATTTTATAATGATTTATGAAATACCATTAAAGGTATTGTCAAATTTCGGCTTGATGTAGATCTTCCCAGATGACTTCAAGTCAGTGAAGATTTCAGCTCTAATAATGTTTAGTATGGTGTTACATACATCACATATTGTTTTAGTCATCGTAACACTTTTTTTTCTTTACTTTTTGTTTCCTCGCATTTCACACATCCTCAAGTACAAATGTCTTCTCATTTTATGTTTCTCTTTTCCTATCTTCTCCTGTTTTCCCCTGTGCCCTTACTTCATCCATATTTATACACTTCTCAAAATCTCAACAAGTTTATTTTTTTATGCTGACCTCCCATTCACCTCCAATGTAGGTTTAATAGACACCAAGGTTGAATTCAAGAGGGAACATCTACTTATATAAATTGACTTCACACAAATGCACCTAAATTCCATTCTCATTTTTCATAACATCCCCCTGGGCTCTTCTTTCGCTTTAAGCAATTTTATGATTTTGTGTTAAACGTCCTGGGACATTGCTTGGTCTATTTTAGTTTTTTAGACTAGCACATATCTTCGTAGACATGCTTCAATTTTTAGTAACTCAACTAATTGAAAATGTAGTATTTTCACATTTTCAGATATTTTTTTTAATAATTAAGAAATATTTGTGCACTAAAATCATTCATAAAAAAGACACTCATTTTATTCAGGAAACAAAGTACTGACCCTGAGATTATTTTTGTTTGGTTTTCAGCTGATCCATAAAGGTGTGCAGACATTTCCCATGGTGCCCTTAGATGTCAGGGGTTGTTTATAACTCATGGAAAATTTTCCAGTTAATGATGTCACTAAGTAACACATTAACCTTTTTAATCACAGCTGGATTACTTGCACACAAACTAAGCACCACATCTGCTTGACACAAGTGATGCAGTAATCTAGTAACATGTATGGGTAAAAGACTTGTCACTAAGCCAATGCTGAATCCCTATGGATGCCTCATTCTTCTATATTGAAAAATCTAAATCTGAATATACAACATTTACCTTGCATTCCATATGAAATAGTTATCACATAAATAAGATTCACTTGTGTAATCTAAAAAAATCCCCATAAACATGCACCTATGTCTTATGTGTTGTTGTCCAATAATTGGTTTAGAAAGTTACAATATTTTATCCATCTTCGTTATATCTTCAGTGTAAATGATGCTGCAAGAGAGAGTGAAACTGAGTGAAACATAAAAGCTTGTTTTGTTAGGACCCCCGCTGCCTGCTAGGAGATCAAAGCTCAGGAGGAGGCTGGAAAACAGCCGAATCTACTGCACAAAAACACGGCCTGTGGCAGCTGCTCCGGGCACGCTCTCATAACACACGTGCACCTTTTCTGACTCAACCTTTCCAAGTGAATCATGGGAGCAGGTTACTTCTCACTTTCCTTCATTATTTCAACCACAGTCACTGAGGAGATGTGGGTTCCATCCATCACAATGCACAAATTCACAGTGCACAGATTCAGCATAGGCCTAATTAAAGCTTTTCCTTTCATTTGTGAAGATAATTAGACTTTCATCTCACCAGGAAGCTTCTGAGAGATCTATTTCTTTCTTCAATAAAAGCTACATCAAACAAAGCAGATTTTAATCGTCTTTTCTTTGGGGCATAAGTCAATAATGAAAGATGTTATGGGTAACAAAAATATGTGTGTTCCTGCACATGCATAATAAAAACTTATGGCACATTCTGTAATTAATGTCATGTTTGTAAACACTTTAGTCCTCTCATTAGAGGTATTTTTGGAATTGTGCAAATGATTTTTCCAAATGCAAGAGATTTCAGTACCCTCTCTATTACTGGGACACCTGTTTGCTTTCTTTAAAGGAGATGCAGATGGCTTAGCAACAAGTGAGAACAATAAACAGGCACATGTGCTGCTCAAGGATTTGTCAAAGTTGATTGTCTGGGCAAAAGAACAAAACGACACAACCTGTGGCCTGTGCACCCTGCTTAGCTCTCCTTTTTAAAAAGAAAAAGCTTTCAATGTCATGGAGAGACTAATATCAATGTGTTTGCAGTGTTATAAAAAATAAATGAAGCATCCTTTTGACTGGATTTAAAGAGCTACTCTACTGTCTTATGAGTGAAAATACAATCCTAGCTTTTTATTAGCAATTGAAGTACTTTTCTTTTGCAGTGCTCCTGCTCATAATGGCTTGGTACAAAATCTAGCCACCTGAATCTCTGAAAAATGTATATTATGTGTGTGTACTCCACAATAAATAACCCTAATAAACCATACCTAAATCCTTTAAAGCAGAACTAAACTGAAAAAAAAATAAAAATAAAACACTTATCTTTAATTTCACAGATACCTTGATCATGCTGGACCTTTCCTCGATCAGGTCCCTAACCTGGAATTCTTCTTTGCCCCTGCCCAGGTGTCTTTTTTCTTCTTCTGGGTGTGTCACCCGGTTTAGGACAGCGCAGGGGCAAGATCGGGTGACACAGACCATTGTAAAAGGAAAAAAAGAGTGCCAATCTCACTCCACATGCGTGAGATTGTCATATTTTTTTTCTCGGTGAAGTAAAATGCCCCTTCTGCACATGCCCGAAGGAGCAGCCAAGAGCCTCTTGGGATGTGTGACTTATGTGTCCCGGGAGGCTCTGCGCTCCTATTCAGGCTTGATCGCCATAGGGTAAGTGAAGTATTTTTTACATTTCTCTTAATTTTTTTATTCTTTTATAGCTCTCACTGTATCTTATATAAAGCATAATTTGGCTTGGAATTACCCTCTGCAGTTCTTCCATTCAATTTAATAGATATCAGATTAGAAACAAGTGTTGCCTGCCTAGCCTTGTCTCTGTTTGGTTCAAGCAATGTACAAGTGAACCAAAGGCTAAGTTCTGTTTTGGCTGAGGCTAAATGCTAGGGATAAACTTAAAACTACATGACCTTACCTGTGCTTCGACTGTTTGTATATAATAGGCTTGGTATCTCCTCTGACTCATTGGACTTGTTAATGTGCAATATGTATGTACTATTTGTTCAAAGACATATATCATTTGTTAACTTGCTGAGGGGTTACCCCCGAGTGTGGGGGCTGATAGCTGTAATCCTAAACTACACTCAGGGTAGCTAAAAAAAATAAAGACTTACCTGGTCCCACTGGCATCCTCCAGTCTCAGTCAAGTGCACTGACGTTCCCCGGGTGTCCCCAGTGATGTTGATGCGTGCGTCGGTGCGTGCAGAAGCGTGGCGGGAATTTTAAATGATTTTTTATTGGATTCAATACAAAATAACGGTATTTATTCCAATACAAAGTAATCTTTATTATATATATATATGCTACTGTACAAGTTTATTACACGATTCAAAATATTTGATTTATTTATGCACCCTTGTTTTAACAGATTTATGTGTTTTTTATTTAAATTTTTTATTAAATTTATTATATATTGGACATATTTCGGTGAGTTATTCCTAAGAATTACAAGCCTACAATGTAAAATAAATTTTCATGAAAGACAATGTACCGCTTTTAGATAAATAAATCTGGACAGAAATGAACCGCCCAGGAGGTTAATAGCTCCTGTCCTCTTGAAAAAGCAGTATCTACTGTGAAACGCATTGAGGTGTTCAATATATGGGGAAGGATCTATCAACTTCTCTCAGCAATACACAAATATCATGTTTATTGTACCAAACCTATACTGGTATAGAGTGCAATGTATGTTTTTGTTTGAATAAAGCTATTTTGTATTTTTTTTAAATGATCGCCCAAAAATCCTTATTTTTAGACATGATTTTGCCATTTTTTGATGCATACATTTATTTCAACTGGGCATTTATCTGTTTATATTGATTTTCACTTTGAAATTTTGTACATTTCAGTGAGGCAGAATCAATAATTGCTTTATTAACAAAATCATTGAATAATTGCATGATATATCCTTATTGCTTGTAAAAATGACTTAGGCATCCTCATGCTCTGAATAGGGATAGGGAGATGGCTGATATCTTTATGCACCACCTGACTACAGTTAATAGCAAGAAACAAGCCAGATCAGTGCAGTGCTGTCTAGTAATTGTACAACAAATCTTTGCACAAGAACTTTAAATTAAATACATTTTTTTAATAATATATTTTTGGCTTCATATACACTTTTAATGAGGTGCTTTTTCATTTCATCTTCTGGTAAATTTACAATATTGTTTTTTATTAGTTTATTTCATTGTAATAATAATACACATTTGCTCACAAATAAAAAATGATGCTCATTTCCTACAGTACCTGTAGGAGTACCTCTCTTGCTCTGTTCTACAATTACAATATGGGTAAAGGACATCAACACTGTGCACAACTAACTAGGTAACATCTTAACAGTTCCCAGCAGAATAATGCAGTCATCTGCTACACAGAAACTCCGGCAAACATAGAAATATCTCACAGATTAAGCCATTCATATCTCTGCATTGCATGTACCAGGGATATGTCAGCCTCTATGAATATTAAATAATTAAAATGCATTTTAAAGGCCAATGGTTCTAAATTTTATATTTAATGTACCGTGTTTCATTGTGTTGTAAATGCAATTCCATATGACCTGTAGACACAGAACATTTTTTATTTATATAAATATTTGTTTTTCGACAGAGAACATGAAAAGCCCATTCAGCAAAATATATGCTAATGCCTGACATTGCCAAAAAGGTCATTTTTATATGCTGCATATATGTTTTACTTGAACATAAGGGAGATATTTGGTGCAAGTACATGCGGCCTTTTTTTTCCTTGTGAAGAAGAAAACTAGAACAGCACTAGAAGAAAACTCGAATGATCACAAACCTTTACTGTGCATAATTTAAACTTGTGTGTGTTTCTCTTACATTGTGCCTGATTTATTAAAGACTGGAGTGGATAGACTATCAAGGGTAATTCTGGGTGATCCAGCAAAGCTGGAATGAAATTCGTAAAATTTTCTAATATTTGGCAAAGGTTTTAATCATTGACTAACTATATTCCAGGTTTGGTAGATCGCCCAGGTTCACCAATGTTAGTCTATACTCTCGAGCATTGAAGCACTTTATTAAATAAATGTTCCATTGATGATTGGTATGCTGTTATATTCTGCCTCCATACCAAGGCCTATTGGTATACAACAGCTTTACAACAATTACTTGTGTGTGGTAGCTTTTAATGTCTATATGATGGGTTTCAGTGTATCAGTAGGTTTGCAAATATGCATTCACCATGGGCATTCCCTATATTTCAGCAAATAAGGTGTAAATCAGACTCCACAAAACTTCAAAAGTCTCATACTGTAAGTGATGAGTACTGAGAACCTTTCTGTGTACAGAAACATTTGTCAAGTCCCCCGTTGAGTATAATCCACGATGATTGCTAGCTTTTAAAATCTTGATGATGCCATGCATATTTCCACCAAGCAAATATACTGTGTTGATTTAATTGGGAGTCCCAATTTGCCTTTCTCTGTTGCTGTTAGTTTCACTGTTTTGATGTATTATGAATCCAAATGGTGTAACAAATGCTTACTGTAAAAGGACTGCGTTAGAAAGTGAAATGTATCAACAAAGAACAACAAAGAAGCCTTGAAACTCCAGGTAACAGGCAATTATTGTCCTTTCAAACACCTCTGTTGAGATAATCCACACAAAATAAAGAAGGAATAACAGTAAAAATATATACTGATATATATATAAATGAACCATACATACAGCACATCTCCTACCTAACCTGAATGTACAAGACAAATGTGCTAACTGTAATTACAGCCGCCATTATATTCAAGGTCACTGAATGATCAGCATCTGCTTTAGTTCAAGAGACAGACACATAACACCTCAATGCTTTGTGAAATTTCCACAGCTCTAAAGGGGACTCTTTTTTTTAAAGATTCTGGCAGCTTTTTGTGAAGCATGACATGCATTTGCTTACTCGATGACAACATTCATTTGCATTCCTGCTGAGATACTATAGATTTTTAGCATAGATGTGCATATACCAGTTTGTCAGCCTGAAAGATTTGGACATGCTTTGATTTTAGTTTGAATTACAAAGACTCTGGTTCAGAATATATGTCCATTCGGTTATATGCTGGGTGATGCTTTTATGCAGAACAGGCAATGTCTCCCAAAGAAAGACATTTGCAATAGTACATTTTTAGTTTTCAAAATATATTTTAATAGCAAGTATGACAAGAGGCATCCTGCAGATGACTTTGTTCTACTACAAATTTCTTAATAATACAATCTTGGAAATATACTAAATAAAAAAAGTATATATTAAAAATTTCAAAAGCTACTAAAAGATGTGAGGTATTTGCCTTGTATAAAATGAGTGCAAAAATAAAAACAATTCTAATAATTAATAAATAATTATTCAGAATATCTTCAAAAACAGATGTGTTTTCTGGTTGCTTAACCAATTCTACACATATTAGTTACATTTATTGTAGTTTATTGTAATAAAGGCCTATAGTTTTCCTATAATTGTGACCTGGGTGGTGACCTGTACATAAGTAGAGATTTCAACCAAAAAAATTAAAGGATGTGGCAAATCTACCATGCTGCCATCAAACGAAAATCAAATATGCATGTAAATGGTATATTTGAACAGTGTCTGATTTTTCACCATAATCATCTACTGGGAAGAGATATCAACAATTGGACTGTTTTTTGTAAAATATGTTGGGGTGATTTCCTCTATATATCCATATAAAGTAGGTATACTTTAATATGTAATATAATGTAACTCATTACATCATCCAATCCTCTTTGCTGCTACGCAGTTCGTGCACCATGAAAATTAGAGCTGAAAAAAAGAAGACATCATGAGTATATTTTGTCAAATAGTACTATCTTTTTCTGGTTTAGGTTTGCCTTTTCCCCGCCCTTTCTGAGTGCAGGATTCCAATGAATACCTCCTTCTATTACTAAAATTCCCCTTGTTTTAACAATCTTGCATTCAGATCATTGAAGCAGTGAGAAGGCTAAGTATTTAAAAGAGTAACAAGGTTAAGGAATTATTAAAGAACAAGTTCACCAGAAGTAAACATATCCTGTTAAAAAGTAACATATTTTAAGTAATTAAAAAAAGGAAGTTTTTTTCATGAAAACTTTCCCAACACACAATTTGCAAAAAGTGATTTTTAAGTAACTAAAGTTTTTATTTTAAATTTGCTAAATTTTTATTTTAAAATTACATTTTTATGTAAAAGTTTTTGCTTTAAACTGATAACATGATTTTGGACCTTTTACCCAAACCAGTAGCAACTTGAGTTATCATATTTAATGAAAATCCATACACTTTCCTCTGTATAGTTACTATCAATGCATTTTTTTCCATCATGAGTGGATATACTCATCTCAAACCTATTTACACATTGTCACAACAATCAAGATAAGGTTAGGGTAAAAAAAATATAAATGAATAAAAAAAGGTTTGTGTTAACAAGGAGTGAAGCCCGATGAGAAGTGTTGCCTTGAATGTAAAAGTTGCACTTGCAGACTACAATTATGTAGGCTTTTAGTCATATGATTTGTTATTGTAATATATAATTTAGTGTGATTCTTTACAATTGTTGACAGACTTTTGCAGAGGATTGTAATTTTGTCAACATCAACTAAAATGTCAGCTTTTTCCCCAAATTAATAATTATTTTTGTTGTCTTCAAAATCCAGTTTCCCAGTATACCACAGACTAATGCATATTGGCAATAAGTGTCAGCCACTACACATATTGAAACTGAGCTGCTTTCTATTTTCTTTCAAAGCCTTCCAAAACACAAAGAAGAGGAGTTGATATAAGGACACAAATTGTTAACATTATGTTGACTGGTAAAACTAAGAAAATGGCTGATGGTAACAGTATATAAAGGAAAACAACATCAAACAATGTTTAGTAAAGTATCATTATGCTGAATAAAATAACTCTGCTAACACTCAGAAGATGTTTTCAGTATAATGTATAACCAAGTAAAGACAAACTTTCTATAGATGAATTATAATTTAATATATTTCATTTTCTATATCACAATTTTCTGTATCGCCTTGCTTCAGGGAAGAATTGTACAGTTAGTTTTGCATTATCTCATGTTTGCTAGAACAAAACTTAGCTTGTGAGAAAGCTTCACATTATCATGGAAATAATGATGCCTCCGATTACAATACCTAACAAATAATAATTTACAAGTTATGTGTTATTGTCAATTAGCCTCTGAATAAGGGAGTGTTATGTGAAAATGTTCCTAAAGAGTGCTATTGTTAATAATTAGCTATGCTCTGCAATCACAAGCAAGATAATTAATTATTTACTGTCTGTTCAGTGAACAAATTGCACTTTCTTTGCTGTTCTTATTGTATAAATGATATTACGCAGAACAGGTGGTAATTTTATAAATATGTATACCTTTATCAATGTAATTAGGAATATTATTTATAAGATAATGATAACATTAAATCACTTTTTGAAATTGTAAATGAAAATAGACATTATAATAATCAACACTACTTTTCTTTTTATTTCAATAGATTAAATGATTATGTAGCAAATACAATTAAGAATAACATTCATAAGTGTTAAACATATTAATATAAAAACTGGGATGATGTATATGACTTGTTGAGTTTGTTGTAGGGATAAGCGAGCAAATTTTTTTATTTTGATCTTGCAGCGAGTCTTCCCTTTCCCTTTCCCATGTTTTGTAAGCGAGAACGGCCCTGTGATTCGCCACGAGGTTGTGTTCTCGCCAAACTCAGATGAACTCCCAATGTAGAAATGCCATTGAGTTCACCTGCAGTCACAGCTAATTGGAAGCACTTGCGTGCCTCCAATCAGCTGTGACCACAGGATCCCAAGCTCCTCGGGCTGTACTTATCAGCCCAGTGACCGTGGGAACTGAATTCAGATGAACTCTCAATGGCGAACCTTCACATTTACAGCCTTGCATTTACCTTTAAATCCTACTTCGATATTTGCCAATATTTACGGTAGGATTTAAAGGTAAAGGCAAGGGTGCAGGTGTATTCCCCCATTTACAGATTATAATAGTGGTTACAAATAGGAATACTTACCTTTCTCCAGACAGAACTCAGGTCTTTTCTCATTCCCTGGAATTAAGGGCCCCTTAATGTTAATAATGCCTGCAGGTAATGCAGTGTATTTTATGATGTCAGGATCTGAATAGGCAACAAGAACAAAAAAGGGGAGCAGCTTTGTTAGACTGGCTGTGACTACCAGAACTAGAAGCCCGAGAGGAGAGGAAACCTACATATTTGAGTAAGGCAAGTAATTATATTTGGTAATGCCCCACCAGATTTATTGTTATATTTTATTTATAATGTGCAAACATATTCGCTTTACAATAGTCATATGTCATTAACACAGTTTAAGGTCAATTTGGGGGAAGCCATTTAACCTAACTGCATGTTTTGTTGAATGTGGGAGGAAACCAGAGTACCCAGAGGAAACCTTTGCAAACATGGAGAGAACCTACAAAATGTATGCAATGTGTTGGCCAAGATTCAAACCTGGGACCTAGCAACTATGCTGCCCGTGACTTCACAAGCATTATTTACTACCTACTTGGGGAAGGGGAGTCTAAATTTCTTATAGTTAAGTATTAGCCAGGGCTGTGGTGTGAGTGACCAAGGGCCTGGCAAGGTGCAAGGGGATTGCTTGATTCTGAAGCAGGTCTGCACCTGCCCTTATAGATTGCCAAAATCAATCCACATTAGTATATTATCACCATCGCTATCAAAAAACTTTGAAAATGATACATTTAATGTATGCTTGGTAATATCCAGTTGCTGGGTTTAGTTACAGTAGCCGGGGGATTACTGTGAAATTGTGCAGGGTTTCAGGATTTGTCACAGTTCATGGGACAATCCCACAAGATCTGGGATGGTTTCGGGATTTAGTTACAACACCGTAGCATCAAAAAATGTGTATGTGTTTCATTTTCTGTATCCAGCTGTACATGGGATAAATTAGCTATAGCCATAATAGACCTAATAGTTTAGTCAGTCATTAGATTTCTGTATTTATTTCAACTTAGAAATAAACATTTTCTTTTTTTAATATTTTAAAATCCACCTTATGCATATCATGACATTACACTTAAATTTAATACCATATTCTCTAAAGTCCACTATTTAGGGCATCCTTGAATCCTCTACAACAACTAATTAAAGACTTACTGTAAGGTTAAGTTTTTCATTAAATCAATTGGTCCCGTGTGTCAATTGCAAGGCCCTAATTACTATGCAGTAAATTAAGAATTAATTTGAATTAAGGGTAGATTTTTCCTTTTCTGCTTCATGTAAATATCGCAAATTACTAGAGCTTTAGCTTTAATGAAATTGACTATTTTGTGCTCTAAATGATCCAAATGGAAAACGTATGAAAAGATACAGAGTAAATTAGAGACATAAGATATGGCATGAACACACTACACTTGTAGTACACTTGAGAAATGTATATTTCTCCTATTTCTATTGCAAATGTAAATATTTCATTACCTATTTAGAATACAAATTAATTTAATCACTCAAAACATTTAAGTACAATGAAATCTAGCATGGACATCTGCTGTGTTGTCTTAGTTAGAAAACTTTCCTTGCACCGGAAACAGCATGAGACCACATAGTCTCTGACTGGGAGAAAACAGAGATGCTGGAAAACTCTAATAGGGCAATCATTCTGGGAATAAATGTTATTTATGCTTTTTGTGCAAAAACCAGAAAAGAGCACATGAACAAATATTTAGGAAAAAGAGATTCAAAGAAAATTTGCTGTTGACAGGATATGTTCAGACAAGTTATTTTTGGCAAATGGTTTTATTCAGTTTTACATTTATGTACTTTTAGTTAAACAAACTAGTAACTATTACCAAAAATACCTGGATGGATTATGTCCGTGGAAAAGTCCAGTCTTGCAGGGCTTTCATAAATCAGGTCCATTGTTTTTTGTCATCATTGGGTTTCTATGATTTAAACTCAACCTCCTGAGTCTGGATCTAGAATTAACTAAACTCTGGGTAGGAAGAAGGTGTAAAGGCACCAGCAGCACCATGACTAAACCCACTATTACAGGTGATATCAGGAAGAAGTTACCCCTTGACTGGCCGGCTCATTGATCATCCCAATCGTAGCAGAGAATGAAGACAATGAATGTGATTATCTGCAACACTTAGTAGCACAATTGATTAATACTATCTTGGTTCTGATGGTGGCAGTAGTGGTGTTGGTGGCAGAAGTAGCTATGCTGATGATGGTAGGGGTGAGGGTGGTATTAGTAGTGGTATGGTAGTGTATTTCCAAAAACCAGGTTTCAGAAAACAACAGGTAGCCAAGCAGTACTTGGTGGAAATGTTGCCATATTCTGTGTCTAGGTAAAACATCAATGTTGATTTTGTTCTGAACAAGACATGTAAACCAGGTGAGTAACTAGGAGGACAGTGCCAGGGAGAAATGGGAAAGTACAGTGGAGTAAGACTTGATTAAAGAAAAAAAGTTTGTGGAAGGAAGGGCTTCACAGGTCTCTGCTTATTGGAGCTGCAAATACCTCTGACTCTTACATAGCCCTGAGCTCTTGTCATGGGGTTTTAGTTAAATGGGTATCTCTTTTATGAGCATTTTTTATGACAGCTCGTGGTGATCTTTCTTTTGCTGTGCACAACATATGTAAACACAGAAAACTGTGGGTGACCACGCACACTATTTAACATTTATTCTTACTCAGCAAAGGAAGAAGCATCATCGTCTGATATGGGGGAAACACTGTACATTGCAAATCCTACCTCAAACCTGTCATGCTCCATCCATTTCTCAAAAGGTTGAAATATCAAAGGTTGGTGTTACTATACTTAGTGCTGAAATTGCTAGTCTTGCTGTTACTTCTGCTACGGTTGTTGCCTGTAGTTGTTAGTCTTCCATTGAAGAATGGTTGGCCAGGAAACAGTAGTACCCTCCCAGCCATACTTTCGTATGCCAAATTAACGATCTCCTGTCCTAGCTACAGGTTGTACAGTCCCTGCCATACAAGTTGATAGAAGCTATGCACTCAGCCCTATTGCAATTTACCAAGTAGGCAATATTTTTCAAGCCACGTCATACCTATGAACTCTATGAACACATAGCCTGTTTTGTCTTCACTTCCCTGAAATTTTTACTATGTAGCCAGATCTAAACAATGGCAAATACCTGCACCATTGGCTATTGGCAGGGCAGTACATGTCCTTCACAACCCATTAGCTGAATGTCTTGTTTGGCACTGACAAATCTATATAGTGTATTCTGTTATTGTCAATTGTAATGGTCAGGCTAATGGTTGTCTTCTTTTCTGATTCCTTTTCAGTGTAAGAAATGTCAACGCCCAGCCAATTTGATGTCATGCAAAAAGAAACAAAATGTGCACTGGCTCTCCCCCTGCTATCTCTAAATAGGTAAGGGCCTATTTGCCCTTAAAAATATTTAATTACAGAGAATGTGATTACATTTTAAATATATAAATGCTTTAAATAGCAAATTCAGTGCAAATTACAAATTTTAAGATTTAGCCTTTCCTACAAAAGGGTATATCTTGTGCAACGGCACAAGAACTGTTTGTTGTTTTCAAAAAAAAAAAATGCCTAGATGTGGTATTGCATGTACGAAAATAAAATTGTAACTATTGTGCATAAAAGTTTAATTCAAAAAGTCATTAAACTGTTTTTAAGATTCTGGATATAACATTTTGTTACCTGTGATAGAGCAAATTGGACCAAATTATATAATAGATTTTTTTTCCTTCCTGTGATCAACTGCAGGTCTCGTGTTGCAAAGATTTAAAGTGTTTAATATATATTTTTAATAATTATACAATAAACACACTGGCTCAAAAGAAGAAAAAAACAGTAATTTAGCATTGTATTTAGCAACACAATCCTTTCTGAACCCCCCACACCTTACAAACACTTGTACACACACAAACTTTATCATTCATTTTACCCTTTGAAATGCATGTAATAGCAAGAATTATCATACTGAACATTTGATCTCATTAGGAGGTGGACTAGGTAAATCATTATCAGAGTCCTTTAGATTCATTCATCTTTGATCATTAGTATTAATCAATGTAATTTATCTATTTATTTTCTAAGACCAAACATTTGTACAAACCAGAGAACGATACAGCAGTATTAGCATAATAAATTATTTGAGCAACAGAAAACAAGCGGACTTCACTACACCTTATTTAATCACAATGTTATAAAGATTATTTTATGCTACAATAAATCCACTTCTTAAACCCATTAAAATAGAGGTAATGTTATGTAATGGATTTAATGGGATGTAATGGCATTATTAATGGTCTCTAATAAGAATAGTTGCTGAAAGGTTCATTAACCCACTATCTGTCCATGTGGCTAACTTGGCTTTTTTAGATGTCAGAGGTAATTTCCTCCCATTATTTTTGATGATACTCTTAAGTGGTTCTGTAGTATGAACAAGTACAATAACAAAAATCACATGCAGAATAAATTCTCCATACTGCAAGCATGAATAAACACTTCTAAGGATAGACCTTCTCTCAGAACACAATAAAATGTAATGTTTATTATATTCTATTAATTTGTTAGCGCTATAATGTACAATGGAAAGATGAAACTTTATAATTAATTAACAGGTGAATAATATCTAGTAGTGCAAGAGTTTTTTTTCATCGTTTTAGATGTAGTGGGAAAAAGGACTGATGCCCATTACATTTACATTATCAATGCTCCTGTAGCTTTATTCTAGGAGGAAAGAAAATGCAACTTTCACCAATATTGACTCCAAAGGCTGTAGACTTAATAATTTGTATGTTTTAAGAATATAACTATTAATAAATAAAAAGTAATGCCTGCAGAAGTAATTGAAACATGTTTCAATAAAAACTATACAAAATTGAAATACCATTTTAAAAAGTTTTGAGAAATTTGTTTTTACTTTGCATCAATGTTTATTTTTAATTTATTATCAAACAAGGAGAATTTACATTATCTATTTAGTTAATTTCAATATTTGATTTATTTTTTTTTCAGTATTTAATATTAGTATTTCACCTAGCCATTACACTAGTTCTCCTAGCACATGGCCCATGGCCTAAAGGCAACTGGTTTGGGCTTCAGCTGAAGCAAAGTCTTTCACAGCTTTTAACATTTCAAATGTCAGGGTTGAGCATTAGGACCCTTGCAAGAATGAGGACCTTTTATGGAAAGTTGACCTGATCTAATTGGTTTGCTGGTGCTGTGGTCTCATGAATGGTGTTGATTCCTAAATGAGAAGGCAGTATTGGACATGTTTTCACACCGGAGTGTAGAAACAATCGGATATTGGGACTGGAGCAGGAACTACTAAACAGTGCATCATTAAAGATAGCTGCATAGCCCATGCAGGAGCTTTATGTACTCCACGCTTTTATGTACAAAGAGGATTTTGCTTCTGGTCCTTCTTTATACCATCCGACAATGATATCTCTGCTTATGAAGATCAACCACAGGTTTTGCCCTTGCACTATTAACTAAGCACCCTGCTTGCAGGGCCTAGAAGTCCCCTTTTTTGGCAAACCCTGACCAGGTTCGGCAGGCCACTATCCAAACAGCAAACAAGGTGGATTATCTAGCAGTGGTGCTCTCCAACATCGCATCATGGTTTTGCAGAATGGAATATTTCTCAATGGCAGATAATAAACAAGGGTCCGGTGAGACCATTTTCTGTTTCAATAAGCTTTTTGTAGTTTACGGTGGGCTAGGGACACCTACCTTTATGGTGTTTTCTTTTACTCAGCAATGGGTCGGTTTTTAGGAGAGATATTTGCATTACTGTCACCACCTGAATGACTTAAGCAATCTATCCAAGAGATCGCAACTCCATGGTCGGCTGTCGATGGTCTCATGGCTTCAGTTCAACTGGACAATGCCTACCTGCATCACAACTTGTTCTCTTTGCTCCATACCATACTATGTAGAGTCAAGTCCATATTAGTATTTAAATTCAGGTGTCAAAATGGACCTGAACACCAGGTATTTGATGCAGAACAAATCTGCGGCACAACTCAGCTAATTTAGCTGGCAGGCCGTGACAGTTGTCATAGTCTGTCTGCCAGTTTTGTTGAGCCTTAAAGCTTTTCTTTTATTAAGGAAAAAAGGCACACCTTCCACTCACCACAATTTGAAAACCAGACCCTTGAAAAAGCTTTGGACCTTCTTGGATAGGAAATGGGGCAGCACACAAAATACATATTTACACAAAAAAAATCATAAAATCATAATCATAATATTTCCTCATATTAACAATATTCAAACAATAACATATATGCCTGTAAGTAAATACCCCTTACAAATAAAATGATTGCCCTTTTTCTCCAAAATTGTGGTATATTTTCCTAATATTTACTTCAAGAACTGTAACATGACTGTATAGGACAGCTGACATTTTATTTAAATGAAAATAAGAAAGTCAATATGTCTTCACTTTCACTCTCAGCACACATGCTGACAAGGCACCTGAACCATCTACTGTGTGTGATATTGCTTAACATAGTATGTGGGTCTGCCACTTGCTAGAGCCTCACAAAATTAAATGGTGCCACTGTTGTCTTCCAGACACATGCTGTGTGTTTGATGATGTACATAGAGTTAGTGCGACTGTTTTTGAAACTATTCATACTAGGGAACATTAAAATTACATTTTCCATTGTTGCTGTACCAAGAGAAAAAGTGCTGCAACAGCAACAGATCAGAATGAATGTTTTTCAAGAATCTTTCTTTTTAATGCAGTTGCAAAGAGAATTAAAACAACATTACTAACTTTTTTTCATTCTTCCAAAATTTAAAGCAAGCTATATTCTAATATAGATATCTTAACGTGCCTAAAAGATACTTAAAAGAAAATACAATTTTTATGAGCTATCTCAATGTTTTGAATTAGATAATTATTATTTTTATTGCCTCAAATGTTCCCAAGTATTAGCGCATTATCATTATTAGTATTAACGTACTTGCCCGTCAATCAAACAGACTCAGCAGGTGCATTGCATCAATGTATGCCATTTCTGTAGCATACAAAACCAATCTATCAAAGCAATACATCTTACTTACTTATTTACATTTATTTTTCTACTGAACAGGCACTAATATATAGCTCTTCAAGCCCAGCCCATTTCCAGCCTGCACTGGAAAAAACTATGCTGTACAACTGGGCAGTATTTCCTCTGCAAACCTGTGGCAGGTAGGTGGAAAGGTGGAGGCCATAGGTGGCCATGGAAAGCTGTACAAAATTAGAAGAGTACCAGCATTGCTTAGCTTTTCTAGAACTGACCTAAATGACCAATGTTGGGACAACTTTGCAATTGGCCCTATTCCAAATAGTAATACTACACAACATCAGTTGACAAAAAATACTATTTTAAAGTAGCATACATTTCTAGAAGGGGGAAATCAATAGGATAATTAGTTTGATTTGTTAAAGAAGTAAAAGACAGCTTACCTAATCATGTATCATGCCAAAATTTTCTTGTGCTTGATTTGGCTTTTAAAGGTGAAAATAGCTTAACTTCATCTGCTAACCTAAATAAACATTTATTTTGCAAACTGAACAGTTTGTGAATTAATCAGTGAAAGTTAGCAATCAAAGCTCCAAAAGCACCGTTTTGAAACAACACTGAAATTCTAAGCGGTCTACTTTATCATATCCATACACATACTGACTGTTGGATTTGTACAATCCTGTTTACCTTAGAAACAACTCCGTAGCATACCAGATTGAATAATTTTGAAATATAACACATACAGCTTGTAATGTGTAACATGGGCAACACAGTGGCTTAAGTTCAGCACTAGCACTAGGTTACAAGTTTAAATCTGGTCCAGGGCACTATCTGCATGGGGTTTTCAAATTTGTGTGGGTTTCCTCTGAATATTCCCACCATCCAAAAACATGCAGTTAGGTTAACTGGCTCCCCCTCCAAAACTGACCTTAGACTGTGATAATTACATATGACTATGGTGGGACATTGGATAGTGAGCCCATTTGAGGGACAGCTAGTGACATGACTATGGCCATATTAAGCTCTGCTTAATATGTTGGCACCATATAAATACACTCATAGTGATAGCTAGTGGTGGACAGTCTCTAGCTCCCTAGTGAAAGCTAGTGGTGGACGGTCAGTCAGTGAACGTTGTTCCAAAGAAGCTGAGCCCTACTGTACCTGTCAAAAACAAGTATGATATGGATTAGCCAATCCAACTGCCAAAAAAATATGGCACAAATATGAATTTAAACCTAAGAGACTCTATTTATAAAACATGGAATCCGACAGTCCCTTAAACTTTCCTTGGTGGGAATATCCCAGATACATGTGTTATATGTGTTTCAATGGCAGTAATTGATCTCTATCAGAGAATGTTTGAGGGGAAGACAGATTTAGGGATGAGCGAGTTTTTAAAATTTGATCTCGTGGGGAATTTTGCCGTTTTTGCTTACCAAAATTGTAAGCTAAAACAGCCAGTGTAAATTCGCCGATCGAACTCAAATTAAAAAAAAAAAAAAAAAAAAGATGTGCCGGCTGCATTTATTGATCAGCTCAGTGTGCGATCCCTGACACTAGAGATTTATTGGGGACAAGTCTCCTAATTCAAAACCTCTAGAGCTCTCTGATTGCCTGAGGAAAGCTTTCCCCAGCCTATATGGGGGCACTCGAGGTTTTGAATAGGGAGACTTGTCCCCTTTTAACCACTAGTGCTGGGGATTGCAAACAGGATTCCCAGGGCTGCAAGAATGATTGCAGCCCTTAGAATCCACTGCAATCCCTGGGCACTAGAACCTCTAGTGTCCAGGGATCGCAGTGGAACTGCAGAAGAACTCTCAATAGAGTTTCCCATGGTACTTGCCAGCCCGGGGACTGTGGAAACTGAACTGCAGATGAACTCCTAATGGTGAAACTCCATTGTGAGTTCATCAACAGTTCCACTGCGATCCCTGGCACTAGGGGTTCATTAACCTCTAGTGCCGGGGATCTTCTCAATAAATGCAGCCGTGGCAATCCCCGACACTAGAGGTTAATTAACAAACAGGAGGATTCCCAGGGAATCCTGTGAATCCCCCTGTTATAATTTCCTCGATCGTCCGGTGCTTTCGCAAAATCGGTTCACTGAAATTTCGCTGAACCATCGGAAGTTTAAGGAAAATTTTGCGAGCATGTCAGAGGCAATTTTGCTTATTCCTAGTCAGATTTCCTGTTTTTTAAATAAAGCACAAAATTTACAAATCTAGTTGTAATTTTCAAAAGCTCACCAGGAAACGATATAAAAATATATTAAAGCAGGGAAAAAAGTTAGTTTCAAAACATTAAGAGTTATAAAAAAATAAAAACATGAAGATAAGCAAATATATATACAAATAATATACAAGCATTTAAATATATTCCGAACTAAATAATAAATTCCTAATATAAATACATAGGCAACACAAGTGGCAATACTGTAAAAACAGAAAGTTACCTAACACAAAGTACCAGACAATACTTAATGTCTTGTGTTTGCACAACAAAAAAATGTATTTGGGTGATGAATGTTTTAATGATCATCCTGTGTTTGATATGGATTTCAAGTAACTACATGATCATAATTTGTGCATGTAAAATGTATATATATTGATGCTGTTGTTTTATATTAAATGCAGTTTCTATTCTCTCAGGGAAACACTAACAGTTTGAGCTCAGCAGGAAAACCATCAAACACTTGAGCTGAAATTTAGATTGGGTAATTTTGTCTGCTGAAGTAGAAAAGGACATGTGGGATGGCAAGGAACAGAATGCTTAATAGAAAAAACAGATGTTTTAATAACTTACTGGATGGTGGTGACTCAAATATCTGCATACTAACATTTATTTAACTCTATAAGAATGACTAGCACTGTTTTCTGAATAGCAAAAGCTACAGTTATCCTTTACATTGATGTTCTAATTAACATTCCTAAAAAATTTGCACACAGCCTAATCTCATACTAGTATGTATTTTATTTGATGATATTTTGTTACAAGGACAAACCCCTATTTGAAAACAGGAACAAAAAGCCATGTTTCAAGTATCAGCAAAAGGAAACCTTATGAACAAGATAGTTCAGATAGTGGGACTTTCAAGGGCAATACAGTTAAAAACGAATACATTTTATTTATATAACACACAAACTAAACAATTCCATATAAACAAGTAAAACATACTGTTTTTCACAAATCAACAAAAAACAACAGTGCAATATCAGTTGTACATCATTCCCCCGAAACCATATCAAACAATGGTTTTGGTTCTCTGAAGCAAAGGGGAAAAAAAGGAGATGAGAGACATTGGTTGTGAAGGCTGCATGCAGTACCAACAAGCAGGCAGACACCAGCTACCCAAATATATATACATACACATATTGTCCCAAAGAATTAGCCATAAAAGGATCCAGAATATATAATAAAATATTATTTATTATATATAGTTATGTATATAATATACATGCTACTGCACCGTTATATTATAGGGTTTCAGTATTTTTATTCACCCTTGTTTTAACAGATGTTTTTTTTATTTAAATTTTATTATTAAATGTATTAAATATTGGACATATTTTGGTGAGTTATGCCTAAGAATTATAGGCCTACAATGTAAAATAAATTTCAATGGAAAACAATGTACCGCTTTTGGCATAAAAATACTGACATAATTATACCGCCAGGGAGGTTAATATAAAGACAATCCTATAAACAAGGTGTATGTATATTGAAATATATACATAAGTGTATATGAGAAAACCAATACTTACTGCTGGTGATCTTTTTCACCATATTCCAACAAGTCTACTTTATATAAACAGTAAGGCATATTAAAGGTGTATTTAAAAGGTTTATAATAAGAGGTTAAGAAAAATACCAGCAACATAGTTGTCCCTCTAGAGATGGAAACTATCCAAGGGAGTCTCAACAGTCCATTCTTATCAGCAAATAACAGCAATAAAAGTTGTTACAAAACAGTCCAAAAAAAAAAATAACTAAATCAGAGCCAATTGGTCTATTTAGACATCCTCCAGACAATCGGTCAGCTGAGTCTGCGTCCCTAAATAGCATCTGTGGCATCTAGGGCGACCTGCTCATTCCACTGCGTGTACATCGCGTGTCAGTAACCGGAAGAACACAACCGTGATTGACTTCCGGTCCGAACGCAGCTAGGATTAACCTGTGTGTGTATAACAAAGAGTGCCTAGTTGGGGCTTTCAACACACACAGAAACCAGATTGAAAAAGGCTTGAGCAGGTCCCCCAAAATTACAACTAAGGGGTATTTCAAATGACTTCAGCAAGTAATTAGATATTTAAGCATCCAATTAGATATGGTAGAGCTGACAAATCAGTTTCCTAAGGATGCCAACATATTCACATCAAATTACCTTGATTGATGTGGGGGGAAATACAATAATAAAAGTAAACAAACAATACCATTATTAATTGGACAGTTTTAAAGGTAAAGGTATCAATCTATTCTATAAATAATTGTGAATAAATTGAAATTCGCTGGTCAGTGAATGATATCATCTAAAATATACAATGCCACATCCCAAATAATTTAGGGAATATTTATTATGTGCAGAAAAGCAGGACTTTTAAGGCATAAAGTAAAATTTAACAATAAAAATTTTATTGGTTGATAATTTTTTTAAAAACAAGATAAAAATTGAACAACTGCCTATATAACATAGACAATGTTACAATATACATCACAGATTGTTTCTCAAAGATCCTAAACATGAGTCTCTTGGTAGTTCTATTTTACATTGACGCATTTCACAATATTAGATCACTTCTTCAGGATGAATCAAATATAGAGACCTAAGATTAACAAATACAGTGTACAATCAAACAGATAGACAATGGTTCAGTTGACAATAAAGTGTAAAATAGTTCACAAAACGTCATCAAAAGATCATACTAACTACTACAGATCACACTGATAACCAAATAACAATGGAGTATCTCTTCCCAATTGCACAGGCAGATTCACAATAGGAGATAAAGCGTGATGAGAGGAGCGAAGGGCATAAACAGCAGTTACAGTTTAGGGGAACCTATTAAATAAACAAATAGATGCTAAAAGATTTTCCCTTATGTAATAACCCACACTGGTAAATAGTTCTATGGACCAAAGCATGTATGTTTACTATATGCATTCAGCAAAACAGGAATAGTATGTATATGTATGTATTTATGTGTACCACTATTCATGTTCAATCAATACCACATTTTTGCAGTAGCTCCCCTTATTAGGAGATATATTCCAATGAATCATATAAATGTAAATTTATACTACTCCGCTACACACCACCACGTCTTATGGAGCAGCTCCATTAGAGGTGCTGGCGTGTAGAGGAGTAGTTGGGGATGGACAATCCAACATGCAGGGATGCCATTAGTGAATAGTATACCCCCTATTGGGCTCTATAATCTTTAAAACAATTGGTAAGTGCTCATTTTTGACTTTGGCACTGGTAGCCATCATTTCTTCGGTTTCTATTTACATTTATATGATTCATTGGAATATATCTCCTAATGAGGGGAGCTACAGCAAAAATGTGATATTGATTGAATATGAATAGTGGTACACCAATACTATTCCTATTTTGCTGAATGCATATAGTAAACATAGTACAATGAGTGTGAGTCCTAGAAGGGGCTAGGTGCAGAGTCCAAGTATCAGGCTGGTCGTCTCTAGAGCCTCTAGTGGTGAGTGTGTTGCACACCAAAGTAGTCTGGAGACACGTTGCTTGAACACCCAGCACTGTCCCTAAGGCAGCTAAATAGCCAAGAACTGTCAAGAGGGTATCTACTGATTAGCTGGCAGGAGGGGTGATGTGGATTAAACCCAGAAGAGCAGGCTCACCTGGGTTCAGAACTGCTCTTTTCCTCTCTTGACCACTGTAATATCCTCCCCACTGGTATTCCAATAACCAGACTCTCTCCCCTACAAGCTATCATGAATGCTGCAGCCAGATTTATCCATCTTTCATTCACCCCTCTTTTGTTGCCTCCCTTTGCCATTTTCTACTCTGGCTTCCACTTCACCTCTTTTTTTCACCTCAGAATCAAATTCAGGCTTCTGTGCTTTGACTTTACATCCTTTCACAGCTTTTGTCCCATACATTTCTGATCTGATACACAAATACACACAAACAAGCGCCGTCTCTGCTCTTCCAATAACCTATTAATGACCTCCTCTCTCATAACCTCTTCCCATGCATGGTACAAGACCTATCTAGAGCTGTTCCCACTCCCTGGAACTCTTTTCCAGATCTTATTAGGCTTGCTCAAACTTTCCACATATTTAAAAGAGCCCTGAAAACCCAATTGTACATTTTCCCTACCCATCCTCCTCCATCTTCTAACCTAATACTGAAAAGCCACTATTTTATACCCCCCTCCTATTGTGTACTATGCCCCCAACTTAGGCAGGGCAGGGATCTTTCCTCTTCCTGTGTCATTGTTTGTATTTTGTCTACCATTTGTCTACCATTTGCACCCCCTACTTAATGTACAGTGCTGTGTAATATGTTAAACAGAAAAAACATGTAAAACTAGATCAAGTAGAAGAAGTAGAAGAAGTAGTCAAGTAGAAGAAGTAGTCAACCTGGAAATGTAAAAAAAAATAGGAAAAACAGCCAACTAATTGTCAAAACCATAAAAAGCATTCTTAGATATTAGTTTCTGGTATGCAAACTTTTAAGTAGGAGTTAATGCATTTATTTTGTGAAGAGTAAAAAAAATAGTTCAACCCTTAACAGGTAAAAAAAGACATTAAGCCATGTTCATGATACATATAAATAAGTACATGTATTATCTTTAGATGAGATTCAAGTGGTTTAAGTGTTTGCCCTTGAAATTTAGATTGCTTATGGGAGCTATTTGGTTTAAGTGATAGAATGAAAGCAATCCGCTATGTATCAAATATTTACCTCTGAAAGGCAACATTTTATTCAGTCGTTCATGTCTGTTTTTTATTCTAATAAAAAAGTGCTAGATGTTAAATTCTCTAAACTCTTTAATTTTACTGGAAGTTAAGCAAACATAATGATCTCTACTTCTGTGTGAATAAAATAATTGGATACTAAAAAAAAAAATGATTATGTAATTAATGTGATTGCAGTAATCTCTAAGGCATATACAGCAAATTTTTAATCTGTGATATTTCTTCACTTTTACTGTTGGCTATATTATCACTGTCAATAAATGTAAATTCTCCGTCTTAACTATCATTCAGACTCTTCAAAAGCTCTTTGAATTTGCATTTGACACAGGGGAAGATGCAACTTAAAACACTTTCCCAGCTTGGTCCATTAATTTCTGCACAATATGTGCCTACTGCTGAGCATATGACAGTTTTGAACTTTGCTGTTTTCACATGATCTACCCCCTAGGGAAAAGCCAACACCACTTTGACTTACTCAGCTGGAACCCCACCTTGTGCAGTTTAATCAGTTACTGAAGCATTGTGGGAGAGGTGTTTGCAATATTTGCCAAATGACCTGTTTTAGTTTTTTGTTCCTTTTTTTATGAATGTTTTTGCTAAAAACTAGTAGACAGAATGTTGTTTTAACAAATGACATAATGCTGTTGGCTAATAACATGATGCTGTTAACTAATTAATAATTAAATAAATGTCATATACATCCATGGGCAATTTTTTAAAAATTAAAAGTTTCACCATAGTCACATAATTCCAAAGTGTACAATTCAAGTGTATCTAGGGCAAAAGACAAAAAATATATTTCAGCCCCACATCATTAGTTGTGATGGCTGCATTTGTTTTTTTCAACTGCTGATCCTGCCCCTAACAACTTTTCTGTTCTAAACGGTAAAGCTCCCTCACTTTACTGTATCACTGGAGGAATATTGTTATCACCATAAAACAAAAGGTGTTTAGAACTATAGAGTACCCCTTCCTTTCCATAACAGTATTCTGTACTGTGTACATTGAGAAAATGTAAATGATAGGACTGCAGAACAGGTTAACAGCATGGGAAGTTATCAACTATATTTTACCAATAAAATTAAGCAAATGAAAGAAGTCTATTTCTTTTTACATTCCTTTAAACTTAGTCTACATTATATAAACTGTACTAGTTGTTTTGCAAGTATGTGTGTAAAAACAGTACAATAATAAACCTGTGAAAATGACATTCACCACATTTTCAATGTCTATGTTCCTGATATCTGTTTAAAATTATTGTAATTTACAATAATAAATACTGCCGGTATTTAGTGCATGTCAGATAGGGCTCTTCAAAACTGGAGAGGATACACTTTCATCAGCTGAAGCTCAGTGATGCTGGGTGAAAATGTGCTGGCAAATGTTTTGAATCCTGATCCAGATCTATTCCAGGTTTGCTGAATCACCCAGCTTCACTGATGAAAGTGTATTCTCTCCAGCCTTGGAGATCTTTAATATATCAAGCACATTCTCCTTGTTTAACTGCACCCCTATGCTGTGTGTTATTGTTTGTTCAAATGCTAGAAGTCATGCAAAATTAAGAGATACCATGAAAGGGAGTGTTCCTGAAAGTGGAATGCTGGTCTTTAATTTATTTGCATGAGACAGAATTTTTATATTATACAGTCATGTGAAAAAGAAAGTAAACCATTTTCCAATTCTCAGGTTTTGGAAATCAGGACAGTTGTTAGCCCTGCAGGTCGTGCCGGCGCCGCTGCTCCTAATTGCAGGCGCAGGCGCCGGGTCCTATCTTTCAGGTAGCGTAACCCCACTACCTGTATTCCATGCCAAAGTTTCCTCCCTGCTAGAGACTTGCACTGGTGTTTGAGCTGGCGTGGGTGTGTCTCTCTTCATCTATGAGGCAACACATACACACCCTCTGTTCCTACAGCCTATGGCTGGATCTCTGCAGGTATTTAAAGGCACTTCCCACTACAGGAAGTTCTCAATTGTAATATAACCTTGTATGCATTTATACTTTCCTTGTACTCCTCAAAAAGTTTCTACAATTTGGATGTGAAAGGTTACTATCATTGATTTGATATTAATGTATTACTACCAGTCATGATTATGTTGCAATCCTCTCAAGTGTGGAACACTTTCTCCTATTAATAACCGATTTGCGGTTCATTAGATGACTCTGAATGGTACAATATGGGTCCCCATATAGGTGAGTAATAGGACCTAGGAATAGGACTCAATCATGTCCCCCTTACAAGTTAACTATCAAATATTCAAGATATATCTCCTCTAATATCCATAAACACACACCCCCCGCATACTGGCACAACTTGCGGGGAATGGGACGCTACACTGGCTTCTACACAGACTAAAATCAGTCTATGTTTAGCCTTGCCTCAGTCCCCGTATAACTCCCGGGCTCAGGGAAGCCGCATTGCCGGCCTCCCCTAGCCTGTGAAGGAGCCTGGCCAGCCCTAGGGAGGAGGGGGGGGGGGGGAGGTAACTGTATCTCTCTTCTCTCCTCACGTTGTAGTGCACTCCTCTCTTGATGTATGCACGCACCTGCAGCATGTGATCCGATCCAACATAAAAACACTGAAGATACTTCCTACCATTTCCTTTGCTAGCATTTGACTATTCAACAATCACAACTTGCGGGTAAGCAGGAATTTATTTTTTTCTAATTGTTACTTTCACCCTCTACACACTGTATTCCTAACTAATTGTAACTATGTGGAGGATATACATTGTATAGGATATAATATGCCATACTAATATACTTTATACAAATAGCCCTCTCCTGATTTCTTTCCACATGACTTACTGAATTTAAACATCTTCCCTTTTACTCCATAGGTCTTCAACTTCTACATATTCAATATATAACCTGCAACCTTTTATAAGCACAAGACCACAGGATGAATACTCTTATTCACCCTAATTTCTCATCAATTGGTACTCAACAATTTTGTTAGTTTAAATGAATCCTACTTGGTAAGCTATTATATTTTACATAAGATCAATATCCTTACTTTTTAACGATCCCTATATCTTGACTCTCTTGTCAGTGCTAAGTACATATACCCCTATACCATGATTGTAATGTTTCAACTCTATGAATCTTACATCAATCCAAGATGGAAAGACAACAGCAGTAGTCATCATTGTTCACATGAATTTAAGAAGTATTATATCATAATTTTTAAACAATTTGATAATCCATCATTCTACCATGAGAAGATTATTCACAAGTGGAAAACATTCAAGACAATTCAAGCCAATTTTCACAGGAGTAATGTCCCAGCAATTTCACCCTAGGGTCAGGCTGTGCAACACAAAAAAACAGAAGCTACATCTCAGACTCTACAGGCCTCAGTCAGATTGTTAAATGTTAAAATTCATGAGCATACAATTAGAAAACTGCTGAACAAGTATAGCTTGTTTAGAAGGGTTGCCAAGAGAAAGCCTCTTAAACGCTCCTAAAAGAATCAGGTTTAGGTATTCAAAGTTTCATCTAACAAGCTACAAAACTTTTGGACTAATAATATTTTGACAGACAAGACCAAATTAGAAATTAGGTTAGTACAGAATTCATAAGATACTGAAAAATGTATGTGGGGTACAGAACCATGTACAATGAGTATCGGGTACAGGATGGTGACCAAAAAATATTGGGTAAAGGATAGTGTGCAGTGTATATATGGTACGGGAAGCTGTATGGTGGATTTATGGTAAAGTAAACATTTTCTTGGGAACACAGTAGACTGGGAGAGCCTACACATTAGGTAATAGACAAAACAGCACAAGATAGTGTACAGGATATGTAATTTTAACGATCCCTATATCTTGACTCTCTTGTCAGTGCTAAGTACATATACCCCTATACCATGATTGTAATGTTTCAACTCTATGAATCTTACATACTATTACGTCTGCAATCTAAACAGATCAAATAAGCTATATAGTATTAATTACAATATTTCAGTGTATCAACAATGATGAACCGATCGCTATACCATCTGTAAGTACTATTTTTTATACTATCTTATAATTTTCCTATTTATATGAGAATTAAGTAGGACCTCATACCAGACATAGTTGTATCTCTTCTTACTATATCTTAAAATTGAAACATCAATTTGCAATATAACCATCATTGCATATAACAATTTACTATGTATAGTTATTTGTGATTTCCAACTGTCACTGATATATATTCCTTCTGTGCACACAGACTATAAATCGTATAAAGTCATATCCCCCTGAGGAAGCCTAAACTGGGCGAAACGCGTCGGGGACTTGTATACGGAAAATACGGTCTTATTATATTATTACTTTTTCTCATTTTTTTTTTTTGCTGTCTACTGTTCATGCTAGCAACAATTTGTCTAGTAAAAAACCCCATTTCTTTGACTCAGAACAGAAATAAGAGTAACTAACAGAACATGTCATGTTAACCTGCAATAATACTCTTACTTCTGTGTTTCTTGTATAACATAACCAGGCAAGACAATGTACTACATGTTCTAGGTTTATGAACTATGTATTTTTATGACCTTGTTATATATGAAGTAAATATATAATAATACATTCATAGCTTGACTTAAAACTCTTGAGCCTCAAAACCTCTTTCTTTGCTTTCTCCTTGTACTACATGAAGTTGCCTGAGCAATCTCATGGTCTTAGCTTGTCTAACTTCAAGTGCAAAGGTGCTTCTTCTGTCTGCCTTCCTGTGTACCAGATCCTGTTTACCGAACCCTTGGACTTGGCCTGATTGCCACCTGACCTTGGATCTTGTTCATGGACTTTGTCCGATTGCCACCTCTCCTATAGCCCCCTTGGTGCTTGCACCGAGTACCCTGACCCCTCTGGTCAGCTGCCACTGACCATCAGGGGCTCTAGTGAAGACCAGGTAGCAGCTTAGTTACACCCCGCCGGAGCATACCCAAAAAATCTGAGTAAATAAAACCTCAGATGAACAAACAACATCACAAGCCATAATACACATTTTGTTTTTACAAAATGCAATGTGTGACCAAATGAAGTACACCCTTACCAATAACATAGAAATTAAGAAATTAAGTAAGTGGAAGCCAGAGGCACTGCTAATCAAATGCACTGAATAATTGATCAACAGCAACTACCCCTATAAAAGCAAGGCTTTGTGAATTTTGGTGGTTTGGAGCATGTATGTTATTACAATCCAAGATGGAAAGACAACAGCAGTAGTCATCATTGTTCACATGAATTTAAGAAGTATTATATCATAATTTTTAAACAATTTGATAATCCATAAAGTAAACATTTTCTTGGGAACACAGTAGACTGGGAGAGCCTACACATTAGGTAATAGACAAAACAGCACAAGATAGTGTACAGGATATGTAAGGCACAGGACAGAATTTACAGTTAAAAATCACTAATTACTGTAGCAGGGTGTCTGTCTTTATGGCTGCCAGGAGCCAACTTAGGGCAACTTGGGTTGCAGGGACAACTAGAAACACTCTAGAGTGCAGACCGAAGCATGAAAGCTGTCATAGTTGCTGAGAAACCTGAAGTGCTGAAGAGCAGAAGAAATTGGAAAAATGTATCTGTCCTCACTGAATTGCTTACTATAAGGTAGGCATTAAGCAGAATGTTTTCTGAATCATGGGGAGAGGAAAGGGCAATTGCAAACTTTAGCATCCCTGCAAATGCAAAAAGTTCAGATTTAGGAAAACTACACTTATATTTTAAAGAGCACAGACACATTTAAAGATAATTTATGTGATAAAGAACACTTAATAAAAAGAAAGGAAATTGTAGGAAGAATCGAAATTGTAGGATTGATTGATTAGCTCTCATTCAATCAGTGGCTATGTGCTTGCTGCTTGGGATAGCAAGAGTTAAGGGGGCACAGTTGCTATCAGCTAGTAGATGCTATGCCATGCCAATGCAGCATATACTGTTGTAAATTTAAATAAATGATCTCTACCTATGATGCCAATAGAGTAGAAAACTTTTAAGAAATCAGATTTAATTAAAAAAGTTATCATTTGAAAGACCTTCTACTTAGTATGTCAAGTTTATGTGGTCTATTTATTTAAAAATTCAGCTTTTACCCAAACTTACACATTTGGTGCAATTAGAAAATATGTGAATCTACTGATTTATACTATATATATATTATACTGATTTTTTTACACTTGATTCAATGTGAAAAGTGTGTGAATTTGCTGTAAAAGTTAGGTGAATCTTGAGAGAAAACAATCATAAATAAACCCCTGTTGATTTTTTAAATTTTTTCAGACAATATGTTTAATTTATAATTCTATAGAGCCTTTATTACAAGTATTATGAAATCTATTTATAGTAAGACATAGATAGCTAATTACATGTATTATTTTTGTGAAGAGGGACATCTGTTGGTTAAAAGTGGTAAAAACATGCAAATAATAATTGCAGTATGGTATCTTGCCATAGAAAGATCTATACTGCTGTCATTCTGTTACTTTTTATTAGGTGGATAATACATTTATTATCATTAAGAAATCCTGTCTCGAGAGTATTTTCAATTAACTGAAAATACGCAACTCAAAATAATTGGATGCAATCAGCACAAATGTACATGATTCAAATCAAAAGGCATAAACCATAAAATCTACTTGGAAAAATGCGTACTTAAGAGGTCTTTACATGAAAACACAATCAAATGTCTTAACTAGAGGTAACTGAACATTTTTGAAATTTAAATCCAGGCAGAAATAAAATATACAAATAAATGCAGCACTGAATTTAATAATACATCATTAAATACCTATTATTAGTGGAAGCAATGCAACTACTTGAAATTGACTTTACGACAAAGCTCAGATTGTGAAAATTGGAATCAGAATAAGGAGCCAATCATGTCCTGGTCAGGACAAAGAATATGCGGAGATAAGAATAGGTGAATAGAAGAGTGACACAGATATGTATTCCTTAGTGTACCACTACTTATGTCACTGTGCAGTTACATGTAGGGTAGAAGCAAGACAACTGTACAGGTGAAACCAAAGGTCACTTGGCTCTGCCAAACAGGACTGTGTTGTTCCAGGGTTGTGTAAATCTCAGATCTGGATGGATAGGCAAGCAGATTCTTTGACAGGTAAAAAAGGTTTACTCTACTTGGTAAGTTTATCCTAATGTATTTCATCAGTATATTTAGCTTTTTTTCTGGAGTTTACATATAAATATTCTCTACAATGATTCAACAAATACACTTCTTTTTTTTTTTTCTGTAACTTGCAAATTCTCAAATGTTCAAGAGGCGCAGTGCAGATTTGATAGCATTCAAATAAGGTCAAATAAATGTAAAAGCTTTATTGTTCCACATAAGTAAAATATGGTGCATGTGGCACCTCCTCCGCTGACGCATTTTACCATGGCTTAACCATTGTGCTTAGTTAAGCAAAAGACAAATTTCTTCTTCCTTACACCTTACATTCTCGATTTGGCACCATCTGTTTAACACAGCAAGCATTAAATAGGAATTCAATCACTCTGCTACTACAGGAAAAAGACAGAAGCTGCAGCTCATTTTTTTTTTATCCCATTGGGGCTCAATGTGCAGACAACTAAACTACCCAATATTCGAAGAAGTGAAACAAAAAGGTGGGATCAGTGATATACTGTTTAGAGAGCATGGTTCCGTGTATATATCAAATTGTTGTGGGGTAAAAAAAATACATTTACTGCTGTTTCAGCTTATTCTTGAATGCTCTTAACATGTTCTACTTTGCTGCTTGTAGATTTACATTGGGGTTGATTTCCTAAAAACCTCCTTTCACTTAGCTGAGTAGATTTTTTTCTTGACAAAGGCAGTTATACTTAGCTTAGTGAATGAGGTGAGGATCTGCTGCCATTAACCATTCAACAATAATTTGTAAATAAAAGGTGCCCTGCCTTTATTGTGTACTTGATTACATACCTGCCCTACCTGCTTTGGCCTTAGTTGTCCTGGAATGTGTCTGCACTTGTGTTTTACATATGAAAGAACATGTGATATTCCAAAACTTACAGCAAATCAGATTGCATGCATTCATCCTTAATGGTACCCCAAAAGCACCTCAACAACATACTGCAGCACACTGAGCGGCAATGCACTTCTGTACATTGCTGTGCATTGCATTATCAAACGCACAGTATGCATGATTTGCCTTGGACAGCCCTTTCAAATGCAAACAGCAATGCACTCTATTTTCACAGATGAAACATTCACCTATTGCAGGAACTAGCCCTTAAAATATGATTTTTTGCAACCTGCCCTGACTTTTGACCTGTTTAGCAATTCTGATTTTAATTCTCCAATTAAATTCAGTTGCCTGCCCAAACTTTAGATTGGTTTTAATTTAAACTTTTAATTAAAGTTTAAGCATCGGATTTCTAGTCATTTGCCATCTGCAAAGTTTGTCCAACGACCTACTAACAACTTCTCATATCCTCTCTAAACTCATGGGTCCAAGACTTTTCTCGGGCTCCCAGATTCTCTGGAATGGTCTTCCACATCCCATTCAGCTTGCTCCAACTCTCTACACATTTAAAAGAGCCCTTAAAACTAATTTTTTCAAACTTGCCTATGCATCTTCTTCTCACTACTCACCCATCAATCCATTCTTATTGTATGTTGCTTTTCCACCTCTTAGATGTAAGCTCTTCTGAGCAGGGTCCTCTTGTCCTGTTACTTTGTATCTGTCCGTCATTCACAACCCCTATTTATTGTATACTACCGTGTAATATGTTGTATTACTAATAATATTAATAATAATAATTATTATTATTAATTATAAACCAGTAAACATCTGTGTTGTAGCATGTCTGCTTGTTAATTTTGCAAAGCAAATCACTTAGCTAAGTAAAAAAATATTTTATTTTAATTTTCCTAGTATGTGGTTAGGTATCCTTTAGAAAGTGATTGGGATCCCTTTTAACCTAAATGTGTTTGTCAAGAGAACAATATAATTTTTCTGAAAATCATGTTTCTTAAGATACAAGTGTAGAAAAAAATGTGCCGATGACCATTCTTTGTGTCTGGAAAAGGTACGAAATAAGAAAAACCTAAATTTACAAAAGAGAAAAAAAAAATAGGTGCTGCCGTTATTTTTTCTTGTGTTTTTTTTGTGACATAAAGCAGCAAACTTAAAGACAAAATCCACTAAGAACTGTCATATACAGGCTTCAACTTAAAGCTACAAACAAAAACAGTTTCTACCCAAAGGAATACCTGTTGCTGACAGATGAAAGAGAAAAATGACCAATTTCAAAGTAACTCCAACAATTAGAAATGGCTTTGGTTACTTGTCCAAGTTTTTGTAATTATTAAATTGTTATAATATCTAAATACCTCATAAATGTTATTCCATATATACTGGCTAATGTAGTGTATGATATATTTCTGTAATATTGTTATCATTAATTATTAAACAATTTAAACAGAAAAACAATAAAAGTGTATGTATGCTAAAGCGTACTGAAAATTTGGATAGAATACATACGATTTAAACCCTGACAAAATACAAGGGTGAAACAAATATGGGACTTTTGGGGTATCAATAAATCAATGGTTTATTAAAATAATAAACCATCAAAGATCTTATTAATTGATTGAAAACAATTCAAAAGCAATCAACAGTTGTACAATTCCAATCATATTTTGCAGAAAACGCCCACTTCCTGTTAAAACACGTTATTATTATTATTCTTGTTATTATTATTTCTAAAAAACAGGATTTATATAGGGCCAAAATATTACACAGTGCTGTACATTAAATAGGGATTGTACAGTTGTTAGAATCATGTTGAATGCTTTTGAATTGTTTTTAATCTATCAAAAACTTCTTTGATGTTTTATTTTTAGGTAAACAATTGATTTATTGATGTCTTTAATGTCCCATTTTGGTTTTAACCTTGTATTGAGTCTTAAAAGGGGATATGGCACCCCCCTTCAATAATTTGCTGGAGACACACACAAACATTGAATAGATTAAACCCTGGCAAGTTATTTTCTTTTTATTTTCTTTTTTTGCATTCTTTGTAAAATTTTTCTCTGGAACATAAAAAAATCTCCCAAAGTGAGGTGGTATTACTCTTTTAACTGGCTGCCACATGTCTCCTCATTGGAACATGTCCCTTCTTCTTGTTTTGGGAACAATCATACCATTCTGGACTTATCTTCTCTTTCTTTTCCAGTGAGAATGGCTAACAGTACAAATATTAGGGTAAATGTTACTAAAAGACAGCAATAAAAACATGGGAAAAGGTTTAACCCTTCCTCACTCTTTCCAAAACCAAAAGGTTTAGGTAACCGCAAAGGTTTACCATTTGTTAGATGTAGTGGCTGTATTTGTTTTCTAAGACTGCATCAATGAAGGGAGCCACAGTTGTCCCACATAGTGAACTAAAAATTTATATATAAATATATATATATATATATTTATTTTTATATATATATATATATATCTTTAATAATGTTTTTTCCCATTCGAAAGTCAACAGAAATTGTCAGATTGTCTCAACTTTTTAGATCAAGTTGCATATAAATGTGAAGAAAAGTAGAACGAAATATACGATAAATAACAATAGAAATAATAATTCTGAACCATTGTTTAGGTATAGTGTCACAGGCTAACTTTTGCTGCCTGTGACTCCAAGCCTGCGATCACGTCAGACAAGGGGATTTTCTCTGACAACCCACTGCTTGTCTGATAGGATCACAGCATTTCCCCTTGATTTTCAAATTGACATGTTGCAGAGATTATCAGCTCAGTGTTGGAACATTCCTGCTGAGAATTTTTAGTTTAAATAATCACTTGCATAAAGTCCTCTTGTGTGACCTTGGTTAAGGTGTCCTTAAATCATGCAAACATAATTTGAAGAATATAAAACTGCAAAGTGAACCTGTAATTAATTTGCAATCGACATACTATACTTAAACAGAAAAGGAGGTACTATACCAAGGTTTCTTTTTCCTGGTTTTCTCGGTGATGACAGGTTACAAGCAATATGAATATGTCATTTTTTTAAACCTACCTTCTTGTTCTTCAGGTTCCAGTGTAATTTGCCAGGTTAGGTTAAACAAAAATTAAAGCTGAACTCTCTTTAACCATTAATAAATCACTAAATGTATTTTTTAAAAGTAAGCTGCATTAGTACCTGTAAATGACCTGGTATCAACCTCTCTGTGCCTTTATAGAAAGCAAAAATGAAACAAAGGGGAAAAATGAAGCACAAGAAGCATGTTGATAGAAATAGAAATCAGAATGACAGAAAGATGAGCATATTACTTTGGAGTTTATTCTGTTACTGTCCCCCTAAAGCCTGGGGTGTATCCAAAATAATGGAAGTTCCATAACTGCAAACCTAATGTGCCTTATCTGGGATCTGGTAGAATCAGAGCTTAGTATTACTTTACCATAATTTACTAAAAGCTTTATATGGACATATAAATATAAAGCTTTAGATGGACATTTAAAGTGGAACTAAAGCCCCACAATCCATTTAACCACATTCTATCAAAGGCCACAACATCTTCTCCTTACATAATTCCCACGCAGGCGCAAGGGAGTTCATTTATTCCCCACACACGCTAGGGAAGCCAGGTTTTCGTTTTAACCAAAGCTGATGGGGTGCAGCAAACATAAACTGAACATCATGTGCATAAAAGATTTCTGGATTGTCTGAAACTGTATTTTGTCTTTGCATTTCATTAGCGTGGCAAAACAGGTATGACAAGGTATTGCAGAAGGGACATCACCCAACTGCTTGATCCTGTGGCCTTAGTTCCATTTTAAACTATGGTTGGACCAGTAGCTGTAATCCTTATTGAATGCACATGAAGCAGGTGTTACCTGGATTGCAAAAGCCAAAGAGAGATCATTGTTAAAAAAAAATGCTTCTCAGTAAATCAAATGTAAGCCTCAACCTCAATCACACCAGGATACGAATGCTTATCATCATTGTTGGATTCCAGTTACATGGTTAAGATCAAAAATAATTTGTATCTTTGTGTTAGTAAAAAAAAGTGCTTTGTGGTATTGTTTTGTAAATTGAGACTGAAAGGTTATTTTAACCTCCCTATCGGTAATCCCCAGTGTGGCTCAGGGTGAATTATCCATACCAAAAGTGGTAACCCTGAGCCACGCTCGAGGTGGAATTGCCAGGGAGTTTAAACAGATTTACCTGGCAAGCTGTGCCAGCAGTGTCCTCCCCCCAGCGTCCTCCAGTGATGTGAGCCAGGTATCTGTGTAACCTGGCGATGCCCGGCCAGCATCTGCTTCCCCGGCATGTGAATGTTGGGGATGCGAGGCCAGGGCCAGGCATCTGTGTGTGGCTGGGAGGCGGGACCAGGCAGAAAATTTAAAATACTTAAAAGTATTTTTAAATGTACTACTTTTACATTTAAAAACACTTAATATTCATACGACCATGGAGGTTAAAGACAACACTTAGAAAGTGAGATTAGGAGGTTGATTCATTACAACTTCTTACAAAATATAGTTTAATATAAACAGGGCTAAGAATAGATGGGGTAGAGGATTGTTATGCAGGAGATGGGGTTTCAGAGGTCTACAATTCTTCAAGAAATGTTTAGATGTGCCCGAAGCCTAACAAACTGACAGCATGTAGATTTACTGATGGTGCATGTTTGGGGTTGTGCACAGTGTATAGATCTACAACGTGAATTTTCCAGGTGAAGAAAGTTATATGGTGGGATGTGTCAAGATTAAAGCAATATATTGTGAGGTGTCCTCTTTGTACACACTACTGTGGTTTACATACTGCACACTACTTTCTACATTGAGATGAATGATAAATACCCCATAGTCATCACAGTTGTAAGGCCCTGGTCCAGTGCCAGTGCTTACCAGACACCAATCCCCCAATCTAGTCTGCACTCTTTATCTACAGAAAGCCCCTGCTCAGCTTCAGGAGGCTAATTGCACCATCCCAGCACACAGATGCCCTCAGGACTTCTGTGCGCAAAGGACAGAATCTGGGGAAGAACTGAAAAAGGACCAGAAGCCCACAAATCACACAGTACAGTCAAGCTGGGGCAAATCCAGAAAACAGAGCCAGGCATCATACAGAGGTAATCAGTCCTCCAAACAGTTTACAACTTTAGAAGTTTCCTAAACAGATCTTTGTTGTTTTTACTTCTAAATTTTTAATCATCCATCAGTATAATACAAATTATACATTATTTAAAATGTGTATTATTACAGAACCTATAAAAGAATTACATTATTAAATAAAGTTATGATATAAAAAAATGGTTGACTCTGCACAGATAACATTACCATCAGTAACTTTAAAAGGGCTATATTGTAAAATCAGGGATCAATGGTAAAAAACAGAAAAAAAAGAAGAAGAATATGAAATATCCACTAAAACATTGCTTTAAAATGACTTTTGAAGCAAATATAAAATATTTCACAAAGCAAAATCCTTGTATAACCAAGATTTGTACCAATTATTATAAGGAACACTGACATAAAATAATGAGCTCAACAGCAAATAAAGACATTGATTTTCTCCATCCATTCACACTAATATGCATGGCATATTTAAAATTCTTCAGTTACACAAAGGTTGAACCAGCTATATCTGTAGTAAAATTTAAACAATGATTAGTGTAGTTCAAAATATGCAAGATCACAGTTCACATGCAACCAAGCTGACCTTGCTACCAGAAAGGTAGGAGAATGTTGCTTGGGCATGTCATTGTTGCATCAGGGATTTAATGAAATATCTGTCTTGAAAATAGTTATCACAAAGCTATATATTCTTTGTCCTAGAGGAATTACCTGTAAATAATTGGTGTGCTACAGATGTGTGCTTTGTATTTTACTGTCTACCAGTTCTGTGGACAGGACAAAAAGGTGAGAGAAAAACAATCATCTGTCACAAAGTGCATCAAATTCATTTAAATTTCTTAAGTACTTTAAAGCATTGCCATTTTAAAGCCATTTCACAATATTTGTAAACCAATTAACGTTAAGTAGGAAACATTTTTTCAAAAAAGTAAAATGTAGTGTTAAGTGCTGTAGACCACTAACTGAACTCTTGCCAGAATCCACTTCTGATGATTTGTCTTTTGGCTTCCACTGTCTTTAGTCTTTCTGTGTAATCTTGCCCTACACATTGCTCAACTGGTTTCCCTCAGTTATATGTATATATCCCTGTCTGTCTGTCCTTCTGTCCTGCTTTTTACCTAGCTCTTCCCTACATATATCTTCCCTACGTATAGACAAGCATATTGGCTGTTACTTGAGCATGGGCAAGTAAATTATATGAAGGCACCACAAGCATTGCCAACACTTCATTGTGTATACTTCTTTTTCTTTTAGAAATCTGTTATGTTGGTGTCCAGGTCTGTGGTAACATGGTACAATTGTGGTAACAGAACAATAATCATTACATGACAAGTTTGTAGGAAAGGAATTACATAGAAGAAATTAAATTACTACTAAAAACTTATTGACATAGTAAATTAAACCTTAGCACACAGCCTAATGAAACTCCTTAATGAGTGAAAAAAACATTTGTTATGTAGACATTCAATAGAAAAATGGCGGCTAGTGTTTAAATCGACCAGCTAGTTCAACAGATAAGGGTTATCCACTGTAGGGATGAGCTAGCGAATTTATTAAATTCGGTCCCGTGGCGAATTGGGCCGTTCTCGCTTACCAAACATGTAGGCGAGAACGGCCTTTGTAAATTCGACCGGTGAGACAGAATTTTTGGGACCTGCAAGACCAATCAGGGAAGCAAAGCTATCAGTTCATTCATAAACGCAAGCCGCATGACTCACTCCGAGAGGAGGAGTATCGCAGATGCATTTATGAATGAAGCCATGAGAATCCTCTTCTCAGTGAGAGATCCCCGGGCACTACAGGTCAGAATGAGGGCAGGTCATTCTGACCTGTAGTGCCCGGGGATCGCTAACTAATAGGAGGATTCCCACGGCTGTATTAATGAATGCAGCCGCGATAATCCTATAGTGGTTTTCTGGATTTCCGATGGTTTCGCAAATTTTGCCAAAATTTTGCAGACCCATCGAAACTTCGAGGATATTTTCGCGAGAATGCCAGAGGCATCCCCAATCCACTGTAGCAATGTGTTTTCTAGCTACCACTCCCTCTAATTCTAAAATTAATGTGTTGTATTTCACAGTATTGCCTAAGCCTTTCCAGGATGCTGCTGCCAGATGACCAGGAGTGTAGTGGGGCGGACACAGGTAGGAATGCCATGCCCACTGCTGCTGGGGGAGCGCACCGGCCAGAGCCGTGGGCCATGTCCCTCGTATTGAATTGGAGGCTCAGGTCTGTAGGTGGGTTGTCTCTCTGAACACAACCCGCCCACTCCCATCATAGGCTACAGACCTGTGAAGGGGGAGTAGGCTGGTTCTGATATCATGACGCAGCTGGGGGAAGTTTCTTTCTTTTTGAGTGACACAGGCAGGGGTGTAGTGGGGCGGGCACGTACCATGCCCCCCCTTTTTTTTATCACTACACCCCTGCAGATGACTAAATGCTTTGATCCAAGGCATGGTCATTCTGTCATCCAGCTAGGCCACCAGTGCTGGGTACTCTTGTAAAGCACCTTCACACGTACAGTCACTGCTCACTTGACCTTCTTTTGAGTGCAAAATTTTCATTTTACTTATATTTATATTCAAGCATAAACCAGTACATTTTGACCTCAGATATCTAGTTGCATGTCCTGAAACTTCATTTGTCTCTGGTTTTACAGATCAGAGAATGTTTGTAACACACTTTATACAAACGAAACACGTTTTTGGCCAATAATAATGCACAAAAGATCATTTAAGAGCAAGTGACCCATCATAACCAACTCAAAAGTACAAAATAATTTAACTAACAAAGGAAGGGGGAATAAACATGTGATTTTTCCACTCTTGCATAAATGTTTTAAAATTAACACACAATGTATTTATCCACAAAATGAATCCACAATTTCATTGCCATTGCTTTTAACTACTGTTTTAAATGTTAGTAATGATGGCCATATTTTGTACACCGGGTTAATACTTGAGTCAGTGAAGTTTTCTGATTTTTTCAGGTTAAAGTAATAACCTTGATTGATTTTTGATTTGGTTTATATTCAAGTGTATAGGGTAATAAAAGGAAGTATCATTATTTGATCCAAGGCTGTTTTGTTTGGTTATTGTTATATTAATAGGATGTTAAGAAATACATTCACTCGGCTTATGTTCATTTTCTTTGTGTTGTAGACCCTGTTTTATTCCTCATATCATGCTATAAATAACTTTTACCATCATCTAGCATGATATGACAAACTTTCCCTATACCTTGTCAGGTCCAGGTCCTGGAGGTGGTACAAAAGAATAGAATTTGGTATTATTGAGCGGCGAACCCAACTCATTAAGGCTGTGATTTACATTGAATTATAGTTTACATCAAACATTAGCATGTAGTACCTGAAGGAAAACAGTATAAAAGCAAGTTTTTAAAGTGCTATCTTTGTCCAAGCAATGAAAGGGAAAAACATAATATGAATACTTAAAAAAACTGCCTAACATGTATATGCAAATATTTATTACCTGATAAAAAGCAAAATGTAAAAAAAATACATTTGGTGTAATCCTCCAGTACCCAGTCCTCTTCACATTTTATTACAAGTAATTGACAATGTATTGTGAATGTACTTCCAAAACCATGTCGCGGTTACCTTGACTACCTCCCAAATCAGTAATTATATTTAAAAATTCTAATGTTTATTCGGTGTTTGAAAACTTCTTAGAACTGGCTTTTTGACATCACATTTTGTTAGGCATAAGTATCCAGGCTGTTATATTTGATGTATTTAGAATTTCCTCTCACACAATAACGTAAAGTGCATAAATGTTTTATTGTTTGATGCTGACTGGACTGCGCTTTTACAATGAACCACATGTCCAAACTATTCATAAAATATTAACTTATTTAAAAAAAAAACACTTCAAAGCAAGTTCTCTGATTCACCACTGTAGTTGAAGGACTTTTTTATGGCAGCAAAGGCTTGGAAGCCTGCCAAACGTATGCCCTCACACAAATTTACCAGTGGGCAGCAGTGAGCAGTACTGAACCACTCAATGTTACCCCAGTAATTCTCTATTGGGCTGATAAGTGAGGAAGCTACATATACCATCTGCCCCAAGGCAGTGGTTTACCGGCATGTGGAGACAGTAACAGCCCTGTAATCTCACCTGCAGTCTGAACATAGCCTTTGCAAGTTGTTGGAAAATAAAAATTGGGTTTAGAGTCTCTATTGTGATTTTTGAGAAATTTTACTTCACAGTTTGTGCAGCTACAGAGGTAAGTGTTAGCATTTTTCAAAGATAAACTAAACTCTATGCCCAAATAAGGAAGGCAGAGGGAAATAGACTAGTCATTCGTATTGCCTGTGATAACCCTGTGTCTGATATTTCCCCATTTTTGGTTTAACATGCCTCTGTTTGGAAGCAGCCATCTTGGTGGAGGCATTGGCTTGGTTTCCTTTCACTTGGGACTTCAGCAAGAAGAAAACAAAATTGTCAAGTAGTAAAATCAATGATCCCCACTCCAAATCTACTAAAACTAGTTGTGGATTAAAGCTCATAATGCAGATATCCAGCTTAAAGGCATCTAGCCCTCTCATATACCAGAAAGTACTTTGCTATTTTTTAGGAGGAATTCTGAACAAAGGTACATTTTCCAGGATGCTGCTTAGGCACAATTAACAATTCATTATGTTGTCTATAACAGGAAGCAAACTTAAACAAAGTCCAAACCGGAAATCACTCATAATAACAGTCCCAAACTGTGCTCCAAAACTCTACTGGCTGGTTACTCTAGGCACTAACTTCCACCCAGGTTTCTCAGGTCTCTCTCCCTAAGTCATTCATGTTCCTAGGCTCCAACTCCATCCCAGTCTCAAAAACACATTCCCTTATAATACCATCAGCCAGGTGTTTCTTAGTCACCCTTAATTTATGGTATGGGAATGAGATGGATGGTTTGGCCCACCTATTTCTCCCAAGAAACTCTGGACCTGGATTCCATTAAAAACTGCAAATCTGTAGCACCACAATTGCTCACAGCCTAATCTAGGCCTTATAAACTACTCCACAGGTAAAACAGAGGAATATGCTGCCAAACATTTACTAAATATGGGCTCACATACCTCACAAAGCAAATCTTCACCCACTGAGTGCACTTTAAGTATATTGGGCCTGATTTATCAAAGCTCTCTAGGGCTCAAGAGGATACACTTTCATCAGTGAATCTGGGTGATCCAGCACACCTGGAATGGATCTGGTCCAGGATTCAAAACATTTGCTATAAAATATGAAATTATTTTGAAGAAATCCATTACAGGTTTGGGAGCTTTATTAAAACAGGCCCATTGTGTCTACCCTTAAAATCTATGCCCTAAACACAAGTTCATAGGATTTAAGCAAAAATCCTTTATTAACAAACCTGCCTAATGTGCTACTTTGTTTTGTTCTGGGCAGTTATAAAAGACCCTAACTCTTTACAAAGACATTTACAAGACAAACACATTTCCAAGAGTTGAAGTAGAAAACAAACATGAATGAAATATAAATATCACATTGCAGAACTCCTCTTTGATACCAGAATGCATTGACCTTAGGTAACCAGTTTTGAAAAGAGGAAATTGGGATTTTTCTAGCTTGGAAAAAAATCTAAGGAAAAACAGCATACTATCAAGAACAGTTTTGATAAAGGACCATGACATCAGAAATATAGAGTAAAATATTTGTATTCTTACTTTGTGTTTCTACACATGCCCTTATTCTTACACCATTTTTTGTACTGTATCCTTGGCAATTAATTTATACATAAGTTGCAACAAATCTACTATGCGAAAAGATATCAAGGATTTTGTGGTATTTCTTCATATATATATATATATATATATATATATATATAAAATTCTGGTGAAGCAGACTAAACATGCAAGCTTAGTGTTAGCAAAGTATATCAGCAAAACATATGTATGTTTTATATATATATATATATATATATATATATAGTGCTAAACCCAGAATTTTTTTTTAAGCCGAGTGGGAAGAAATTGTAGGTGGGTGGCAGCCCCTGTATTGTGACCCAATCCCAAACCCAGTAATCACCCAAAAACAGCTGGTTGGTTACTGAAATGTGCCAGGTGGTCCACCCAGCTAAAAGAGGCTGGGGAGAACACTGATTGAGATATATATATATATATATATATATATATATATATATATATATATATTTAGTACATATAAAACCAATGTAAATTATGTATTTTGATTGCATTAGTTTCCTTTTTGGAGGTTTGTATCCTTTTTTTCCTGGATGTCACAAGGACACAAAATTGCTAACTTGGGATCAACTTGTAGTTCTCTGTACTCTAAATGTGCTTTTTGAAGGAGAAGCCAATTAACCTACCATCGGTATGCTTTTGGAATGTGGGTTTAAAACCACACAAACACAAGGAGAACATACAAGCACTGTGGGGTAAAAGTTTTAGTCACTTTTATATCAACGTGCTAGAAAAATTAAATATAATACAGATACACAATCTTAACAAAAGTATTGCATATTATCATTTTATATGTATTGTTCTTGTAGAGGATCAGTGTGATTGAGTTCAATTCAATTCAATGTTGATTTAAAAAAAAAATAAAATAAGACACAAAAGCAACCTGCCTGTGAAAAACAACTATCTGTTAAGAGATAATTAACAGGAACAAATTAGGAAGATTTAGTAAGAACTGTTCTGTGGTATTTAAAGTACTTGCTAATCCATTCAGAGTTATCACCATGAATTTAAAACATTTGTTAGGAAAGCAACTTAATGATAAGGAAATGTAAGATACCAATATAAAAAAGCCCTTCTACAGAATGCCTTAACTGCCGAACTGCCATTTCTTTTAACATTAGAATACATTATTCACATAAACGTAACATTTACCTAATGAAATAAAAGTGTTGTTAGCTTAGTGGCTTGTTTACATTGCTGCCAAAGGGGGCCTGCAAAATGGTGCAGTTACCACTTCACAAGAGAGGCCATGTCTCTGCACCTGATTAAGACTGCACTAGGAACGAAGGACAAAACTGGTTATGCCTCATAACTGATTTGTTCCAACATACCATACATGAATTTGCAGAGTATATACAAGCATTTACATCATTACCAGTCCTAGTATGTAGAATGTGTTTTCCTACATGGGATATAAGTGAATAATTTGTAAGGATATACTAAGCAAGCACTTAAAAAAACATATTATACTGCAGCCTATCAGTCCCCTAGTGAGGTTGTATTAGTTTTCTGTTTTCATGCTACATACATTTACTGCAAGTACAGATATATTCCTGATGATCCTGCTAGAATTCCAGTGTTGTATCTTTCTGTGCATGGAACTTAAATCATAAACAATGTTTCTGCTTCTGTAAATTACAAAACACCCCTATATTTAGTTGAGAAAGTTCTTATGTGGCAATAAGCCAGGTTTCTCTATACCAAGACAAGTTTATTTATTGGTGGTGAAAAGTCCACTTGACATAGTTTTTCAAAATTTTCAAAAATGGAGTAGATAAATTATATGAGGGTCCATAAAGAAGTGATGCATATCAAAACATACAAGTCGAAAGCAATGTATGTGCTAGAATTATTCACATATGCTGAAGGTGTGGGAACAGTGCACACAAAGGTTCATACTCACACATTGAGCATGATTCATTAAAGCTCTCCAAGGCTGGGGAGGATACATTTTTATCAGTGAGGTTGGGTGATCCTGAAAACCTGGGATGGATCTGGTCATGGATTGAAAACATTTGCTAACAAATTGTAAATGACCTTTAGGAAATCTATTCCAGGTTTGCTGCATTACCCAGCTTCACTAAAAGTGTATCATCTCCAGCCTTGGAGAGCTTTAATAAATCAGGCTCAGTTTTAAAATAGGGATCTGTTAGTGTTACTTTGAGCTTTATCGAGCTCTCTTTAGAAGGAAAGAAGACCTGACATTTTCCTATTGCACTTTCACTCACATATACCCCTCTGCTGTTTTTTGATCGGACAGCGAAAGGATTAACATGCTCCTTGCACTGTAGTATACCTGAGCTCTGTTGTACAGTAGACTGCTAGAGGCTAATACCAAGTTAAATATAAGAACTGTATTGTATTAAACATACATGAAATTATATCTTATTGATTACAGAGGTGTAATAATTTGTCCCTTTTTTATATATCTATGTGGAGTCTGGCATAACAAACAAAATAAACATATTATTGTCTAAACATTATTACAGTCATTGCATTTCATTTGAGACTTTCACCGAGCTGCTGCCAATAAAATTATGCCAAATACGTCACCATTCAAATTCAATTAATACTATCAAATGCTGGATTTGACGTCACATTCATTCTATGCTTTCAGAAGATTGTCATGGAAGAGAAAATAAAAATTTATATTATTAGTACCTTTATTTTTATTTTATTATAGCTATAAAAGTAGCCAAGGTAGCAGTGGCATTTCTGTATCCATTGCCAGATTTTTGATCATATTGGAAGACCGAAGGAGAAACCGGTATTATTTGGGAGAAAAGATTATGTGTAGGACAAGGTTTATATATATTTTTGTATAATTTTTTTATATACAGGTCGACAATTGAAAATCCAGCCATCAATAATCTGTTTACTTCAGTTTCCCTGCATGAATTTTGGACTGCATATTCAATACAGGGACTGCAGTACACTGTTTGGCCACTAATGTTTTGGCGGTGTTCTGCAGAAACACTTGCTTGCTGAACTAAATACACGCTGAGACGTTCCTGCTGCCTGCTCCCTGGAACTGTGCCAGATGTCTGCGGTGCTGCGAGATGAAGGCTGCTCTGTGTGTGGAGGTAAATAATAAAAAAAAATCCGTAATTTTCTAAAATCCAGCACTTCTCAGGTCCCGAGGTTGCCGGATTTTTGATAGTCAAACTGTATATATATGCAAATATATATAAAGAACAAAACCACTCCTCTTTCAAACAAAGTAACAATACAAAAAAAATCCATACATATGGCCAAAAACATAGAATATATCTAAACAAAGATGTTTGTTTACCTTCAAATCTAAATAGACACTCTTATAAAAAAAAACATGTATATCTTTTATACAATAATATATTACTTTAAGGCCAACAAATCAACTCAAAGCATTCCTTCAACTATCCCCTTTATGTTTTTAAAATAAGATCTTTATGTATAAATTTTCCATATAAATGTCAGCTTTAGTTCAGACTAGTCTGTCACAAATGAGATTAATGTTTCACTTGCCACCTGAAAATACCAAAAAATATATGATGTGAAAATGTGTTTAAATTTGTATCATTTTAGTTACAATTACATTGAAAAAAACATCTCTATTTAAATCTAAAGCTTGTATTCATTCCATTGTGCGATAGGCTAAATAAAAATGTTGGCCTTTTCAGTGCTTACCAGGACCTAAGTTTAAATAGACATACCTATAATTCTAATAATTATGATTGCAAATTCCTGCAATATTGGATGAGCAAAAAATCTGTGTGTGTATAACAAAGGCTTGTATTGGGTATATAGTAGGTGTGTGCACTGACTACTAGACCACCTCTTTCAGCACTTGTTGTGTTGGTAGAATGGGTGGGAGGGCTTTGAATCTGCACCCTAAAATCATATATATCCAAAAAGATCAGTTTGTGCTTAAAAAACTGGTGAGCTATTACTGCAGTACTCATCTAGCAACTTTAACAATTATTCCATGCCCTGTTATTCCATGCCCTCTTGATTTAGGAATACAATACCTTAGAAACAGTATTGTTCCATATGACACCAAGTGGTGTGACAGAAAGGTTGTTAAGGGGGCACCATGAAAAGTTGATTGGACCATTGAGTCCAAGATTTAGAATTATGACTATCTTTGTTGTTTGATTGTGTCCCTGTTGCAATACTTTGGAGTCACTGAAACCTAAATGGTTCAAATAAAATACAGATATAAGTCAGTTCATCTTTACTTACTGCAAATCAGTAGCCAGTGTTGAAACCAAAACATTTCATATGCTTTAATTAAGTTTCTGAATAAATAGTTCCAAAAATATTAACCAACAGCACTGGAAATTTTGAATTTCCCTCAAATTTACTTTAAGTTTGCTGAAGTCAAATGCAAGAAAACAGATTAATTGCTATGTATCAGAATGAATTGTGCTTCTTGTACAAATGATGTGGGAAACAACTCAGGGTGGTGCAGGTAGTAGGAGAGTATATATACTTAGAAAAGCAGAAAAGGAGATTGTGCATTTTTTTGGGAGTGTCCCAAATTTTTTTCCTCAAAAGTTTAGCGCTCTTGTCGGCTTCTGTCCTAGGGGAATTAGCACCACGCCTAGCCAGGCCTCAGAGGTCTCAATGACCTACTACCCTGATCTCTAACACTGTCCACTTTCCATGGCTCCAGAGGGTTGTCCCACTTTCAGCTCTGCCATTTTTTTAAATACAAGAAAGCAACCCACCCAAAAAGTTCAATGATAGCCTATTAGCCACAAAAATACTGTATCAGGGCAGTTATTGGCTGTAACCTATACCAAACAAAAAAACATAATTCCCCTGTAGAGAATCCCCTATCACACTAAATGGGTTTACACACACACCTTTATTTATCAGTCCCAATATGCATTTTATTTCCACTTTTATGTTTAAATGTTTGAATAAAGTGAAAGCTGACATTTATTTTTAAAGATGATATTAATAAAAATAATACCAACAATTATCATAATATATATATATATATATATATATATATATATATATATATATATATAAAATAATATAAATAGATATACAAAGTATTGTTACTATAATACTATTATTTTTATTATTAATATTCAAAATAATGCATGTGTATCAACCAAAGGTGTAACAAAGATATAGCATTGTTAAACATAGGCGTATAACAAAATCAAAAAAGCCTGAAATATTCTGCATACAAAGTTCCTATGGTATGTTCTGCTGCTAAACTGGCAAGCTTATGAGCTTTTTTAACTCCATGTCATTGATTAAAAAAAGTACAAAACATACGACCACACAAAGCTTTTTTTTGTATTAAAATGTAAATGTGATCATTAACTTGGTTCCCAGTGTAATGTAGAAGATATCAGCAACTGTCCTGCTGTTAAGGCAGAATGTTTAGAAACTAGTAAAGAACCCTTTTCTGCTTCAACTTCCCTGTAATGAGTAGAAATTCATTATCTGAAGGTTAAAAAAAAGTGATATACCAAAGTACATTAAATGGCCCATTAGAATCTACGTATACTGATTCTTCTAAGTGTTTACAAGACACTCTATTTCTATATTACATTGTTTAAATCTATTAAACCCTCAATGAGAAAGATGTTTTATTACATTTATTGGATTTAAAATAAAATACTGTATATTTGTTCATTAATGACTAACATCTCACAGGGCTTTAATTTATAATAAAATACTATAAATAACAGAATAGAAAAAAGTATTTTGTATAGTTGAACTCACAAATATAATATAATATATATTATACAATATAATAGTTTTTTTTTGAGTTCATAAAAGATGTCGAGGAGCTACAACTAAATGCTTAAGATATATGTCCTGTCCTATTTATAAAGCAGGGAATCAGATATTCCCTAAAAATTCCCTGGTGGAAAATCTTCCAGGTCCAGGTGTTTCAATGGCAGTAATAGCCACCTGGGAATGTTGCAGGGAATGTCAGATTCCCTGCTTTATAAATAGAGCCTCAATCATCACTGTTTAGAATGTTAAAGTGAAACTGGAACAGAATATTGGTAATTAATTTCAGTTCTCCAGCAAACTTGGAATGGATTTCTTCAAATTAATTTGCGATTAGTTGTAAATGTTTTCTGGGCCAGACCCATTGCAGGTTTGCTGGATTGCCCAGGTTGTCTTCTGCAGTTTTGAAGAGCTTTAAAAAAACAGTATGGTCTCAGTATATTCAGACTTTAAAAAATAATATACCATGTTAGCTTTATTTGTGTTCCTAAAGAGTTTAATTTCACTTTAAATCAGATAAAGCTAAAGGTGGGCTGGCATTATATATTTATTTTAAAATAATTACAACGCATTCAAGGACCTGCAATGATATTATTTTTTCTCCCTGATGTGATAATCTTGGCATTCCACATATTATTCTATTAAAAGGAGAAATTTATTGGCAACACGTTAGATGAAATTATGTAGCTTAGCTACAGAAATATGCTTAGGGCTCACTTGACATATCTATCCTTGGTGCAGATAGATACATTAAAAAAATGCATACATATTTTGGCCAAAATTAAAACAGAACTTATTTCCTAATGATTTTTTTGGTTTTGGTCCTTTTGAATATGTTAAACGATACATTTAGGGGCTAGTTTTAAGCAATGTGTAGCGACAATTAAAGATTTCTTATATTTTTATGGTTTGTATGTTGTAATATGCAAAGGCGTACCTAAATATGATCTTGAACCATGTTCAGGTGACCCATGAAAAGTATCAAATGTTTTTAAACATTCATCCTGGAAAACCCTATTTTAATTCCTCATAATCTTTTTTCTACTACTTCTAGAGCCATACTCTACAATCTAACTTTTCTGCTTTGTGTTTTTGTCTACCACTGAGGTGTACTCCTAGTTTCTAATAATATGATAAGTTAATAAAAATTTTCTTTATCCATACTGCTTGATGGCTTGGTGGCAAATACCTGCTGCATCAGGGATTAGCAGTGGTCACATATTGCAGAAAAATACACTTTAGATATCCGTTATATAAAATATTTTAGATACCTAGAATCATACACCCTATAGAAACCACAGTTTTTGAAGTTTGATTGTGGGATTCAATTATCTCTGAGGTTAAAATTCAGCATGCTATTTATTTTTTTTTTAATTAGGACATTTAGTTTCTTATTTGATTTAATATCACTTATCTCCAGCATCCTAACCATCACAGAACATCATTCATTATATCACCATAGTGGCTTTTCAGCCAAGAACGATGCTGCTCTAAAAAAACATAACTAATAATATGTATTTATATTTTTTTTATTGTACTCTTGTGAGTTTATTTTTAGTGTGTAAAAAGAAGTTTCTAAAAGGTTTTCATTCAAATAAATGAGCTATGATTTTTCTAAAAAAGAAACATGTTCTCTGTAAATAGTCACTTGAAATACTTTCCCTTTAAGCAATAATAAAAGGCATGTATTCAAAGCAACATTATTTTAGGAAAATGCTAGTGCAGTAAAATCATTTTCAATTCAGGATTTCCTTGACAGCTTACTGTTAGTTTCAACAGAGAAACACTATTTTGTGTCACACACAAATCATGTATGACAGTCTTCTCCAAAAGCCTCAGCATGCTGTATTTTTTGGCAAAAACGAAGTACCAAACTGACCTGCCTTTTTAAGGAAATCATTTTATATTGCTCACATGAACTTGTTTACCGAATATGTGGTCAGGCTCACATTAAAATTAGTTAGCTATCTATATGTGCATCTATCTATCTATCTATCTATCTATCTATCTATCTATCTATCTATCTATCTACCTGGGTGTCTAAAACAAGCAAATATTTACAAAAAAAATAAAATAAAAGATTTGATTACATTAAATTTAAAGATTATTGGCTGTAACACAAGTGGGGTATTACAGCCAGCAAGCAATAAAGAAAGCATAGATATGTGGCACTGCAAGAAAAAATGAAATGCATATTGCCCACCTTTCTTTACAAGTACACCTTTACAAGTTCTGACCTGTGTGCTTCAACTGCAGTGAGGTCTTTCTGCAGTATAGTTTATGTGCAAGGCATGCAGAATAAAGGTTTTTGCCCAGACACTCAGTGGGGTGGTATCAATACTGTGTAGATCATCTGCCAACATTACCATAAGTAGAGCCCAATTCCATTTGAAACCTAGAAGAAAGTATGAAATTGGTCACAATGCACAAAATGCCTTAACTTCAGTGACATGTGTAACCTGTCCACACTGGTTAAACTGCCTGCTACCACTTAGAAATAATATATATATATATATATATATATATATATATATATAAAAATATATATTTCAATCACTGTCCAGAGAAATAATATTTATTTCTACATATATTGCTGCAATTTTTATCACATGTAGGACAGGAAGGTTATTAAAAAAGGGAAATAAATTAAATGGGTTTTGAGATATATATATATATATATATATATATATATATATATATATAGATGGATAAAAATACTACTTTAAGTAAAATATTCAAGCATTTCACCATTTATTATTTTTATATATATACTCTGTGTACATTTAGGCTGATTGACTAAATGAGTTCAGAATTTCCACTCAATAAATTCAGTGCTGATTCACTTTAATTATCTATCCATATGAAATGAACATTTCTGTTTATGTATTGAATCTGTACAAGAGTATTTAAAAAAAAAAACAGTTACAAATTATTGAAGGAGCTACTCTCAGTTGCTTTAGCAAATCAATCCCAGTGTCTGGTAGATTGTTGATTTACTTTTTTTATTTTCTTTTGTAGAGAAATACATTCTCTCTCCAAAATTCTGATGTAGATTCCGACATGTGTCTATTTTTATCTGTCAATCCCCAGAAATAAGTTCACTTAGAATCAGTCAAACAGAAAAAAAGATATGCATCAAATCTAAATAATGTTTGTGCTTCTAGAAAAATGACAAAATGTCTGATAAAACTAAATGCAATTTCCAGCTGATGTTTAAAATTGGTTATCATGACATTTTTGAAAATGTAATACACCACAAGAAGGTAGGAGTTTCGCTACTTTGGCATCTCCCTACGATCCAATCAGACGCACATATGAGACGAGGCTTAGAAGTTAGGGGAAGCATTCTACCCCTAAATATCTCATGCATTCACTTTCCACCACATTTATCTCATCACAAAATTCTGATTTATATTCATAGCATTTTTACACTTCACAATTTTAATATTTCTTGCCATAGGCATTTTAATATTCCACTTGAGAGATGATAAATCCAAAGGTGAACACTGAAAACAATCTTTCTAAATCTTAACAGTATTCTCTTTTAATTAGCAAAAGCAATGCATTTTAAGTGTATTCTACACAAAAAAGTATACTTCCATCAGTTTATCAATAAGGATTGGATAAGATTTCAGCAAAGTCAATTATTTTATGCATTTTTAAACAATCAGTTTTTCCTCTGTTATCTTGCTGCACTGACCCTTTAAAATTGGAAACCTTGATTTCTGCCCCTTTAAACGTAACTGTAGTAAACAAATATTACATTTCTACCAAAAAATGAAAAATGGAAAAACATATGAACATAGGAATACTTATTGTTTAACAGAGGTAGATGTTGTTGATGATGATTAGAGTTATGACTTAGTATTTTTTCTTTAATAAAGTTACAAGAATAAAACAAGAAAAGAGAATTCTATTAAGCAGTACTTATGTAAGCACATGTTTACAACAATCAATTATTGGTAAATTACAATTATTGGTAAATTACAGACCAAATGTTGATTTGGTATATTAAACTACTCCTTGTCCTAAAATTTCCTAATTTTGAATTTTTTTTAAAAGGTAATATAAATAAGTAACCTGTATATTTAAAAAGGAGTATACATAATCTATACAGTTGTGATGCCTTTGCAATACCCTCCCTGAAGTTGTTGACTTTTAGAATTGTTAGCATAAATCTTTTATTTGTTTATTATGAAACATTGATATAAACCAATAGTTATGTCTGTATTTAGCTATAGTAAACTACTATAAAATAATACAAAAAAAAAAATTAAATTAATAGTGTATGGTATTACTGACAGAACTGCGTAGAAAAAGAGTACTGATATGATATAAGTGAAAACTGGTTTAAGAAATTTGTAGGATGTAATCTATAGCAATACGATTATTAGTTGTTTGTTAGTAGATCAGAAACTTTTTTTGTCTTTTAAATGAGGTGGATTTAATAAAGGATTATGGTTTTTTTCACTTTTTTGACCACAAAAATTAGGAAGTGGCGCAACCTCTCCCTGTTTTTTAAATACCTTTATTGAAAAATAGTTAATAAATAATTAATTAAGCCCAGAGGGGAGGCGACTTTGTGTGACAGCTGATCATCAGTTTGGTTGCTGATATTTTGGCAGGAAAAGACAACATCCAATTGCTAAGCCCTGTGGCCTTAACACAGAGCTGTTAGTTTGGACCTGTGGCAGTGTTATCTACTACAGCAAACTGCCAGCTTTCCACCGCCCTGTTCCGGATGGTCAGTTCTATTCGATTTACGGTGCTTGAGTCTGGAATGGCTAAGCTTGCTGGCTATACAATGTTTATAGTTATGGCTTATGAGTTAATAAAGATCAAGTTAAATTGTACTTAACCCCAACAAACGGCCAAAGCCGAAGATTTTCCACATTCATGCATCTGTTGTTTTATTATTTTATGTTTTTTTAATGCATTTTTAGGTGATATTGGGCAACAAAATGAAACAAAATGACAACAAAATGAAAAAAACAGTTAATAACTATACCGTAGTTGTACTTTGAGCCTAAAACATGAGATGTAGCTTGATTTTTCTAGTTACAGGTAGTTTGTTTATAAAGTTTTAAAGCTTGCAAACATACTTTTTAACATTGGACCAAATGGATTTGTTTAATATCCTTTATTTAAATGGCAGTAGGAGGCACCTTTTTATTGGCAATCTAAAAGTTTTTTGGCATTCTCTAGCTGTTTTTAAAACAATTTTGTTGGTAGGCACCTAAAAAATTCAGAAAGAGTAAGAATTGCATATAAATACATATATATAGGAAATTGCCATTTCAAAATTATTTCCCCATCATCTTATTTGAAAGGGTTTTTAAAAGCAGTTTTATTATAAAAAAAAAAAGATGAATCACTTTACTAGGTATATGCAGCAAACCCCTGCAAAAGCTTTGCAGTGAGAGCCTGTTACCACTTCTGGGCTAATGTTTGACAGTAGGTGCTCAGGGGAGTAAACAGCGCAGTAAAATACCGCTCATCTGAAGCCAGCTTTAATATACTTGTCCTGTACCACTAAATGTTTACTTTATTAGTATTATGCCAATTTTCTAATATTAAAAAACAGATATGCCAATACTAATTTCAATGTTAGAATGTCATAGATATATCTGGAGGCAGGGGATTTTAAAATATATTCATCCTTGTGCTTCTCTGTATTTTGTAGCTCTATTCAGTATTGATGTATTCCTGTGGAGTATTTACTCTTGAATAAATGTGTGCAGAGCCGTAGTTCATTGATTCTGTCCTGCATAATAGAGATTGCTTACTGAAATGAGCCGCAAATTGTGTTTATTGGCATTTTGAAGAGTGCATTGCTTGCAGATCACACTGATGATGCTGCAAGGAAAAACAAACAAATGTTGAAGGCAGCTTTTTGGAATGATGTCTAAGTAAATCTTCATCTCCTGGACGAAATGACCGCCCTTTTGCTACAAGATCACTTCTATTACTTCCCTCACAATATGTTCTCACTCATTAAATTGACTGCATGAACCTATCTGATTGCAAATTTACAAGTTCAAACAAAAAATGTTAAGTCTTGTCTGCTAAATCAGTTTTCGGATTGTGAAAATCAGTATCTGGTTTATTTTTTTCTATTATTTTGTAGGACTGATTATGAGTAGTTCAACAATCTTTAAATAGATTATAACATGAATAAAATACAAAAAATAAAATAAAACAATGCCCAAAAGAGGTTAATAATAGTTTCCTCCTAATGAGAAATATCAGATAGGAAAGGTCTGAAACATGTGACTTACGGTATTTTCTTTTATCTATTTTTTCAAACTTTTTTTTTTACTATAGCTTCCTTGAATAAATCAGCAAACAAATGAGTTTCACCTATAGGAAAGTTGCTACAAACAATATATGTTAACAAAAAAATGTGCTGGTTTCCTAATGAAATTGACATGGTAGGATAATTCTTATAATATAAACTACTCACAAAATTTGTCATATTAAAACACAACTCTACATTTGCCACCCCTTCAAATCCATAGGATTGGAATCAGATATTCCAGATTAGGTGTACTGACAGAACACGGTTAGAACCTCAGACATTAGGAGTCTGGTGTTTTCTATTGATATGTGTCATAATGCTGAGATTAAAAGAGAGGAATTTGAAAAGATCAACAATTTGAATGCAAAAATTGCACTATAACGAAAATAATCTAAGTATCAGCTAATTAATATGACTGGTAGTTTGTTGAGGTGTACCAGGAAAAAGCATTTGCTGTCCAAAAAAAACTAATTTGTGACAAGTAACAGTTTTTAAAAAAAATACACGGAAAGACCAGACATGGATAGACAATATTTCAGGATCACAATTACTAAGTTTAAAGCATGTGATGGAAATGTTAAGGTGTTGGGTATCCTTGCTGTTCTACATTTTGAGTAGCTTGAAGTCATTTAGTCATCCATGCATAATGCACTATATCAAAATATGCTTGATAAGAACATGAGGCCATCTATCCAAAAGTTAAAGCTGAAACTGAAATGGAGGAACTAGAAAACCCATTAAGTAAGTAGAATGACTCACAAATAACAGAGAATAATGAAGGGTTGCCATGTTGCTTTGTTTATAAAACAACTTTAGCATAAGTTGCAAAAAACCTTTAATCATATGGTTCTGGCAGGAGGTGGTTCATTACATTACTTCATATTTCAATAACTATGTTCCACTGACCTTTTAGGTGCCTATCATTTACAAGGTGCAAAGATTACTTGGGGCAACCGCAGTTTATTGGCTATCATCTCCTAAGTGGCCAAAAAAACAGTACTACATAAATGGCTAGACCCAAATCCACCGCCCCTTGGGTTTTCTGGGAAAAATTGGGATATGTTTTCAGAATGGCCTGGATTGAGACATCTCTGGATAAGGAAACTAAGTTGGGGAAATTTTTTTTAAATATGGGAATCCTATAGAGAGACCCTATATAAAGTCTCCTTCAATAAAATGTCAGTTTATGTCTACCTTTGAACATACCTCCTGGTATGCCTTCACTGAGAGGAAGTACTTTTAACATGCTTATGCACATCCTTACTAGTTGGAAACAAAGAGCCATCTGTTGACAGTAGTAGTGGTAGTGGTAGTATAAAGCAGTAGTAGCATCACCACAGATAGTGGACATGGCGTAACAGAGAGGCTGTACATTTACGTAAACAGGCAGCAGCCAGGCTTATCTGACAATAGCAGTAAGTGCTTGGCCATAATGATCAATGATTATGTTAGACCTAGCTTGGGGTATTTTCAGCCTCAGAAAACCTTACAAACTACTGAATGTCCATGATGGACATAAGGCCAAAGATTATGGATCATGCTCGCTGCATCATATAAGTTCCACATTTTCCTGACATATTAAATTACTCAGCTGCAGCATGCTGCCAATTGGAGCAGATTTCTAGACAGTGTTCACCACTTCCATACTTCCACACACCACAGGGCACAGTGATGATCAATGTTGATTGTTTTAAATACCCTGATCACCATTTTGCCAAGATAAGCACATTTTGAAATTTATGAGAAATACATGAGCCACAAATGCCACTTTAAAAATGGCAATTTAAGGGACATGGCCCGGGCATGGTGGAGTTCAAATTTCTTAGGAGCCTCAGCTGTGTCCCCATCAAACATCGCTTCTATGCACCTAAAATTTAGGGAAAATTGGCTGCAGATGGGTGACAGAATCTGTGGGCTCGGCACCATTTTGGCACATCGTGTAGCTAGCGAAGCCAGACACACAAGTATACAGGTACACTATACAGTGATTTTGTGCATGGCATATCCACTTTTACCAATCATTGACATACTTCTATGATTGAATTGGCATAACTCTAACACTATACTATAGGTTTCTATTATCCCCTGAGGAAGCCCATTTGGGCGAAAAGCGTCGGGATGAGACCCCGCTTCTTGACTTACTACTTATACGCAAGTCTGTGACTTTTTACTCAGTAGTACAGTGTGGATAAATGACACCTTTTGCTACCTTACAAACATTGTTTTATCTGCATAAACAATTTTATAGGTTTTGTTGTATACTACTAATAAAAATTGTAATATTATATATTATTATCTTCTTTGTGCTTTCTCTCTTTCTTTTCTGTTCATTGAGTTTAGTCCAAGTTGTGGACGTTAAAGGCTTTAGCACCTATCCAATTGATTGGGAAAATATTGTGCTGCTAAGATATGCACAGCTAGCCACACTCAATGCACTAATAGGTTGGAAATTATGCAGAATGGCAGTCAATGACTCGGCTGTTTTCTTTGTTCTTTGTTCACTCTTGGGCGTGCCAGGTTTCTGTTTTTGTTCATGGTTGTACCATTGTTCTTGCCCAAGGTTTTGATGGTAACTCTCTCTCTCTTTTAAGTAGATTGATTTTTTCTGAGTTTATATACACCTAAAATGCTATGCTAAAATTAAGTAAATGTCAGATATTTAGGCTGCTTGCATTTAAAAATACATGTAATGATAAAAAACACATACAAACTTACAACAGTTAGAGTTTTTTATATCTATCTGAAGTTTAGCTTTGTGTAAATTAGGATAAGCATTTCAAATGTATTAATGTATATAAAGAGATAGCAATTTTACCAGTACTGTATTCTTCAATTCCCAGGACATAGATACCTGTTTACTTTGCAAGCTTCAGCATTCTACACTTTAATTATTAGTAGATACAAAGTGATGATACTGAAAACAAACTTTAAAATATTAAACACAATTTGGATGTTTCATTGATTGAAAGTGAATGCTTAAAATGGTTGACAGAAGAAAGCCTTGGGCAACTGAGCTTATCAAAATAGAAACCCTACACTCACTTTTACAACTTCGGCTTTTAAAAGTCCTGTTTTAACAATCTTATTAGCTGCTAGCTGTCTCTGAGGAAACATACAATTAAAATTTAATCATAGGAAATCTGGGGTTCTAAACATTCAGCAAACTTGCAATCTTTGTTTCAAATAGAATTGTGCTGAACATTTAACTCAACATTACCAACGCCTATACTTTGTTTAACTGTTTAGTAATGTTAAAAATATATAGTTATTACTTTTAAGAAATTAACAGTGTTATCATATCCTAGTGTTCTGGTTGACACTATTTTGTTATTAAAGTGATACTTTCCTGGAAACAAAAATCCCTTTTATTTACCTTCCAAGCCCAGAATGTTCTGTGCTCTCTGGGCTTCTCTACTCACCTACTGCCCAGGTGCAAAATCTGGTCATGTATCTCACTGCGAATGGAAAAAATGCCCATCTCATTAAGAATGCGTGAGATTAAACACTTTATTTTTGTAAATTATAGTAAAGCCCCTGATGAGAAGGAGCAGCCCACAGCTTCTGGGATATATTCTTCAAGTGTCCCAAGCAGCTGCAGGTTTCCCTTTCAGTCTTTACAGATGCAGTGGTAAAAACTTAAGGGAAGGAGATCCCAACAAATAATTCAAAAAGTTTGTTCTATTATATCTATGTTCTATCTGTGTTCTATAATAATAAACGGATAGCCATCCTTTTAAATAACATTAAAAGTGTGATGGTAGGTCCACATTAATTAATTTTTAAATGTACTGTCATAATACTATAGTATACTATACTCTAATCTAAGGAGGCCCTCTTGTCCTTTACAATAAAACCACTACAAGAGTGGAGAAGATAAACTATCATGGAAGAACCTGGATGATTCTGCCAACCTGGAATGGATTTCTTTGTAAAAATCATTTGGCATTATTTGGCAAATGTTTTTGATCCTGGACCAGAGCTATTCAAGGATTGCTGGATCACCCAGGTCCACCCATGATAGTCCATTTTCTTTGTCTTGGAAAACCTTAACAAATCGGGCCCAACATGTCTCATAGACATGCTCTTATTACCCATTACACTGCCTGGCCAAGATTGAATAGACAGAACAAAAGAAAAAAGAGAAGCTGCAAGATTTAAGCAACTAGTTGGTTATTCAACATTTTGTAATATACTATATATGTTGGATTTGACTTTTTGTGAAAATTGCAGTTTGCTCTGACTTCCTCCACAGAATATCACTTACCATGGGACCAAGAACAGGAGCTACAATGTCTGTTTTAGAAAAAATATACCTCCCAAGGTTAGTTTTGAGTTTTTCTCATGTTAGTTCAAGATCATGTCCCTGTGTACTTGACCTTAGCTTCATAATCAATACCGTATTTTTTGCCGTATAAGACGCTCCTACTGTCCTATACAAAGGTTTCAAGAATGTCCCATTTTCCCTTCATTCTTCAGGACTGTAAATATTACTTATCAGGCCATATTCCATGTTATGTCTCCTCTAGCAATATCAAAGATATTGCACACCCTAGAAAAGACAAATTTGTCCACAAAACTCCCATCACTTAAAAAAAAGATTACATAGAAAAAGACCTATTACAGAGCTTAGAGGCACACTGCTATTGATTGGCCTCTATTTTTTAATTGACCCATTTGACAATTACAACAAATGTGTATCCACTGACCCACCATAAGATTAGGTCCTGGCTTGAAAACCTTTTTTTATAAGATTGTTGTGTAGAATCATATTATATTAAGGCATATTTTGACATTATAACATATGTGAGATAATCAGATTAGTTTGACATGATATGCCCTCGGTTATGCCAAGATGCACTGGTCCAGGAAGTTGCATGTTTTTAAATATTCATTGTTTCCTACTTATAAGTAACAACATTAAACTTACTACTACAAATGTTAAACTCAGTGGCCACTTTGGTGCCAAATCCTTCCTTACAACTAGCAAGAAATTTAATCAATAATAGGGAACTTGTCTTGTTGAAAAGCGAATAATTAAAAAGATAAAAGGTTATAATCCAACAAGTATACCTGTCATGCTTGGGGAGACAGGGCCACTAGAGGGCACTACAGCTTGCACAAAAGTGGTGTGAGTCCTGAGAAGGACCAAGGTGCAGAGTCTAAGCGGCAACCAGGTCTTCTCCAGAGCCTCTAGTGGTGAGGATGTTGCGCTGCTTGTTACCGCCAGGTTGGGGTCCTTGGGCACACTAGGGATGAGCAAGAAAGCCTCTGGCATTGTCGCGAAAATTTCCTTGAATTTCCGATTGTTCAGATTTCGGTGAACCGATTTTGCGAAAACCTTTGGAAGATCGAGGAAATTATAACAGAATCCTCCTGTTTGAGATCCCCTAGGCACTAGGTTAATTAACCTCTAGTGCCGCAGATCACATACTGTTCTCAATGAACCCAGGCACTAGAGATAATTAACCGCCAGTGCCACGGATCACACACTGTTTTCAATGAATGCAGCCGCGGCTGCATTTATTTAGAAGATCCCTGGCACTAGAGGTTAATTAAAAACTTGCTCGCTCATCCCTAGGGCACACCACAGTGGGCAGTAGGATACACGGTAGTAAATCACAAAGCAGAAGAATTGTCAAGGAAGGCCGAGTTCAAGGCAGGCAGCAAGCAAGAGAAGTCAGGTCACATGCCAGGGGTCAATTACCAGGGATCCAGGAGACAGACACCAGTGACACAGGGGCCACACAGGGAACACAGTAGACACTGGAAGCAACAGGAGGCACAGCTGGCACAGGAATATCCACAGACAGACAGGAACACCGGAACAGCACAAAAGACACAACAGACTGGACAACAAAGGATAACACAGGAGCTGGACAGAGTAAACACTTAATTAACCAACAGGTGTACAGGAACTAGCTCAACAGAACTAGGTGTTCGGCACTAGTGAAGACACGTTGCACGAGCACTGCTGTGCTGTGCGCTAGCTAAATAGCCAGGGAAAGTTAGGAGCCCATTTCCTGATTAGTAGGTACATTGGGCAAAACTGATAAAGCTTGGGAGAGTTGGCACGCCAAGAGTCAAGACTGCCTGCATGCGCAGGAAAGAGACCCATGCGCTATAGTGAGGAAGAGGTAAGTGTGACAATACCTCAATGTGCAATTAAACAACTTGCAATGGTCTGCAAGGACCATTATAATTAACCTGTGGAAATTGGAAGTGAAATGCATTCCAGCGCCATGTTTTTTTTAAGCCACTACGTGGCACTGATAGCACTTACCGGGCAAAGTGATATCCTGCCTGATAATTTAATCAAAGTTTTGGCAATACAGAATATAGTGCAGAGTATAATACACAATACAATGCAGAATATAATACATATTTTATATTATGCAGTAAATTAACATAGCTAACATAGAGAATATTTAAGTGCTGATTTTAAAACAAATAATATAATATACATCCATGTGTAATTAATGTTACTTTATAGTTGATGAAACGTTAACTTGCACTTTTTGCAAATATTATCTTTGTAGACCATTTTAATACTATATTTACTATACGCTGTTTTTCTTTTTCATTTTTGATGTACTGTTAAATGTTAATACAATATATACAGTATATACAAAATATGTATCTTGTTTTTACTAAACATATCAAATTCTACTAATTTTACATTTATAGTAATATCTACAGCATGTTCTATTTTGTTACAATAAGGGTTGAGGTAAACCTTTCTTGATAGAAATATAAAAATGCTGTTGCCTAGCTATATATTTATGTGAATGGCACTTATCAATATTCTCAAAAATTTCTATGTCAAAAATGTATTGCAAAAGTGCATACGAAATAATGTTCATGTTAAGTTAAAGTTCACAAGCTTGTAACAGAAATCCTAATTTAGTACGTGTATTTGCACTAAAACACTATGGACTGTATCTATAAAACAGGAATTCCCTCAAACATTACCTTGTGGGAATCTTCCTTTTCCAAGTGTTTCAACAGCAGTAATTGATTCCCACCAGGGAATGTCTGATTCCCAGTTTTAAAAATTGAGTCCTATTAAATATAATGGTAAAATTTTTTCAAATAACCCTGCATATTTAACTTGATCTCTACATTTAAAATATTATTTTAATTTAACGTTTAGACAATAATTAAAGCAGCAATCCACCCTAAAAGTGATTTTTTAATTAAAAGTAGAATATAATAAATCAAGTCATCCTTTTGACCCCCTAGTAATTATTACTTTACTGTATGTATAGATGCAGAGAAAGAAGACAAAGATCTTATCACTTGAGTCCTTGAATATATGGGACAAGCTGTCAATACAACTATTAGATGCTTTAAATCTTCAACAACAACCTAAAATTGATATTGGTTTTGAACTATTTGTGCCTTTGCCGTTAGTGACCATAAACATGTTTTTTTTGTTTTGTTTTTTTTTTTACTGTTTCGAATCCCTGTGCTCACGTCTTTAACATGCTTTGTACTTACTTACATCTTGTCAATAGTTTAAAATCAATAAAATTGACTTTTTAACACAGCTAATGTGTCAAACTACTAAGGGTGATTTTTCAAAAGCCAAATTAATGAATGTGTAGGTAAATATTTAAATATATTGTGACAGTAACAAATTGTATGCTGCAAGCAGATAGTTCAAATTGATTATTATTTAAAGCGTTTTTTAACCAGTTTTTGCGTAATAGATAACCTGCACTAGCTAATTTGCTTTGATCAGACCAAAGAATATATTTTGCTTTAACACTGTGCAAAATATAAAGCTTTCACCATGAAAACACAATAAAACAATATATTTCTTCTTTTATGTATGCTACGTTGTGTATCAGAATTTTCAATAAAATAAAAAGTACCATTTACCTTTACTTCTGCAGAGCCCTCGATCCCTTCACAGCTGGCCTTAAATCAGTCCCACGCTGTCCTGGACTCTACCTGCATCTTGTTTCTGGCGCCAGGCGCCACCATCTTTTCCTTAATGCTTATGCCTACATCACCCGATCTTGCAATGCGCAAATGCCAGATTGGGTGATGTATCCTGCTGTAAATGTAAAAAAAAGAGTGCCAATTTTACGCATGCCTGGAAAAACCCCTTCAGCATCCTGAAGTCTCCTGGGATATGTGCGCTCCCATTCAATCTTCTGCGCAGTGGCAAAGACAGAAGGGGAGGGGTGTCTCTTTTTTTTAAAAAACAGTCATGGGGAAAAAACAAGCACATTACTGTGCACACATTTACTTTATATAAAAGGGTTATCTACCACCGATTAGGTCCGCTTTAACTTACATGCACAACATATGGTACATGGCTATTAGCAGTAACATATTAAGTTAGACAACCATTTTCAGACCTGGTTCTAACAAAATATAGATTGTTTGACTGACCCAAAATGAGTATGCAGCTCATGTGCTCAGATAATTGCAGCAAAACTTTCCACTCACTTATCTTCAGATTTGTTTCAGGTTATCTAATTGTTATCTACCGAAACCAAGTGATCATGTTTACATCCAGGCTGTGGCAGTCTCCATACAATTTTTAATATCATTTTTGTAAAAAAGGAACATTGGCACACTAAACTAAACACTGTAAATATGGGCTGGCATTATGATTAGGATAACACAAATGATTATGCTAAAGGATAATATATTATTACTATTACAATTACAATAAGGTGGCTTATTTAGTAACAAAAGGCTTTTTAATGGATGTGGGATAGACAAGCTCTGAAAGTGAGAGAAAATAGGCAAGTCACCCTGGTCATAGCCAGCTATCTTGGGCTGCGGGTCCCCTGGTCTTTTGCCAACGCACCCTCCAACTGGTGATGGGCCAGGATACTTACTGGGCACCTGACTGCAGCTGAGGAATTCAAGTCTAGTGCACCCCAGGGTTGACCCAGCAGATCCAGAGCATTAACAAGTAAAAAATTGGAGAGGCTTGATTTAGGTGGATGAGAAACAAAAGCAAACAGAGCAAATAAAGGCTCACTAGGAAAGTTTAATACCAGTGTCAAGCAGACCTAGTCAATATTTATCTCAGAGGGCAGGTGACACGTAGGCATAATCAATTATCTTTAGTAGAGTTTGGGGCAGAAAGCAAGCAGGAACGTTTTTTTTTTTAGGTCAAATATGGCTACAGAGAACAGGAAAGACATACAACTAGCTGGTAATAATTGGAAGAGAAACAGGCAGAGTAGAAGGGGATGCAGAAGTCAAAGCACTGAGCTACTGAATAGAGAGACTTTAAATATTCTTCTGGAAGGTGTCCTTGCTCGCATTATGATAAATCTGCATGCACTAAGTTAAATGCTTGCACAGTGGACTTCTGACTGTTTTCCTAATTACTTTTCCAACATCCTGCTCTGCTGATAATATGTCATAGAATACCGTTCTTTCCTCTGCTCTTCATCTCATATGTTCCAGCCTGTCCGGCTAATATCTCACCTTTCATTGATTTGATCTTTATAACACAACTTACCATATATTAAACCCCACGCCTTATCATTAATAACAAATACTCTTTCCATCATCAGTTCTTATCCCCACATCCTTTTAGTCTCAGTACCAATTCTCTCCCACATCACTTAGAATTTTAATTTCCCCCACCCCATTCCCTCACATTCTCTCTCAAAGTTCCACTGTCTATAAAGTTATGTGTTTTTTAAAAAAAAGCCCGTAAAACAACTTTTAATATATAGAGCATGATTTAATAAAGCTGTCCAAGACTGGGAAAGACTATCATAGGAGAACCTGGGTGTTCTGGCAAACAATGAATTAATCTGGTCAAAGATTAAAAACATTGGCCAACTAATAGCAAATAATTTTAAAGATATCTATTCCAGATTTGCCAGGTTGCCCAGGTTCTACCATGGTAGTCTATCTTCTCCAGTCTTGAATAAATCAGGCTTGGATTAATCAGGCTTCTCCAATCTTGAATAAATCAGGCTCAATATTTAATGGATAAGTGGTGACAATTTTCAAGATTCAGTCTCACATTCTAATGCATTTTGATGAAAAATTAGGAGAATTATTTCTGCCAAATTATTTTATTTTTATTATATCCCATCAGCATATGTTTGGAAAAATAGTTTTACGTATAGCAAGTTCTAAATTTTTTTGTTAATAGGCACATTGGACTCCTAGTTATTTCTAACATCTAAAATTGGTATTTGTCACAGAAAAAGCATGCTGCTTTGAAAAAAACTGATTGCTGGAGATAAAATTTGAGTTTAAAGTTCTAAAACTGGATCTAGTCCCTTTTTTTGGAGTAATATACTCTTCAAAATTACTCCTCAAAATTACGGTATCTAAAAAACAATCTCTCTAGTTTGACTTTGTCTTTTTACAATAATAATAACTCATTACCTGAAAAAAATAGCATCATGTTCTTTTTATATACCAAATCTGTCTCCTCTGTTATATAATTTTTATGTTATTACATTCTAAATTATGATTCTTCTGAAATCAATATACTTGTTAACAAACAACTCAAGTATCTGCTAATAAAGAAAGATGTGAAAAAAGAAAGATAGCTTGCCTCATACGTTTGTTATGTTGCAGACTTTGACTATATACTAAAAGCAAAGCTTCACCTAAATAGGCCAGGCAATTAATATTTTCAGAAGTAGTAGCCAACATACATATCAAATGGATATGTGTTAGAAAAAAATACAAGCCTTGTGTTTTCAAGAAACTTTTAGCCCACAGTAATCCACAGTCTTGGCAAGAGAAAATGGGGGGGGGGGGGATCCACATAAAATACCGGACAACAGAAACTGAACTGAATACAAAGCCATAGCTCTGTTTATTGACGTGTTTAGAAGCATAATATTGGGGCTCTGAGCAGAGGTCAAAACTACCTGCCAAGAGCTCCTTTAGTGTGCATCATAAATGGCCCTCCTGGTATTTGATCCCTAAATTTATAACCTAGACCCAATTCATTCATACAACTACTTGTAGCTCTACATATAGCATGGAGGGTATGTCATATTTTTCTGTACAATAGTGCTAACTTCTTATGACAGCTACCTGAGATATTGTGCCAAGGCAAAATTAGGTCTGATCTCAGCAGGGAGCAAACACCACGCCAATAAGTATTAAATTATAAAGAATGTACACTAGCTTTTCTGCATAAAGTGAAAAAATATGGGTATATAAACTGTTAATATAGATTAGACAAAAAAAATACTTTTAGGAAGTTGGCGTTTGGCACGTTCCTAGAGCCAGATGGTCTCTGACAATTAGAGTATTTAGAAGACATATTTAAAGATTCACTTTAGTATGACATAATATATACACCATTCAATTTATCCAGTTTTGAATTTTGTTAAAAGTAAAAAGGTTTTTCTTTTTGCATTATTTTTTCCTCTTCCTATCTGTGATATCTTGCTTTTATTTAGACTAATATTTAAAAACACATTCCTAAATATTGATAGCATAGAAAGGTGATAGCATATAAACTGATAGAAATAAAGCGCATCTTATCTGAAATCAAGCTAAATGGCAATTATTTTATTTATTGAGAAGTAAAAAGTGACACTATTTAATAAAAAGGATCAACAAGAAATAATGTGTAAAATGTGGTAATAACTTAGGTGACTGATGAATTCTGATTGCTTGCCATATGTTTTGTTGTCTTAAAGCGTACCTAAACTCAGAAATTTCAGTTTACATAAAAGTGTAGACAACCTTTTTATTTAAAGTAAAAATTCTGTTTGTATGTGTTTTTTTAAGTGCAACACACTTTTTTTTTTAAAAAGGGTGCTGCACTGCCCTCCTAATTCTCCATCACCTAGATGATCAAGAATGAATGGGAGCACTGAGCCTCCTGGGATACCTACGTCATGCATCCCGGGACGCTCTTGGCTTCTCCTTCTGCACATGGAGAACATTTCATTTGTGTCACAGACTGACAGTATATTTTAAAACTACCTTGGATACACCTACAGCATAGGAAACTTTACGTTTGTTCGTTGTTCCAATGGATTGGCTGAATCTTCATGCCTTACTGAATGTACTGCTGTCTGTTGGAGAAGTAGTAAAAATGTGTGCAGAGCCTGGATCTTAAGGACTGAAGCTCAACACCTCACGATTAACCTACAATTTTATGAAATATTCAGATTCTCTTTAAAAGACAGATGCAACCAACAAATTTTCCTAATTTCTTTTCAAAAATTTCTGTTTTTTTGTGCATTATATGATTTGCTTTTCCATTTTATTTATCAACAACTAATAGGCCAAATGTTTTTTTGAGTATCAGTGGAACCTATTTACATTTTACTTGATTACTTATGAGCAACAATGCCATACTGTGAAGATTTGTCAGAATATCTATATGCATCACATTTGTAAAAATAAATTAAATACATTCAAAAACAAACTAATCTATTTTAATATATTTTTCAATATCAAGAGCAGAGGCAGAACCTGCACAAACCTGATATATTGTAATATGTATTTGCTCATTAAGTCTTACAAATAGCTACAATTACGCCTTTAATTTAGGTAATCGTCTTCACAGAAATTGCAAAATGCTACAGTAGATTTTTTTTTATTCACCATGTTTTTACACTTGTAGGAATGAGCAGGAAATTTGCATTTCCTTGTCTGTGATCTGCCTGGTTTTCCTGCTGTATAACTGAATTGCACTTCTAATGGCTACCAGCAGGTATTTCAGGTAAGGATAAAATGATCAAAAGTGAAATGTTCTATGACATTAACAACTCCTGTGCCTTGTAACTATAAAGAATTATATATGACATTCTGAAATATAGGTTACAACTCCTTTTTCTTGCATGCTGGATATCTATTTGTACAGTAACTGCTCTGCAGGAAATCATAGAAAGTGAATGAGTTCTGAAAATGTTCTTGGAAATCTGTTTGAATGCGCTACTTAATGTAGAGTGTCAGAAAGGTATCACGTCTATGTGTCTGCATACAAATTCTTCTGCAAATTAAAATGATGCGTTTGGTTGGCTTTCCAAAACAGAATCATTTATTAGCACCATATAGTCTTTCAGTCACAAATAATTGAACTCAGACATTCTCTGAGTTGAAGGTTTTTAAAATGCAAAACAAATTTTTATATGCTTTGCTGAATATTCATTATTATTTTTTTTCTGCCATAAGCCTATTTCTCCAAATACAAACATTTTTACAGGTGACGTATAAAAAGGTTCTCAACCTTTCCTTTAATCATTCATGAACAGCATCCTTATCATTGATTACCTAAATTCCTTACAGGAGCCGATTAAAATTTCAAGAATATATCTTAACTCAACAAACCCTTCTGTATATTGTATACTATAATGTTATAAATCCATTGACAATATTTGATTATGGCTTCAAATTGTAGAAATTTTATTATAAGTGCAGAACCCCCAGATTATTATTATTATTACACAGTATTTATATAGCGCCATCATATTATGCAGCGCTGTACAAAGTCCATAGTCGTGTCACTAACTGTCCCTCACAATCTAATGTTCCTACCATAGTCATATGTACCGTATTTTTTGCCGTATAAGACGCACTTTTTCTTCCCCAAAACTGGGGGGAAAAGTTAGTGTGTCCTATACGACAAATGTGTTATAAAATAATTAAAATAATATACTCACCCGATACCGGATCCTGCGTGTGTCTCTGGCTGCATGCAGCGTCTGTCTCTTCTCTCCTCTGCCAGCATCGTGTCTTCTGTCTGAAAAGCAGAGCGAAAGAAGCCGGCACAGCGCCACCTGCTGTTCCCTGTCCTAACTGCCGTACAGTGGAAAAAAAGCACAGAGTGATCAGAAGGGGAATTTGAATGACAGAGTGATCAGAAGGGGAATTTGAATGACAGAGTGATCAGAAAGGGAATTTGAAAGGCACAGAGTGATCAGAAATGGAATTTGAATGGCACATGAGTGATCAGAAGGGGAATACGGTATGAATGGCACATGAGTGATCAGAAGGGGAAATATCTTTCAGAATCTTTTTTTTCTAGATTTTCCTCCTTTAAAATTGGGTGCGTCTTATATTCCGGAGCGTCTTATACGGCGAAAAATACGGTAATCGTTTAATCTAACTGCATGTTTTTGGGATGTGGGAGGAAACCACAGTACCTGGAGGAAACCCACGCAGACACAGGGAGAACCTGCAAACTCCATGCAGATAGTATCCTGGTTGGGATTTGAAACTGGGACCTAGCGCTGCAAATGTCGGAGTGCTAACCCCTGAGCCACCGTGCTGCCCAGATCCTTTTCCATTTCTGACTCCCCCAAATGTATTCCCTCTAGACAGTATGAAGCATGCATGTCGTTAGCCCCCAAGTGAAAAAGTTTACATTTATCAATCCTAAATGTCATTTGCCACTTGGCTGCCCAATCAAACAGTACATCCAGGTCTGCTTGTAGATTATAGACATCCTGTATGGACTTAATTCCATTACATAGTTTGGTGTCATCTGCAAACCCAGAAATGGGACTTTTAATCCCAAACTCTATATCATTTATAAGGATGTTAAACAGTAAAGATCCCAACACTGAACCCTGGGGTACACCACTACTAACCTTAGACCATTCAGAGTATAAATCATTAATTACAACTCTCTGGATGCGATCTTTAAGCCAGTTCTCTATCCATTTACAGATTTACTTTTCTAAACCTATTAACCCTAACTTGCATATTAACTGTCTGTGGGGTACAGTGTCAAATGCTTTAGCAAAGTCCAAGTACACTATATGAACTGCTACTCCACTGTCTCCACTTTACTGCAGTGTAATCTCCTTATTGGAAGTGGTGTTTGAGACTTTTTCAAATAACTGATGTCAAGTAGGTCTTATGTAAAACTGATTATCAGAATTATTTGAGGAATTTTAAAACATGGTCACTGGTATTTGAAATTACATAAATATTTGATTGAATTTGTAATGAGAGGCCAAAAACTGCAAACTGAATAACTGTAGAAACAAAATAACTAGATCAAAAAAGCAAAAGCTAAAATATGTATTTTAAAGTTCATTTCTATTGACATGCCCAAATACTGTATTCCTAATTTAGTATTATTATATATTTATTTTCCAAAGTGTCGATAGGAGTTTGGATGGATGCATGGTGAATGGTGAGGTGAAAGTTTAGGTTTCGTGCACATGGAAATTAAACAGTTCCTGCTGTAATTTATAACTTGAGCTTGGGAAGGCTCTAGGTATAATTAGGCCCACAGCCAAAATTTGGATGCCCCCTCCCCAGAAGAAAATAAGGTCCTAACTTTGTCATTCTGCATGACCGTACTGTAAACTTACTGCCACAAAGTTAGATATGCAATGGCGCTGCAATGGCGCTGGAGCCCACAAAGATGCTAACAGCTTTGGAGAGTGAGGCTTTCTTGGTTCTGACTCTATCTCTAATATTCAGTTATGAGTCAAGAAAGGCAGGGCATGTGAGGCCAGATTCTGGGGAATGGTTTGTGGCTTCCTTAAAGAAGAGCAGCCTTTTTTGATTGCAGCAGATTGGACCCTGATCACTACACCCCTGGGATAGTTATGCCTCTGCAAAGACATATGTAAGCATTAAATCCACATATACACAAACTAAGACATATATAAACACACTGACATGCATATACACACAATAAACACATCAACATGTGTTCAGAGCCAGGAAACTGCAGACTGCATTGATGTATTCTGAGTTTAGTTGTCCATCATACTGTTTTTTTCACTAGCCACTAATACAGGTTTTTTCGTGGTGGCAAGTATACTTTAATTTATATAATTGGGGTGAACATAAAGTGTAAACATTATGTATAGCAAAAGTATCTGTTAACCAATTGCATTGCAGTTTGCAAATCTAAAGTAGAGGAGTTGTTACTAAAATATCTAATCCAGCCTTTCTCAAACGTTTTAACATGGGGAGTCCGTTGAAATAAATTTCGGGTCTTCAGGGGACCCCTACTATAATTACTATATCAACAGCTCAAATGACATTAATGTGTTGATCAGTAGGAAGAATGTTTTTTACATTGCTGGCCATTGGGAAATATATACAGATAAATATGACTGATGTTACTTAAACTGATCTGAAAGGCACAAATTGCTCAAGGAACCTCTAGTAACAACTGGAGGAACCCTAGGGTTCCACAAAACCCTGGTTGAAAACACTGAAATAAAAATAGGGAGTGAAAATGGGTTGGGATTTAAGCATTACGAAGTGTAATAAACATTCAGTCCCAATATTCCCTTGCATAAACATGTATTAGCAGTTTTTATCAGTAGTGATTCTTTGTTGAACACACATAACAAAGCAGTAAAAATGTATTTTTCAAGTCACAAATCTCTGGGCTTTAGAAAGTTAATAACTGTTCACTTTAAGTGCATAAACTGATCTGCTATTTGGCATGTATAAAGAAGAAAATGTTTTTTTGAGTGACAAAATATTATCTGTGTCTAAAGCGAAAACGTTAATTAAATATAAAATTTTTGTTCCAATTCTCCATTTTTTAAAGTACGTCAATCTAATAGAACTTTTGCAAAACGGTAGGGGAAAGAAGACAAAGCAGGATGAGAGAAGAGGTCTCACTTTGGAGCTACTGCAATTACTTTTATGGGATTGGAAAAGGCGTTGAGATTCCAACACCATGCATGTGCATTTAGATTTATTTTCTCAAAGGGATATTGTATGTGATGAAAGCATAATGTGTGAAGAAACACAAATCATTGCACTGCAGGAGACACTGAAGCTTTTATTCCTAATTTACAGAAAAAGCCCATGTGAACATATATCACCGCAGTTTCCACTACAATTCCTCATCTACCACTAGGTGAAGGAAACATGACAGATTAGAAAAACATCAGGCTATTATATTTAAAAAATTAGAATATCCTTTGAGTTTTATGCTTTCACATAAAACAAGATTCAATTGAAATAATGGCCATGGTATCATCCATTATTCTTGATAATAATCATAGTTAATCTGTTCAAACTTGCATTACACCGTGTAGGGTCTCTTAATGAGCTATTTATATTCTAAGCATTGCAAAGCTATACTTTTTCTATGTATTCAATGCCATTTTATGACTTGAACAGTAACAATATTATAAATTAGCAGTGTAATCGGCGTGCATCCAAATGTATATGTAATAGATGTACTTGCAAATTTAAAAGGATTAAATAGCCCATTTTCATGTTATTCTAATGTAAAATGTGAAAGGTGTATTTATATTTTCACACAAGAGGATAGAAATACAAAACCAACAGCCATCTATTTATTGTAGGAAAACACCAGTTCATTGAGGACTTTTCTGTTGCCACGTATAAAACCTTATTATATAACCTTAAATAAACATGTTTTCTTTAGCTGGTATAGAGTGATCAAATGTAAGAAAAATTGCATACAAGGCATTCTGCAATGCACAGGTGGTTTCTTGCAGTTTATTGAAAGCTGTATCAATGCTTCTGATCCTGAGGGCTGAATTCAAACCTTCAGAATCGACAATGCTCATCATGGGCCTATATATATTACTGGCAAGCCAGGATGCCAGCTTTTCTTCTTCAGAATTTTGGTTACTAACTTATATACACTAATACACAATCATGCCTAAAATTTGGTTTTACTTACTTGTCTTCTATCTCATCTTATAGGCCACTCACTAAACAGACTTGTCCAAACATAGATGTCTATGGCCACTTTCTAAATTTTAGGTTTTTTAACTGGGGTAGGAATTTACAATGTGCAACACATTTACAATGTAATCTGGTTTAAATTTCCTGCCAAGCCACTCCTCCCCGGCGTACCGACGCTTGACACATCACATCAATCACAATGAGGATGTGATGCTGAAGCCGGCCGGGAATCACTGGAGGAGGCCGCTGGATTGGGGGGTGCAGGTATGAGTTTTTTTTCCTACCTCGAGTGTGGCTCGGGTTTACCGCTTTTGGAATACCACCAATAAGAGTATGACTTTATTGGTTTGGCTTTCAGTAGCAGCTCAAACAGATGATCATATACAGACTGGGTTTGGAATAGGGATAAGTATATCTCCTATCCATTTGTTTATTTGTAAAGAATGCAAAGAAAGGAGAATTGCACTACAATATTATTGGTTTAGGCTATGGTGACTATGGCCTTGTGGATGTTATGGCATGTTTTGAAACCCAGTATTTTTGCTTTCCTTTATGGCTGTTTACTTGGAAAAGCCTGAAAAGGGGAGACATGGGTTTTAAGGTCCACTTAGAGGTTGAGATACTGGTACTATTTTGACAGCTCAAGAAGAAGGATTTTATGGAAGGTATGGCAAAGGCAGAAAGATGTCACACTCACTCCTTCCTTGCTGAAGCTCTGCTGAGCATTTCCTCTACACCTGTTGTTTTTTTCAAGTGCTTTCCCTGTCCAGCTCCTGTGCAATCCCTTGTTGCAAAGTCTGTTGTTTCCCAGCCAGTTCTCTTGTGATGTTCCTGTGCTCCTCCCTGTCTGTGGATATTTCTGTGTCACCTGTGGCTCCTTCACTGCACTATTTCCTGGATCCTTGGTTTTTTACCTCTGGCTTGTGACCTGGCCTTTCTTGCTTGCTGCCTGTCTCAACCCCCGGTCTTCAACTCTTTTGCCTAATATTTGGTACTGTGTATTATCCTGTCCACCCTGGTGTGCCCAAGGATAGCATCCTGGCAGTAACCAGCAGTGCAACATCTTCACCACTAGAAGGTCCGGAGAAGACCAGGCTACTGTTTGGACTCTGCGCCTTGGCCCTTCGCAGGACTCACACCACTTCTGTGCAAGCCATAACGCCCCCTAGTGGCCCTGCCTTCCCAATCCCAAACCTCAGCATATTAAGAGCAAATACTCGCCCAAAGGCAACATGTCCAGGAAGCTACCTAAATCCAGGTGCTATGCCAGCTTCATTCACTCACTTCACACCTGGATCAGCTGCTGGTCTCCTCCAGTGCACCTGATGAACCACCAGCCCAGGTTATTCCAGTTGCCTCTGCGCTTCACCTCCCACCCCCACAGTGATTCTTTGGGGATCCAAGACCTGCCATGGCTTTAATAACCAGTGCGGCATCCATTTTGAGCTTCAGCTACAAAATTTCCCCACTGATCGGGCTAAAGTGTCATATTTGATCTCCTTGTTGTCTGGAGAAGCACTGGCAGGGGTGACTCCACTCTGGGAAAGGAAGGATCCGGTTACTGGTAATTTTAAAACTTCCCTGAACCTCTTTAAGTCTACATGACAGAAGGGTACCATCCACCAAAGAGATTTGCTGAGGTTGAGATCATTTCAGGGTAGGTGCATACAAACTAATTTGAATCAAGGAAGGGGATGAATGCCCCAGCTGTTTTCCAGCACTTTGTGAATGAGGTGTTTCATGACATTTTAAATGTTTGTGTTGTCATTTATTTGGATGACATTCTAATTTTTTCCCCTGACTTGCCTATTTACAGACAGCATGTCTGTTTAGTCCTACAACAGCACCGAGACAACGGACTCCATGTAAAGGCAGACAACTGCTTGTTTGAACTCTACCAGGTACACTTTCTGAACTACATTGTTTCTAAAAAGGGTCCCTCTATGGATCCTGAAAATGTTGCAGCCATTTCTAACTGGCCTCTCCCTTGCTGCCTTAAGGCTACTCAGAAATTACTCCATGCTGGTTGCTCTCAGTACTGCACTGACCTGGAAGGATGCTGATGCTAAGAACTGGCCTTTTGAGGCTATTGAGGCTTTTATGCAACAAAGCCTTTCTTTCTGGCCCAGATCTGGTTAGGCCAGATGTCACCAAGCCCTTTTCCATAGAGGTTAATGTCCTCCTCCAGACCCTCACTGGAGCCAGACGCCCATGTGCATTCTTTGTGCAGAAGTTTTCCCCAGCAGAAAATAATTATTTGATTGGTGACAGAGAATGCCTAGCTATCAAGCTAGCTCTGGAAAAATGGTGATGCCTCTTGGAGGGTTCCCCTCACAAGATCACTTTCTTTACTGATCATAAAAACCTCCAGCCTCCAGCTCGCATCCTAGCCTTGACCTCTATCCAGGAATCCGCTATTCCCCAGGTAAAACCTTAGTGCCACCCCAACTTTGTACTGTTATTTGGGTGGTGGTGGATCGTTTTTCCAAAATGGCCCACTTTGTACCTATTCCTGCTTTACCATCGGAAGCTGCGTTGGTGCCAACCTTTATCTGAGAAATTTTTAGGCTCCACGGTATGCCCACACATATTGTATCTGACTGTTCGGTCCAGTTTACCTCCCGCTTTTGAAAAGGCTTTTGTAAATCCCTGGACATTTTTGCTGAATTTTCTTCAGCCTATCACCTGCAGACAGGCAGGGCAGACAGAAAGAGTCAAACAGGCCCTGGAGCAATATCTTCAAGCTCATGTATATGCCTACCATGACGTCTGGTTAGCTCCACTACCCTGAGAGGAGTTTGCGCACAATAACCATATCAGCACCAGCACTCAAGATTCTCCTTTCTTCGTTGTCTACAGCAAACACCCTTGTCTCCTGTCCCCTATACTATGTTCTGTGAAAGTACCTGCACTTAGTGCCCTGCAGAAGGACTTTAATAGTATCTGGTTTTCTACCTGTGAGCATCTGAAGCACACAGATCTGAGACATAAGACTCTTATTATTATTATATTATTAATAATAATAATAATAATAATAATAATCTGGATTTATTTAGTGCCAACATATTATACAGTGCTGTACATTAACTAGGGTTTGCAAATAACAGATACAGACAGTGACACAGAAGGAGGAAAGGACCCTGCCCCGAAGAGCTTACAATCTAGGAATATGCAATCATATGCAATAATTCGGAGATATGACAAAGCATGAAAAGGTGACTGATTGCAGAGTATTCATTTTTATTTTTCCTACATAATATGTGATCGATCACTTTCCTACATGAACAGTCTATACTCTTTAGTGAACCACCCTATCATCTTGGAGTTCTGATATATTATCTTATAAAATAGATTTTTGCTACCTGTTTTAATATAAATGGTATTTGAGCAGACAGTAAAACTAATGTAAGTTTGCTTTCCCGCTGTGCACTTAGAGAATTTCCACAAATCCAATATGGACTAAAAAAACATTTGCTAAACAAAAGTTACGTGTCAAACTAATTTTTAATGGAACATACTGTATAAAATTACTATCTATTTACAAATATTTCTACAATTAAATCATTTCTATTGTACACAGTAATAATACTTTTATGCACATAATTTACAGTAAAACACTTGGACAGCATCAGTGGAACATACATAAAACTAATGTACATGGATTTATATGTATATTTCAGGTGAAATACTTATTCAAATAAAATGGATATGCATCAGCACAGGTTGCATTTCAATATCTCTGCCCATCAGGCATAGATATGCAGTCTCAGCTAAATGTTTTTTAAGAAGTAGAAAAAAATTTTTTTTTTTTCTTATATATACACTTGTGCAACTCTCTTAAAAATGGAAACCAGTCAAAGTTAAAGATGGAGTGCTTTTGAGGCAGAAAATTGCTTTTCAGCACCACTGTTAAAAGGACAGATTATGACAGGTAGACAAGAAGTTGTCACTGACTCTGACAATAGTAGGATAGACTGTATAGTACAATACAAATTCTACATATTGTTGTTTCATCTTGTATAAAAAAAAGCAAAATATTTTCAATGTGTTTTATGTTATACTAACACAATACAATACAATGTAAATATAAAATAATTTACAGGCATTATGTCAATAGCTAAACTATAGTGTAACCTGATAAAAAGCTCTTTAAAATAGATGTCACGTTTCATAGACATCGATCTGAAATGGCATAATAGCCAAAACAAAACAAAAAAATGTACAAATGATGCGATCCATCATTAGCATTAACAAAACAGTCTTTGTTTTTCTAAGCCCCCTTACATATTTATTATCTGTCAATGTTGCCAGTATGGCTATTTTGCTAACCTACTTTAACAAACCAAGCTAGTTAGGAAAAGTGACAAATAGAAGGTTTAAACATAACATAAAACATTAGGAGTGGGGGTGTCAGATTTTTTTCATATAATTACAATTTCAAAACAATTTTATTCCAAAAGGAAAAAAGGTGTCAGCTGGAGTTAGGCTTCATTAGTTAAACACGACTGTGTTTACATTTCCAAAGCTTTCCACAGATGCAACTACATTAAATGAATATAATAATCGAAAAGTAATGGCTATTCAAAATATGTTTATATATTTATAAACAAAAGAAATAATAAATCACATATATTTAAGCAGACACCATCACTCCATCACCAATTAAGTACAAATGTATCTTGCAACTTAACTCACCCATACTTATTTCCTTCCCTGTGATATTGGGTTAAAGATGTGTTAACCTTCTCATCAGAGATGGATTAGGACAAGATGAGACCTAGGCATGGTAGCAGCCTTTAATCATTTCAGTAAAAAGCTTCCCTGTTTGCGTTGTTTATATTGGTATTGTCCCATAAGATACCAACTTCCTACAAGTCCATCATCTTCTGTCTTGATCTTCATCCTGGTTTATATCCAATTGGACAATTTATTTAATTAGGTTTTGGATGGGCATCCCTGGACATCCACCTAGCTCTATGGTCCTGTCTAGGATTGCCTTGCAGAGGATCTCGTTCTGGTTCTCTTGAAATAGTTTATAGGCTTAACAACTGAAAGCTCAAACAGATGGTACCTTAATGCAATGTTTTTTTGTTTGTTTTTTTTTCTTTGTGGTGGCTCTAATAAAGCTTTAGAGTAATGACTTTTGTGTTTTTTTGGGGTACAATATTTGATTTGGTGTATTTGCTATACATAATATTATGTATACCCTAAGATGAGTATGATGCCATGTATAATTAAAATTATTATTATTGGTTGGCTCAGAGGTAGGTGCTCTGGCCTTTGCAGCGATAGGTCCGAGGTTTGAATCTCGGCCAGGACACACTGTTTGCAGGTTCTCCCTGTGTTTGTGTGGGATTCCTCTGGGTAGTCCCGTTGCCTCACACATCCCAAAAACATGCAGTTAGGTTAATTGACTACCCCCCAAAATTGACTGTAATAAAGACATATGAGGTAAGGACCTTAGACTGTGAGCGCCTTTGAGGGACAGCTAGTGATATGACTATGGACCTTGTACAGCGCTGCGTAATATGATGGCGTAATATAAATGCTGTGTAAAATAATATTTATAATAGTAAATATAGTACATGCATCTTTATACAAAGACATGCTACTGTGGCTTTTTTCTTTGCTCCTCCTCTTTTGTGCATATGGCAGCTGTCATGCAGTGTGGTATGCATTGTCTAGGTTTGAATCTCGGCCAGGACACACTGTTTGCAGGTTCTCCCTGTGTTTGTGTGGGATTCCTCTGGGTAGTCCCGTTGCCTCACACATCCCAAAAACATGCAGTTAGGTTAATTGACTACCCCCCAAAATTGACTGTAATAAAGACATATGAGGTAAGGACCTTAGACTGTGAGCGCCTTTGAGGGACAGCTAGTGACATGACTATGGACTTTGTACAGCGCTGCGTAATATGATGGCGTAATATAAATGCTGTGTAAAATAATATTTATAATAGTAAATATAGTACATGCATCTTTATACAAAGACATGCTACTGTGGCTTTTTTCTTTGCTCCTCCTCTTTTGTGCATATGGCAGCTGTCATGCAGTGTGGTATGCATTGTCTTTTACTCATCAACTTCATCAAAGAAAATAGTCCAAAGCTATCAGTAGGATGTTTGTTAATTATTCTAGAATGATTAAATCAGAAATCTGATATAAAGCTATTTACATTTTTAGTTACTGTAGCATGTCATTTTTCCAGGTTTTAGATTAAAGCACAAGCAGATCAAGCACTATATTTTGCATCTGGAGCCAACTGAAATAAAATGAAGTTGATTATGATTAACACAACAATGGTTTGAACTGCAGTTAAAAGTTGTAAAATACAAGTAATGTATACTGTAGTAAAAAGAATTAGGAAAAAAAATCTAGTAAATTGTGTGGTTTGTTTCTGTTTGGCTTTTACCACTGTTTAAAAGTGTGTAAATATATTAGATTAACAGATTGGGCCTGATTTAATAAAGCTCTCCAAGGCTGGAGAGGATACACGTTCAATGGTGAACCTGGGTGATCAAGCAAACCTAAAATTGATTTATCATAGTCATTGGATATTTGTTAGAAAATGGTTTCGATCCTGCACCAGATCTGGTTCAGGTTTTTTGGATCAACCAGGGAAAGTGTATTCTCTCCAGTCTGTGAGAGCTTCAATAAATTAGGCTCATTATTTTTATGAATAACAGTCCTGGCATTTTTACACTTTAAAAAATAAACTTTTGCTACCAAATTGTATGATGTAATACGAACGTAGTCAACGTAGTAAATGTACAAAATGAAGTAAAGAAGCTAACATATTAAGGCAGCAATCTAGGTTAGTTGGATCCAGTGACGATTGGTGGATTCGACTGGGATGAACTTTTGTATTGTATAATGTAGCTTCTACCACGCAGATTGGCCCGTAATAGTGCAGGTAGACAAAGGGTGACATCAAAAACAAAATATGGTCATTTATATCATCTGAGATTAACAGTGGTATACCACCGTGCAGGGATTCTGTCACTGGTAATATCAATTGTTTATGATTCACGTGAATTTTTCATCACTAGTTGAGATAATAAATTTAACTTCTTCTGGGAAATGGTAATTTTACACCTTCTGGGAACTGGGAATTGTACTTTTGCCCTTATTTTGATTGGTAAGGGTCAGATATTTAGTGCCACCCATATTAATCTTAATTCCACAAAAAGTCTCCTTTACAACCCTCCACATCCTTCTTCGCACTGGACATTGGGAAGAGACCCTGTTGCTATCCACTGGGCTCCCCCCAGTTTTGAGGGATCCTACTATGGCACAGAAAGGAGGCATGGTGCACACACACGGTCTTCCATATTACTGGCCACCCAAGCCAAATAATGTTAAATTATTTATATAAAAATAAATAACAGTATTCAAAGCTTTAAGGCTTCTACATGAAAAAAAACAAAAACCTTTTCCTAGCAATATTTTTTCAAAAATATCTTACTAGTAGGATGGTCAAATGTACCCATTGCCTTTTGCTTTTTTTATAGTAAAATGCTTAATACCCCTAAAAATAATAGGAATATAGGTTGCTGACCCCTTGATGAACCAATTCACCTATCAATAGATGTGAAGTCAAAGAACACTGCAAACCTTGGATCTAAATGGTAAGCAAAGCACTGTTATATTTTCAAGTTGCTGTAACAACTGATGTAAGAATTATTGATTTATGACATAATCATAGAAAAAAACATGTAGTCACTAAAGGGTTAAAGCAGATATGATTTTCATTTTTAAGAGGAACTTGTAATTGTATTTTTGTGGATAATATGCCAATGTGTAATTGACAGATAAAAGGAATTTGCATGACAAATTTAGGGCTGGCGGACAAACAAATGTTCTCCCCCACTTCGCTTGAGATGAAAAGAACACAAATGGATCTAAAAAGTAACTTTCAGTAGAAATCTTTAATCTCACCAGGAAACCATACACTTGAATGCAGGAAGAAGCTTAGTTACAGTTTGCTCTATTTAAATGCCATCGATGCTCTGTTCTGTTTTACTGTAAAATTAATGTGTATGTTTATTGTGTTCACAGGAGCAATATAAAAGAGTTGTTTGCAAAAGTCCAGAAATACATTGTGTGCCACACTTTTGTCTTTTTGATTACTCCCAGTGGTTTATGCACCTCTTGATCTTTGTGATTACCACTACAGGAGGGTAAACTTGTTTAGCATATCCTCATAAAAATGACTGAATATAATATAGCTTTATCTCAAATGGAACTCTTTCTGCTACCAGTGTTCAGGATCAAATGCATATTCAACATAGGCAATGATTGAGGTTCAAAAGACTGCCCGGTATACATTCAGTCACACAGGTTTCTCTAAATAACAAAATAATTGTATTACCAATTGTAAACGGGAACAAAAAATAATAATGGCCAGAAATGGAAATCAGTAAGTAAAACATGTAGTGTTCTCTCACATTTATGGTCAGTTGAGAAATGCTACCTTACATGGATAGTCAATGTAAAAGTGTCTTCTTACAATGGTGGTCAGTGGATTGCTCCTTTACATTGACGATTCCTGGTAGCGGGTCTCCTTTTAATGGTGGTCAGTGGGGGAAGAAACTCTTTAGTTTGTGGAAGAGGTCATTTCTAGGATTGATGGTCAGTAGTTAAAAGACCCCTTAGATTGATGGTCATTGGGAGAAGGATCGGTAGGATAAAGACCTTTCCACACTGGTTATCAGTGGAATAAGGGTCTCATTATGCAGGCAGTTAATGGTATGAAGGTCCAATTGCACTGATAGTCAAGAAGAATCCTTTTTGCTAGTCCTGATTCTTTTATTCTGGCTATTATCAACATTGTCCTGAATAATGGACTTCCAACTTGGCTCTGCAAGAACCTAGAATTCCTAACATTCATGAAGATTCACCCATGAAGGCTGATGGGCCTTATGGTACACAGTGGGTAGACACTGATTTGTGTGTTCTTTTAAAAAAAAGGCTCACATCAAGCGGTTGCAAATGTAAATATTCACTGTAATCCCATTTTTAGGGTACACATCTTTCCACTCTATTGGTGGATGTCAGGGACACTTATTTCCCTAACTGTCAGCTGGAACTCCTTAACAATATGTTCATTGCTTAATTTTTCTTTTGCTAACCAAGCAAATAAGAAGCAGCAGCCAAGATGCTTTTAATCATTCCAGAAGGGTGTAAATCTTCACTGACTACCACATAAACACAGACAAAGTTGGAATAAATGGAGTGAAATAGGTCAACAGCCTGTGAGGTAGGTGTGGACTATATATGGAATTGCTTGTTCACTTCGTACGTCATATGAATTTAAGTTGAAAATTCTTTGAACAGACTTTTGCTATAGGGACTTTCACATTGCAAAGGCTTGAGTAGTTCGTATTGAGCATTTTTTATTTTATTGAGTATTTTTTGGACACAAAACTTTGGTTACTATTAGTATGCTAATTTACCTAAGATCTTTCTGTGTTCCCTCCCTTCAAGGACAAGCCAAATTATTTTTTATATAACATTGTACATAACAATTGAGGGCACCCTGGGAGCGATAAAGAAAGATCTGTATGACTCGGGGCAGCAGAGGGCAGGCAGCAGATGCGTTAATAGTATAGGTTGAGCCTGGGATGACATATTAGACAGGAGGCGTTAAAGAGAGTGTGGACTTAACAAGGTGTGGGGCATTCACTTTCAGGAAGGACAGAGAGACAAGGAAAGTTTTTTCCACCCACCTGCCCTTCATTGGATACAAGGATGGAATAGGTGGTAAGGTCCTTGAAGGAAGGTGGATTTTTGGTGATAGTTTCAGTGGTGAGGGACCCATCATTGCTGTGGATGTCCCTGGATGTAGTGGAAAAATCGATGTTTGGAATATTGAAGGAGTAGGGACTGCAAATAATTTGTGAAATCATTCCTGAGCTAGGGTTTGGATGAGGCTGGGAGCATAAATACCATGGTGGCACAGATCCCTGGTGGGTAATTGGAAAAGGCTCCCAAGGACTGGTAACTAGAGAAGGAAGAGTTTTTAGGGTGTAGTTAGTTGCTATGTTAGTGTTATGGTAAAGGTTTATTTACTGTTAATGTATTAATGATTGTTAATATGGTCATTTTCAAAATCTGCTCCATGTTTTTTCTACTTCTAGATCTAAGTCTAAAACCCCAAAAACTACATTATTTGCAGTGCTGAAAAAAGGTTTATGATAGCACTCACTATGGTAATGTACATAAAAACAAGCTTCTAGGCAGTGATACTTGATAAAGTGATAAAAAAAATGGTCCAATGGTACAATCACTCAATTAGCAATACCCATGACCAAAGACCAAAAATGTGCAAGTTGCAACACTAACCATGATATGTATTGTAATAGACAACAGCGCAAAGACTTCTTCCCTGTGAAACGGGTAAAATGTGTCACTAGAGGGTGTTCTTTTGTGAGTGACTGTGCTCAAATGTCATGTTGCCTATTCAATAGAGCTGATCAACCTATCAGTTATGTGTACTACATAGACAGTAAACCTAATGGAAATACAGTTCATGTTCATTGGAACAACTGGCAAATCATAGCTAGCAGCCAAACACAAAATAAAACTGGCACCACATTGCACTTCATTAAATGAAATTCATGTGCATTGTAATGCATGCATTACTGCAAACCGGTAGTGTGAGTTCAGTTCTTAGTTTATTGTTATTATAGAATGTATAGCACAATTGTATAAACATAAAAACACACAAACACACACACTCACATACACACCTGAGATGCTAGAACAACTTACATAGATAAATATATAGAGAGAATATATATAGAGGCCTTGTGTCTTTATTGTTACTTTATCGTGTGCATTATTGTTACTGTCTGAGAAGATACATGTCCATGGTAAAGAAGATGAAGTTACATCAAAGTACCACAGCTTACCCCTGCTTCTCCTTCTGGATACTATTTTCCCTTTAAATAGGACACAAAGGGATTACTTGGGGTAAACTGGCCATAGCAGCCCTTTGATTACAATAACTATAAAATTATACACAACAACCAGTGACCAGCTAGTTACAATTTTGCATAAAGTTAAGGGTCCATAAAATTCATGACTCCCTCTGCGTATTGTTTCTTTTTATAATTAGAAAATCACAAATACTTGTGATTTTTGTTTTTTACTTTTTTTACATTAAACCAAGGATAATAGGCACGCAAAATGCTAAATCCTTTTTTTTTTAATGTTTTATTGTGAAAAAATGTGTGAAAACAGATATATGCATAACATAAAAATATAAATGCTGGTATTGTGTGTGTAAGTGAATACATATATATAAAACATGCTTAGGTGTCATCACTTATAACATTTCACTGAAGTTATGAGTTGACCATATATGGATTAAGTCATTTTACCATATACACACCATAACTTAGCAAGAGAACAATATTATATATAACCTTCAACATAAATATGTTAATCTAAACAAAAGTAAATGTTCCTAAAACTTCTATTGCATACACTATCCATTTTACTTTGCAACAGTGGGACCAGATCCGTAGCACTCAAAATAAAATGATTTTAAACTTAAAAGGCCCCTAAGAAATTGGATATCCCACTGTAAAATTAATTAATCACTTTGAGGATTTAGTGGAAAGAAATGGCCGTAAACATCTTATTTGCCCAGCTGGTGGTAAAAAGTAGGCAGAAATAAAGCTTTGAGAACAGGGATGAAAAGGGTAAACTGGGATTGAAAGCGAATAGATATATTTGGGGCAACTGGATATAGTTTAACATAGTTATGCATGATTTATACACATACAGAAAGAAAAAGGTGAAAGATTAATGTTTTTTTGTAATTTCTATCATCTATGTGAATTATTACCTATATGCACGATATGTCCTAAAAGAAAAAATGTGATTAATAAATAAGCAGCTCTGGAAATCTTCAATAGGGTGCTTTACCTTGCAGGGAATATTATCATTGGCTTTTGATACAATTTCTGCTGCAGGGAAAGATTTTCAAAGCTCAGAAAGCTGAAGTACTGCCAAGCACTCAAAGACCCCCTACTGCGCGCGTCAAACTAAGAAATCTCTCTGAACTTGTCGAATTAAAAATCATCTCCCTCTCTCGGCATCCCCCTGCATGAGCCGGGAAGGAAGCTCTGTCCTCATTTTTAAGGCCCTCCATGATAAACAAATGGAGCCTAGAGCGTCTTTATTCTTTACTGCAGATAATTAAAAAATCCTCAAAAAAATGCAATTGTAGGAAATGTATTTCAAATCTTGCTCCTAGTTAACAATAAGACTTAAACAGTTTTCACAGGCCAAATTACTTTACCATTCAATTGACTTTCAAAGGTACGAGGGAAAAAAAAACAGCTTGCTAAGATCCTGGATAAGTGCCTTTTTTAGTTTTGATTTTACATCAAGAGGATGCTCCAAACTGAAACATCTCAGCAGGATTTACACTTTCTTGAATGTCATAAGACTTAATTACAGAAACTACTTGGAAAATCTGCGAGGTAATAAAAAAAGAGAGAAAAAAAATAAAGCTGTAAGGGTTACTGAGTTAGATCACACCCATATTAATAACTAAATACTTGATAGCAATATATTCAGATAATAAATCTATGATTTTTATTGACCAAATGATTTATTGACCAAATGGTAGATGAGTAGTTTAACTTTTGTATGCTGTTTTTGCAATTTAAGATCCTTTGTTTAACTCACCAATCATTCCTTTGCAACAAGATGTTTGCACAAGTAAAAATATGATGAAAACAGCTTGAGTACAGTTAGATCCTAAAAACATAGATTACCTTTGTGAGAATTGCAAAAAGATAAGCTGTTCAATCAAAATACCTTAACTGTAAGGCATGCTGATTCAGTAAACAACATTGCCTGTGTTGTTTGAGCTGTAATTGCTTAGGTCATATTTAAAAAAAATAAATAAATAAAAACTCTACAGCCAAATATGCATTGCCAAAATACACCGTATTTTAGGCTGTCCATAAAAATAATACATAACATTATATCTTTATGGCATCCTCCTAACTTGTAATTTAAAGGATTTGTGCAATTGTGAAGTTGAACTACAGCCTTACTCTTCTTTTTCTCACTTGTAGATTGCCCTCTTTTGGGCTTAAAATGATTAGTCCTATTTTCATGTATGCTGTGGTAATATAACAAGCATAAGAAGTTGCAGCTGGTACCTTAAGCCCACCTCCTGTTCTGTTGGATGAACTACAAGGAACCACAAGTCCATCCCTCCCCACCTAAGCTGTTCTGTTCCTCTTTTAGTCAGCTATTTGCATTTTTTCATGTCAGTCTTTCGTTTGGTGTCAGCTCTAAGTGTGGACATTTCTCAGGCTGATTTTTATGCAATATCTGTTTAGTAATACCTATGTTCTGATACAGTGTTTGGAAGGCAGTATTGTGAACTGGCATTCATTGTCTTAGGTCTACTGTTCTGCTGTCATGGTGTTTATTTCATTTGGTGTTCTAAAACATTTCCATAAACACATAAATATTTGCATAAACCCCATACAAAGCAGCTAAAAGGTTTGTAATGTATTGTGCTGTCAGCAGTAGCAAAGGAGAGCCGGCAATAAAGGTTGAAAAACTGTTTGGAAGTCAAGCTCAGCATAGGGTGAGAAAGGTACAGAGTAGGTTTTAGGTTTGCCCAGAGTCCATTGTTAGCAAAGGAGAGCTTTGAGATTTCAGTTAATGGGAGAGGCAAAATGTTGCCTGCACACTATAATGTACAGCTTGCCTGCAGAGTATGAAAACCATGTATGGCACTTATCCATGTATGGATTAGCAGGGCTGCTGTGCTTAGCTGTAAAAGCAGTTTAAAGATTCCTCCCTGCACTGACAACCTGCCTCTAATTGGTCATAGAGTCAAAGCCTGGCAGAGACTCGTGGTTTCCTCCTCTTTGGTCCAGAGCATAGATCTTTTGCAACCACTGTAATGATGTCACAGAGTAAAATAAGGGATTGTACAGTAGAGTCAAAAATGAAAAGAATACTAAGGGAACATTACATAAGAGTGGGAGTGTGAGGTTTGAGAGTACATTTAAGGTGCTGACTAGAGTTCAGATTTAATGTTGTTCTTAAAGCCACAGGAAAATTGTTCTCTCCCTGCTAAATTCTTTTTTTTTTTTTTGGCAATAGATCCTAGCAGTACCAAGCTTTACAACCAAGCTTTTTATTCAGGAATAAAGGACGGAAAGTGTTAGATATTCACTACAGGCACAAGACCTAAACATTTTTTTTCTCTACAGGAGGATTAAAATCTGCTTTCCGCTTTTAACAGGTCACGCAACTAAGACATGGAAATCCCAATAGAAACCACTCTTTTGGAGCAGCATTGTGTAGGTTTAGTCAAAGGTTATTTACTGTATATGAAAGTCAGACTACGGTAGATCCCTCTTTGCAACCCTCCACAACTGAAGAGACAGACGAACATACTTTTTTGGCAAAGCTTTATATTCCTAACAAAAATACAAAAACTTTGGGTCTTTTGTTTGATTTAACCTCCCATGAAAATTTATATTACAGTATAATATAATAGTATGAGTATATTAAACACAAAATTATGTAAAAATAAATATTTTTTTTTAAATTAAAAAAAAAAATACATATTTTACTTATACTATTATATAAACTGTAAAATAATTGTTCTTGAAAACAATGTACTGATTTTACACATATAAATCCAGTGTATTGCATTCAATACAGGTTTTTTGTATTGAATGCAATACAAATGCTTGTATGTAATGCAATACAAATGGATTTTGAATTTCCGGCCCCGTCCTGCCGGCAAGGTACACACGCTGGGACATCACTGGGCACTCCCCAGTAACTCATCGGGTGCAGAAGCCAGCCGGAGGAAAAAGGAAGAAGTCAGGCCTCGCGGCGATGGACAATGCGGGACGCCAGCGGATCAGGTAAGCAATGTATTTACTTGCCTTCACATGGGTTTATCTACCCCGAGTGTGACTCAGGGTTACCGCAAATTTTTTCTACCCCGAGTTTTTCTACCACTAGGAAGGTTAATACCTGACTAGAATTAGTGTGGATTTAGAGTTCTAATGCTTTATTCTGGTTACCCTACATGACTGTGAAAATTCTGTACACCCCTACCACCCTTTCTCTCCCTTATTCATCTCAAACTTGCCTTTATCCCTGTCACCTCCTTCAAGGACCTAATGTTTGTAATCTCAAAACTCTATCTTACCTAACATTTACCCTTTCTTATCTGTTCAATTTTATCTTTAGGGCAAGTTCACACTTGCCTCTTCTTCGTGCAATTTTACATGACTCCTTGTGGCTGACACCTTGGCAGCCACTAAAGCACTCACCATAGCAGCATTGATTCAAAACAAACCTCCACATGTGATAGCTGGTAGCAGTGAGTGGTACTTTCAGCCCCTATTCATTCCCTATGGGTCAAGCGTCACTGTTTCCTGGCATGAGGAAGCCATAAACACACCATAACCTCATTACCAGGTTGAATTAGCCCTTACAAAACACAAATATTTACCACCATTTATGGCCAAATGACAGGATCAAATATACCAAACTAAGAATACACAAACCACTTAACAAAATGTATCTTCTGTAATATAGGCTTCTTCTTCCATCTTCTGGCTACCCCAGCTTTCCTCACTCTGCGCAGCAATCGGGTGACATAGAGTGCCATAAATGGGAAAAAAGAGTGCATGAGTGGGATTGGCACTTTTTTTTCCCATTGCAGGGAAAAGCCTTCAACGCATGATCATCAGGCACTCACAAAAGTAGCAGCCCTTTTTTATAAAATAAAAATTTTGGTGATAGGTCTGCTTTAAATGCATTTTTTAAGTACAGTGTAAGAACCTGACCCATAATTGGTATAAGCCTATGGCAGAGCCAGTACAGTAGAGTTAAGCCTGGGGGAGGAAGAGAAAACATAGGGAGCCAGTGAGTTATGACACAGTACAAGGAGCATGCCATTAGGAAAAGAAAGCAGAGTAACAATGATGATCTCTCTAGTCTGCTTCTTTTTCTTTTAATAGCCATTCACAAGGTTGAAATGAGTGTTACTGAACTACAGCTAAGAAAAAAACAAGGCTATGCTACGTCATGGGGCTATGTAAATCTTGCAATTGGATTGGAAGAAATTCAATTGTTTTGCCAAGATAAACAGCTACAGTGTCTGTATTTTATTTGTATTTCAGCAGTTTGCTTGGAATCAACTGTAAAGAACATGTGATTAGCCATTAAAGAGTCTTTTGAATGTCCTGACAATGGAAAGGCAGAAGAAAAAACAGAAGAATGTGAGAACTTTTATTATAGATCATGCCTTTTTTTTATAATTTGATACTTAGTCATACTCATTGCCACTTATGTAAGAAATATACATACAAGGGGATGCTAAGAAGTTCCTGGCTTTGCCCAGAGAGAAGAGAGCCAGAGTTATGAAATAACACATTTATTCAATATATTCCCTCCAAAGACTGATGCACTTGGTACAGCATAGTTGCAGCTTTTCTAGACATTTCTAGTCCTTTGGTTGGGCTGCAAACCAGCTCCCAGCAGCATCTTTGATGTCAGAAATGTCCTCAAAACATTGCCCCTTCAGGTGTTTCTTCAAATTGGGGAACAAATAAGAGTCCCAACGGGCCAGGTCAGGTGAGAAGGGGGGTGGACCAATTGGAAACCCAGGATGATCAATTTGGCAGCCACAACCTTGGACATGTGCAAAAAAAGGATCCCTTTGGTCAACTTTCCATGGTGTTTTGTCTTAATTGCCTCCTTCAGCTGGTCCAGGAGGTTAGCATAATACTGTCCGTTGATACTAGTTGATACTCAGTGTGAATGTTTTTTGCTGACTTTCCTTGGAGAAACAAAAACTTCCTGACAGCCCGTAACTCCAACGACATGAAACTTACTTGTGCTTCTGCCATCCCAGCTTCTCACTAAAAGAAAAAACAGTTTTAAGAATCCCAAAGACCTGATATTTGCACAGTTACATACTAAGATATTAGACTGTCATATGAAAATCACACTAATTTTTCTAGCATAAGTTAGTATAATACTGTCCGTTGATACTAGAGCCCTGAGGTAGGTAGTCCACCAACAGAATACCGTCTTTGTCCCAGAAAAAGGACACTATGACTTTTTTGGCCGATTTCTGGATTCGGAACTTCTTCGGCTGTGGGGACCCACTGTGGTGCCATTCTTTTGACTGTTCCTTGGTTTCAGGATCATAGATGTGGAGCCAGGTTTCATCCTCGGCCACTAACCTAGCAAAAAAATCCTGTGCAGCTTAAAAATGGGCCAAAACGGCTTTGATGCTTCAACTCATTCCTTCTCCTGATCACTGTTCAAATATTTTGGCACCCACTTCTCTGAAAGCTTGCGCATGTCTAGGATAGTGGTGATAACAAACCCAACAGGCTCCTATGAGATGTCAAGTATCTGTGCTATCTTTTTTGCGGATATTCACCGGTCCTCAATAATCGGCTCATGGACTGCATCGTAGGTTGCCGGGTCAGTTGAGGTTGGGGGGCGCCCACTGCGGGGCTCATCTTCAACAGTGAAATGCCCAGTCTTGAAACAAGATATCCAGGTTTTGACAGTGCTGTAGTAAGGACACCTTCCCCCAGTGTTTGGGACATCTCAGTGTGAATGTCTTTTGCTGACTTTCCTTGGAGAAACAAAAACTTCCTGACAGCCCGTAACACCAACGACATGAAACTTACTTGTGCTTCTGCCATCCCAGCTTCTCACTAAAAGAAAAAACAGTTTTAAGAATCACAAAGACCTGATATTTGGGCAGTTACATAGTAAGATATTAGCCTGTCATATGAAAATCGCCTCTGCCAACAAAATGTCTTGTCACAGCGGTATTAATCAGAACAAGACACAAGAGCACTAAACTAAATCAAAGATCTGTATACGGTGTCATGTCATATAATTAGTTAATCCTGTATATCAAAGGCCTTCAAATAATGTATTTTGACAATTTAGTGCAGTACAGTACAATGCCATGTGCAATACTGTATAGGTTTAGGTTCATAATTATCATGAGTTTGAAGTGAATCTTACCAACTTTTATGCCTGGCAAATTTATGTGTAGATTGACTGAGGAGATTTTTTAAACGATAATGAAGCCATAGTATTGCAACCTGCTGTAAGTAAAAGATATGAAAAGGTGAAACACTGCATATGGAAAGGATTGGGTCAGATAGGACATTACTTTAGCTCTGATTGCTAGCTCTTTGGGCAAATGGCTTTATTAACATTTTCCTGGTACTACCAAGTTTTATACTGCTGTATCATCTATAGTCTTCTAACTATTGTAGTAAAACATTTGCTACAACATTTTGCATTCCCATACAAGTCTACAAAATTACATCTCAAATTATCATAATCAACACTAAAGTTGAGGTTCAGGTACATTCTACCTGTGCTTCAGGCAGTGAAATTATGATGGAATCTGCCCAAACTTTTGTAATGTACAATGCACTTCATGTACATTGAACTGCAGTAGGCAAGTTACAATAGCCAATAAAATGTTTGTAATGTGGAAATTTATATATTCAGATAGTTGTTCTTAGAAGCAGACCATGGGGTGTATCTATACCCAAAACTCTTGCTAACAGGTTGTAACATTCCTCCACTCAACCTAAAATATAACAGTTGGTTTGTTTTAATTCCACAATACCCAGCATAATTTTTTGTGTTCCTTTCATGTCTAATAGCTAAAAAAATTATCTGCTACTACTGGATATGTAGGAACTTGTGATTTATTTTATGTAAAAGTGTCTCCTAATGGCAGAAAGTAATAGCGGGCAAGCAATAACGGTAAATATATGATTATGTGAAAGGTCTACATTAAAGTTACCCGGTTAGAAAAGCACAAATAAACTTATGTAAGGAAATGTCTACTCACCTATGGAAAAAAATGAAAGAGATACACATTATACCTTCGAGTATGAAAATAAATAAAAATTGGATCCTTTAAAATCCACTAGAACCAATATATTATTTTTAACTCTCCACTTGTTGCCCCTTTCAGTTCTTTTTCTCTACTGTACCTATGAGTGAAGCTATGTAAAGGTGTTAAACAACATGACACTATAACAATAGGACATTTCTGTACATTCTAACAGTAAAATGCTGTTAACACATAGATCTGTGTGCATTTACATGATATCTATTTTACATTTTTATAGTCAGCAGTATTATAGTTTTCCCAGGAGGATAGCCATAATTAAAAGATAAAGAAAACAAGATCTCAATCTGCCAGCCTAGAAAATATCTGCATTTTAAAGTATGGAATAATTCTAGGACAACTAGGGTGCATACACAGAAAAAGAACCTGTCGTGCTGTCACTCAAGGATGTCTGCTTATAATACGGTTCTTGTGATTGGTATTTTACACATAGGGTTTGCTTTAATTTGTCTTTCATTACCATAGATACATATTCTTTGTGGCTTTTTCTAGATACTTGAAAGTAAATAAACAAGGGGCAGTCTGCCGTCCTCTGGTTTTCTATCATAGGCTTCAGTAGATGTAACTACTTGGCTCCTAGGCTCTTGAATGACCAGGGTGTCAGTGGCTACAATATGTTAGTATATACACATACATCCTTCAGCACCAGAAATGTACTTTATAAAATTAGGGGTCCCCTTCTCCAGTATGAAAAATGACTGACTGCAATATTAAGAACCCATGTGTGTGGTTCTGAGGCTTTTAGAGAAGGCTTTTCTCCTAGTTAAAATACAATAATGACATATGGCCCCTTGTTTCTACGAAAATATTTATAAATGCCTTTGTGTATGTCTTTTTTACACAATACATCCCCTTGGAGTAAAGGAGGTATCAATAACTATCAGCATAAAATATTGCTTTTTTCAAGACTTTTCCCTTTTAACTGACCCTGGCGCTATACTTAGGTTAACAGAAAAAGGTTTACCTGTAAATGTAAAGTGTGCATGCTTACCATTCCTTCTACAGTATCTTGAACACTATTCCATTACTGAGAACTGGTCCATTGAAGTCTACTGGGAAATCATCACTTCCATCACTTGATCTCTTGCTTGCCCCCAGGATTTCACTGGTTGCTCCTGCTGAATGCCACTTTATTAATGGATCATATAATGATGTTGAGGTCAGCAGCTCATCTGTCAGGAAAGGCATATAAATGCCATAAAGGCAAATACATACACTATTGTCAAAAAGAATTTCCTTGGAAACCTGGGTGGTGACAGTTGCTTTGAACACCTGTCCTGATCAAGCACATATAGACTGGTTTCTAGTATTTATCAGTAGTTCGCTATCATTGACCTGGTAAGGGAGGAGGCTGGGAAAAAGCTGTTCCTGGGCATTGCAATGAGGAGATCACTTATCACTTATTACTTGGTTGGAAAGTGTCTGATGAGGATTTATAGCAAGCTGGTAAGAACTATTTACCTGCTTCTAAATTTGGGATTTGACTGTGGAGTCTTCTAAAAGTTGTTTTATCAATAACTATGAACATGTCATGTTTGGTTGCTTTAAATAGGTTCATTGTAGCTGAATATGAATATTGCTGACAGGGAATTTGTGTGCCTGACACTGGGATTTGAGAGCCTTTAGCTGATGCCGGAGATTACCGGGATGTTGGCCTTTTCACCTAGGATGGAAGTGTCCTGTGTGCACTGACATAGTGTAGACTGTATTACACAATTATGAAATAAAACAATTAAAACTCTCACAAGCAAAAACAAATATAGGCCTTCAACAGTTAAAGATCTCTCAGAAATCCTGCAGACGCATGTGACCAATCCACCACTGTTTGTTTAAAATAAGCCAAGCTGATGAATACTTTGAAAGTTGTTCCCTGCACAATGTTAATGTCCCGCGACAATTTCTGATAACGCATGATTAAACGCCGTGTATACAAAGAATATAAACTTCTATATACTTTTTAAGCTGCGAATTATCTTATGCTTGTGAACTTTAACATGTATTTCACTTTCCAGCAGTTTCATTCTTTTCATTTAATAAATTCACTATACAAGCTACACTATAGCAGTGCAGTGGGTAAGTGTGTTTATGTATTTGTAGAAATTGTCCCAATTTGTTGTTGGAGAAGCATAACGTCGAGGATTAAAAAATACATCTTTGGTACTGTGGAATGGATTATTTACCAAAGGAATATCCATTTCCTGCTTTTTTGTTTATTTTTGGAGGTGTGCTATACTAATTTTTGTGTCACCTTAATATGTGCATGCAAATATGATCTGTCTAATCTGCCAAGAATCCTGCAATTCAATCCTAAAACAATGGACTGATCTTCATTTGTGAATTTACCCTTTGAAATACATTTGCTGTTCTTTGACCTGTTGTTTGTTTTGTATTTACTAGCTGTAGGTCTATTTATCTGTATGTATTTACTTTATCACTGATAATCATCATGTTTAATTACATGGCTGATTTTCTCTAAATTATAAACAATTATTTTCTAATAGAAATTATTTTTGATTGAGTATCAGAGTAATGACCCATCATACAGAAACCCTAATTTAAACCAGATGCTTAATATATTTAGCAAGCAACACTTTTATTTTTTTCAGATCTGAAGCAAATGCTTGTAAGGTTTCACCATTTATCTCGTTAATGCTCCCAGTGATTAGATGGTATTGTGACCAAAAATTGTTAATAATAAACTGATAGGCCTAATGCAGTTTTGGGCTCCTGATCTAAAACAAACTTGAAGGAAAAACCACAACGTTGTTTTTCTGAATTTTTCAGTGGGTGTTTATACTGTAACCCGTGGGGAGAGGAAAAAAACATAGTTATCTCAAAAGCAGCACATTCTCATTTTGCCTATGCTATCTTTGGAATGCAACCATTTCATATTGCCAGTCACCTGACACAAATTTTCTAGAATTTCTGGCCTTTAAGATTTTTATTTCTACTTTAGGCTTTGTTGTTTATAAGAGCAAATAATTTTTGATGTCAGCTTATCATTGCAGAATTTCCCAGGTTAAACATTTTTGTGCGGTATACAATAAATTATATACATAGAAAACCTATGTATATGATCATTACCAGATATAAACAAAGGTAAATAATGGTTAAATTAAATAAATAATTTATTGATTTGCCATCAGCTATATAAACTGCTAAAATAAGCCTAAATATCAAAAGACAGGAAATTCAATTTCAGTGTTATAGTTTCTCTAATCAGATCAGACCAAAGACTAATACAGCGAGAGAGAATTTTGTTGCATGCTAATCGTTGAACTATCAAAAAGACTAGGAGATATTTTTTAATCTTAGTGATAAATGCCTAATCTTCCAGTTTAGCATGGTGAGTTTAGAGTTTAGAAGGGTGAGTCATATAATAAATGTAGATGTATGTAGATGTTATTAAATAGGTTAAAAACAATCTAGATTTTATTAGGGCCAAAGACAAGCTGGGAGATATCTGTCCAGTCCCAGACAAAACAAATAAGCACAAAGACTTGCCACGTTACTTGTTCAAAGCACAGACAGCAGCACAATACTTCAGACCTTTCTTTCATAACCTTCTGATCTTTACATCAGATCCTCTTTCACTAAGTTAAAGAACCTCCTTGAGCTTTAACTGGCAGTTACTGATGCCTGGAGAGCTTTTAATTGTAAGATGCAGCTCGTAAACTGCAAAAGTTTGCAAGCAAGTAATCAAGATTGATAGCTTTTATGAAAGGGAACATGTAACCTGTGCCCATGCAGCTATCCTCCCTGGGCAACCTAGAAACCATATGTAACATTAGGCCACACCAACCAAATAATACGGCACCTGTAGAATGTATTTTCCCTTTTCATATTGTGAACCCCCTGGGTCCTAACAAAATCCATATTATGAAAAATAAGAAATGTGTGACATAAGAAATAAATTGTGACTGTGCAGCTGAAGAGGAATGATGATTTACTGGCAACAATCTAGCCCTACCATTGGCTACTAGTCCTTTATAGATTCTCAGCCACCAGCTGCCTGATGTAGTGTTTAGCTTGTCTAACCTGTTAGTGATACGATTTAATTGCATTTTGATTGGAAAATTGATTGGAAATGTACTTGGCTTACCAGTTGCTGTTATCTAAACTTGTAAATCTTCACTGCCTGGACCAACATTTACTCTTGGATATCTTGTTTGGTAGATCGGCAACCTCTATTTGACCCTTGGCTCTGTTTCCTGGATTTGCTTCTGCCAGTTTCATCTGTACTGCAAAAATGAAAATCCTGGCAACTGTCTTACTTCCCATTGTGTCAGTCATTCTCAGATGCCATCCTTTGAGCACTGTAGTCCCGGGGACAACTGTGTGCTGGGGTGGCACAACTAGCTTCTGAGGTGAGGGCTTGCTATGGGTGAAGAGTGGGGACATAGATTGGGGGATTGGTACCTGGTGAGAACCTACAATAACTATACCAATCATAGTCTTAGCCTATACTCAGCTGAACAAAATAAATCCTATTTGATGTTGATGGGATGCAACTTCATCTGCTTAGCCAGTACTCTACAGTGTGCAAATATATATTAATTTGAAACGAGCTGATAAAATCCAGAATGCATTATGGAAAAATACAATCTTTAAGACATAAAATATAATTTATGCTATTACTATGACTAGAGACGAGTTTATGAATGACATGCTGTAGATTGGCAGGTAGTATGTGGTATAAATGTTGAATGTATGTGGCTTACTATGACAATGTTTTCTAGCATATAACCTTATAACCTGTTCTTACAGGTTGATGTATTTGCTCAAAAACATCAGATAACCACTCAAAGGGAAAATATAAGTTACAATAAATAGTCCATCTAATCTAAAAGGGTCATGAAAAAAGCTATCATCTAGGTACAGGTGTATAGGTTTCGTTGCTTGACTATATACCCAAAACAGGTCAAAACGTCCAGGTGGTGTCTATATTCAGGCGAATCTTGAAAAGGCATCCACCCACCCAATGTGGAAAAAAATGGGTTGTGGGTTCCATGAATGCTTGAAGTGAGGTCTTTCATAAACATGATTTTGTTAACTCTGCGTAGCCACAGGCAGATTGATGGCAGGTTGGGATTTTTCCACAGGGTAGGGATGCAGGAATTAGTCATAAGAAGTCATAACAAGTTGTCTGAGGATCCCAAGTAGGCCTTGTAGGTAATGTATTGTGATAAAGCAGGGAAATTTTCAGATCTAATGGAGTAGTAGGGTAAGTTTCTGTGCCAATGGGCATACAGTATCCCAGAAGGTTTTCAGGACCATCTGCCCAGTTCTTCTAACTTTTATTAGACATTAAAATCTCTAAAGCATAAACTAAAAGGGCTCTATATAAAAAACAGGTATTCTAAAAACTCCTCAAACATTGCCTGGTGAGAATCAATTTTTGCCATTGAAACACATGGACCTGGAGGATTACCACTAAGGAATGTCTGATTGACTGTTTTATAAATAACCCGACAGCTGCTTGTTCCCTGTTTTAAAATTGCCATGCCTACAAATCTACCCTGTTCTATACATACAAGACCTCTCATTCTCGTTTAATCTGTACTTTTTTTTTTCTTGCGGTCTTGTTTTTTTTCTGCAAAAATTGGAAAAAATGGAGTGAGTACTGATGTAGGTTTTTTGTATGATTTATGCCTTTTCATCTACAGTGTGCGCTCAATAGATAATTTGTACCACATACAAGCTCAACACCAATCACATTACATTTTCCAGAATGCAGGAAATTCTTTGCTACTAAATCCCAGACATGCCTCTAATTTTTAAGTCACTTCTGAAAATTACATCATCTAACCGTTCTAGAGTACAGAAGATTTATTAAGGTATAATTTGATTATGAAAGATTAGCAATGTTAAAGCATTTATGACTATTTTCTAAAATAATGAATACACATAAATTGTGGTCGTTACAACCTTGGCAATATATATACAAAGATTGGGCAGATTTGGAGCATGACTTGGCATAAAAATAATACATTCACTGTCATTTTAAAAAGCTAACATTTTATCATATAGTAGTTTTTTCCATTTATATTTATTTGAAGACTTTGCAGGTAAGCATCAGCTTGCTATAAAGATCCAAAAATCAAAAGAGCATTTGAACGCAAAATTAGAAGAATACCTTTGTAAAGAGGTACACCATTTTTTTTTCTTTTGACTGAAACATTTTAAACTATTTCTCACATGGCTTGAAGACATGGATTGTCTTTACAAAACCTTTGAAGATATTTTCTTTTACAGTTGCAAAAATCTCTCTAGTGTAGTAATAGATCATCCAGAAAATGTGGTCTATGATAAAACTTCAAGAGTCATGGCAAGAACCTGAGAGGGTTTTGATCTAATCCCTGTGGGGGATACTTATTTGTGTCAGTGTTCAGAGTAGGTCTTTCAAATAATTGTAATATCTTTTTTAACATTACTTTCCAAGAAAAATTAAAAAGGCAGATAAAAGGCATTGTATTCAAACATGGACTTAATGTAAAATTTTAACAAAAAAGAGTTAGAATCATTTGCTTACTAAAAAGTCTCTGCCGAACACAAAGACACATTTTCAGATCGTGCTTCCTACTGAATCTATGAATGATGACGCTTTTCATACAGGCTTCACTGCTTGTGGCATCAAAAATAATACACCATTTTTACCATTAAAATGTAAAGTAAAACCCTGACTGAACAGCTAAATACACAGATAAATCTATATACACTGATTTCAGAAAGTATTCAGACCCCCTTAAAGTTTTCAATTTTGTTGCTACAATTTTAATTCTTTTTTCTTGTTAATCTACACACAGTACTCCATATAATACAAGTATAAAGTTACACACAATTGTTTAGTGATTGTCCAGAGAAATCTGTGTTTCTAAATTTATTGCTTCAAATACACATTTAACGTAGGGCCAAAGGAAAGGAAATAAAATGGGATTTCTCTGGACAATCACTAAACAATTGTGTATAAATAAAATGCTTTTTGAGATTTCGGTATGTTTAGTTTTACCAACCCAAAAATTTTAATCCGGTCAACTAACCTTTATATTGACACAACTTTTGCACACTGCAGTCAAAAAAAATGCTGATATGCAGTGTAAAATGTCCAGTATGATCATTCGACCATATATTGGCAAAATTATCTCTGTTCAATGTGAGGAAAAATAAACTGTAAACCCAACCCAGAAATCAATAAGGGTCTATTCATATTAGTGCATTGTAGTAATATACAGAAGGTGTATTGATCGGGTGTAACAAAGCAGACAAGGAAGATACATCTGCAGCGAATGTTACATTTAGTGCTTTATAAATATACCCATTCATATGCATTATTTTACTTTTCATTTTGAGGATGTTGTCAAACATAAAGGCAAAGAACAATATTAATATGACGTAAATTTCTAAATATTATCATAATTTAGGGTCTATGAGGTTGTTTGGCTTTTGCTATTTAATTGTGCCGCATGGATGCTCATCGTATATGCCTACAATCGTTTTGCTTTATGGTGTGTTTGAAGCATTTGATTTTAATTGCACATACAAAGCAATACACCAAAATGTAGCAGGTGGAATTTTTTGCTAATGCACTAAAATACAAATCATGAATGTGCTACATATTTACAGTTTAACAGGGACAGTTTTGGCTAACGGGCAAGCTTATGTATGGTCTTAGTGCATTATAATTCGAAGACAAATTGTTGAATTGTTTTTATCTAGCAACTTTACTTCCCTTCCATCATTTTTTATTACATACCATATCTTTATTTTTTTTTATTTATTTGGATTTTTTTTTTTTCAACAAGCATTTTTTATCACATCTAGCAAACTGGCAATCCATGCTGTGTCGATTGCTGCTTATTTTTTCTGCACATAGCAAGGACATTTCTGGGTGAGCTAGTTAACCTAACTTCATGTATTTGGGGTGTGTTTGTTTGGAGGAAACCTATTTGAACATAGGAAGAACCTGTACATCCATGGAGATGGTTCTGATATTTATCAATTCAAAAAATTTATGGATGCACTTTTTTCAGATATGTTTACCTTGTGTGATAAATCAGCTGTAACTGTAAAGACTGGATTATCTATAAACAATATATATATATATATATATATATATATATATATATATATATATTTATATTATGTTTTACCTAAAGTTAGAAATTGGTAAAAACTAATAAAAAATATTTATTGTTGCTTACTTATAGTTTTCTATCCTCTCAAACAAAGATATGTAATATCACGCTGGCAAACCTTCTAGGAGCCACTAAGGATGATAAGAGCTTTCCATAATTCTCTGAACACCCAGGATAGACTCAAGTGCCCTCTACTGCAAACTCATTAATCCCAAACTGTCTAAAGTCTTTTTCCCAGCTGACATTCTATTACCTCTTTGAGTTGTTTATTTCACTGACCTTTATATTCTATGAAGAAGGGTGAACTTCCATTTCTTTATTCAAGTTGGTATTAATCAAGGAGATTTTTTTAAATAAATATTAAAGGAGCAGTAAGAGAAATATCTGATATATATATATATATATATATATAAATATAGATAATAAGGAGGTGGAATAGCCCTTGCAGCTTCACAAGGTGCATGCAAATTCTTATGAATCCCCAGTACAGTCCTTAGTGAGAATTTCACTATAAATCAGATCATCATCAACAGGTTAGGTTGTCTGCTCCTATGCTCCTACACATGCTTGTATGTAGCCTATCTGTTGCAATTCCACTCACCGCTGATAGCACACCTTCAGCCTGCTATAGCCATGTTCTGTACCAGAGATGGACTTGGAAGGCTTACCCAGTACCTTCCTTCACATTTCAGAGTGCAGTCTCTTTGCAGAGTTGCTCTTATTATTTCTGAACTCCATTCCCAGAATACACCCTGGTTTAAAGAGCCCATAATGGGGGGGATATATCCCCCGTCCAGGACCCATCCCTGCAATCATGTAACATATATATATATAATATATATATAATATTTCAATCCAGACACCAGGTATTTGGCTTAACATACTGGTAGATGGCTTGTAGTACTTTAAAAATGTATAAATAAAAAAGTTTGTAACATGTTCCATCAAATGAAAAATATGCTTTTATGATTTAGATGTTTTACCTAAATTCCTTTTTTTGGATTTATTGTGTACCTTATAATAACTTAATCTTAAATCCTTCAGTTTGTAGATCAAGGCCCATAACCTTGGTTGTCCAGTGCCGACGGAGAATTTTTCTTTAAAAAATAGTAAATGCAGGGCTTCTCAGCAGTCCTAATTCAAATGAAGACTTCCAAGCCTGTGTCAACATGCTAGGGAAGAGAATTAGTCTAACTTCAAAAATATGTATTAGAGACTTACCTATCAAAGCCCAAGATCCCCTTAAACTTTGATAGGTAAGTGTTCTTTCTCTCAGGTGTCCCACTTTAGGATAGGAAGATATTGAATGATCACAACCCCCCACGGCCAGTACCTGCCTCTGCTTGTGATTGAACTGGTCTCCTCAGTCTTACAGACTTTGTTAACTTTGTTAACTGACCTGACCATTGCTTAGTGATTCCGGGATCCCGATTACCTAATTACTTGCACCTGGTTCTGTCAAATCTGCATTTTAAACTTCCTATTTAAATCCTGCAGCTTCCTGTTGCATTTGACTGATTTTGGTTTATTCCTGCATCTCGTTTACTCCTACTCTCAACTTGGACTTTGGCACCACCCACTCTTCTGCTGGATTGACCTAGGACTTGCCTCTGCAAGACCCAAGCACTAAGAAACAAGGAAGAGATCAAAATACAGATAAACTTTGACAAACATAATAAAAACATTTTTATTACTCCAAACAAAGGTGTAAACATCAGCACCTCCTTGCTCTTCCAAACATGCTTGGTCTAAGAGAACATCATCTAGGCAACTCTAATAAAGTGTAGTTTAGTTCTTAATAAACAATCCTGGATTACCCATTAGTGCCTGTGATCTATATTTAAACACTGAGTTGTTTTAAACCTTTCTATTGCCCTTCCTATAGGAAGGAAGGTATTTTTTAGAAACTATCCAAATTTAGAAACCAGGAACATTCCGATGCAGACTTATAAGCATTTTCTGAACAGGACGAATACATCTTAAACTTGTAGAACTCCCTTCAGATCCTTGATCACCCATCCTGTGTCTCATCAAACATAGTTATGTAATATTTTGAACAAAATGCCCCACTAGAGTGAAGTATATTGAAAAAAAAAACAAAAAGAAACTGAGCTGAGAAATGACTTACCACCAGTTTCAAAATCAATGAAAATCTCTGCAGAACAGTGGAGCAGAACTTCTTCAACTGAGAAACCAATATATTACCACTGACAAAATGTTTCTATAAATTTAATAGACAGCAAACTTAAATAACAAAAGTTTTGTTTCAGTGACAACATTCTAGAGACTTTAAAGTGATACTTGATGGGCATATACTACAGAACTTGAAATACTTTTTTTTTCACAAAACACATTTAAATTAGATTATTTTGGGCTTAAAAAGTTAGCTGTTTTATATATGCAAGTTCGAATGACAGTGACCTTAGGCACTTTTGTAGTTGAAGTAGATTATAAATATTTTAGAACTCATATGGAGAGTTTTATATTATCATCAGTATTCAGTGCCATCAAGCAAAGCAATGATGTTTTGTCACTAATAACAGCTTATCTCAAGCAGTGCTGACTCATTACAAAAGAGACTGCTTTTCCAACAAGTGCTGTAATGATGCTATAAAAATACACAAGATAAATCATTCTTGGTTATTGAACAGGAGACAGTCAGCAACACACATGGCCCATGAATTTTCATGAAGAAGAGTCTGACATATATTTAAAAGGATTTGTGTTTAAAATAACTTTTATTGAAAGATCTTTTCATGTCATAAATTGAACATGAACCATTCCTTTTTCTGAAATATTATTCATGGGCAATTAAAATCATGCAGATCATACTATGAAAAAAATCCCAGATCTTTTTTAATCGAATTAGAATATATTAGACATCTATGAATTGATCCCTAAATTATTTCCTGAACTTTAAAGAACTGTTACTTTACTTAATTAACATTACCAACACCAGGACCTATACACTTTAAAGTAGATAAAAAACTAAAAACTAAAATCTCCTTATCCCACAATAATTCAATAAAGTGTTCTCAATCTCTATAAACCTGAAGCTTTGCAATGGAGATGTGGCCATGATGGTACACATTTTGGTCTTGCCCCATCCTGAAGCCTTTTTGATATATAGTGCAAGTGACCAGTCAGAAATGTACTGATTGCTGTATTTCTTTCTAAGCTTAACTTCAACATTACATTCATCTATCAGATCAAGAAGTGATACGCTCGGGGAGACAGGGCCACTAGGGGGTGCTATTGCTTGCACGTAGGTGGTGTGAGCCCTGAGAAGGGCCAAGGCGCAAAGTCCAAGCAGTAACCAAGTCTTCTCCAGAGCCTCTGATGGTGAGGATGTTGGGCACACCAAGGTGGGCGAGATGATACACGTTACCAAATCACAAAGCAGAAGGATTATCGAGGAAGGCCAGGGTTGAGGCAAGCAGCAAGCAAGAGAGGTCTGGTCACACCCCAGGGGTCAATTGCCAGGGATCCAGGAGACAGACACCAGAGACACAGGGGCCACTGAGAGCACAGGGAACACAAGAGACACTGGAAGCATCAGGAGACACAGAAATATTCACAGGCAGGGCAGACAGGAACACTGAAACAGCACAGGGAAGTTGACTGGGAACCTACAGACTGGACAAAAAGGGGTTAACGCAGGATCTAGACAGAGGAAACACTAATTTAGCTAACAGGTGTACAGGAACTAGCTCAACAGAACGAGGGTCTCGCACCAGTGGAAACACATTGCACGAACCCTTAGTGCTGTGTCTTAGCTAGCTAAATAGCCAAGGATGGTAAAGAGACTATTTCCTGATTGGCCAGCGAAGCTGATAAAGCTTGCTAGCTTAGGCACGCCCACAGTCAGAACTGCCCGCATGTGTGGGAGAGAGGCGTCTGCAATTTAGCAAGGAAGAGGTAAGTGTGACAAATAGCTAGTGATACGTTCCTGAAACAGTCTACACCAGTAGACACCAAAGTCTAAAATCTAAGCTGGAAGTTTTTTAATTTTCAATTCTTATATAAGAAGGGGGTATGAAGTCTGGGGAGGCCCGATGGCCAGGATGTGGGGTCAGAGGATGGTTGAGGGTAACAGGGTAGACAACACAGTTTGTTACAGGGGAGAGAAAAACAAATGACACCTGGCAAAAACATGGTGAAGGTATTCATGGGAGGGGGGCACTGTAGCTTTTATACTTACCTATATGTCCCTTCTCTTTGGGGTAATAACGATCTTTTTCTGAGTATTCTAGATCTGACAACCCAATTTTACCACCATGAAGATCATTAAGCAATTTTACATCTGGTCATTATCACCAGAACACAAATTGGCCTCAACTTGCCTACCAAGTTTGATATTCCACCAGATTGTTATACCCCTTAAAGTTCTTTGTGTCTTTATTTATGTGTTCCCCTTTTCTTCTGTTTCTATGTTTGTTATTTTGCTTACCAATGCTGTCTAGATAATGGAGACATGTCCAGTCACCAGCCTGGGTTATTGTCTGAGTGTTAATATCACCCTGAATCTACTTATATCATATACATGTAACTCTCTTCGAGGCACTTCCCATTATGGTGTAACAGCTGTCTCCATGTGTACACCTGAGCTGTCCCTTTCATGTTCAACTTATTGTTGAAGCAAATTTGTTTTCAGGAGGGTCATTGTGGACAGAAAGTGGCTTAGAGAGCTGGACGAGCATTTAGAAAGTAATGAAAACAAGTGAACTCATAATTCTTCTTTTATAATTCATAATACCATGTTGCACAATCAATTCAATAATGTAACCACCAAAGAGTTACTAATTGTGTTTACAATAGAGAATTTAGTTTACAATACTGCAGACTTTGCATAAACCAGTTCACCACAACCAGTTTCCCACTAAACTAGTCCCTACAATATTCCTGCACATCGCAAAGATGTACAAGTAGGCATCTAATACATATTACCCTATTGGGGCAAATATTGGGCTCTGAACTTTTTTAAAGGATTCAACATACATTTGCAGCATTTTTTTTGTATATGATCAAACAGAGGATTGAAGAAAAACTAAAACTAACTAAACAATCATGCCGTTAGGTTTTATATGTAATTTAGAAAGAACCTAAAATGTTTGGGCTTATAGAGGGATTTGCATATTCTGTTTTCAAATATTATAACTGCACAGTCTTAGTTATAAATGATTTTTAGTTACCCCTTTACTTATTTTGTCTGTGGATGTTTCTTGAGGCTTAAAATTAGAGCTCATAAGTCCTTGGAGTTCTGATAGTTACTGCCAAGTCAAGTGCCTGACCTCATGCTGATAACATACACTGTCTGTCTCCTGGTTCCTAGGGTTGCTAAGTGTGGATAGTGGATAGTGTGGAGTCAAATAAGCAAGCTCCATGATTGTTCATATTTATCTTAACTAAATGGCCCTGTGTTTTTTTAGTATTGTGCACAATAATGAGCTGGGAGACCTAAGACTCCTATTAGTAAGGGGGAAGACACCAGGATAAGGATACTTTTTTTTAAAAAAAGTGGTTATCTTCAAATAAGTTAAATTAAATTTAAAAATTACACTTGTATGGCTAAAACTAAGGTTATGATTCTTGTGCTAAAGCTTTGTAAATGGAGCCTCATGTGTGTTATGAACATAATATTAGGCTGTAAGGTAAACAGTTTTTAATTATTAGAGGTCCCTAACTTCTGACTCTAAGCTCAGCGAGTTATCTTTAGATAAAAAAAAAAGAAAGGACAATGCCAACAACAAGCAAGTGAGCAAATATGCATCCTTCATAAGCAAGTCTGCAAAGCCTTAAACATTTATCACAGAATGTCCACTTTTCTGCACTCTAATAAATCAGTTCTCTTTAAAATGTAACCACAGACAAAACTGATGTTTCAAGTGGCAGAAGTAAATGAATAAAGCAGTCAGTATCTTGTATCTGTAGGACAACATGTTTGCCAGGTATACCCTTTGTAAGTGTCTAATGCAGCATGAGTCCATCACACTGTGACAGTTGGATCTGCAGCAATTATTTACCATTATGGAAAGTCTACCAGAAGTCAGTATGAGATTCACCTTGGTTTGATAAAAGTCATGTTTGTCGGACTGACTAAAAAGTCTCCAGTATATCTTGTCACTACAATGTCTAAAGACAAACATGCAAGCTGGTGGATAATATAAACCACGATTATGGCATCACATTTAGAACGGCGCTTTGTATATGTTGTGTACAAGAAATATGTCTGGTTGAAAAGTTCTTCAATACTTTGCAACTTTCATTTGTGTTGCTGAATTTTGTAATCATAATAAACACTATTATATATAGAATATATAATTTGGCACATTTTATAGGTTGCCTATGGAATGCATTAAATAGGCATCACATTATGGCAAAATAAGACAGCAGAGGTAGGTATTAAAGTTTTAATCAGAAACTTTTGCATTTCAATTAAGGTATTTGATGAAAATAATTTAGAAGAAAAAACTTGGCTAAACTTTAAAGGGTCTAAACTTTTTCATGGCTAAACTTTAAAGGGTCAGAAATATATTTTATCCAATAGGATTATCTGGAGTTAAGATCTAAGATTATATACTTTTTTTATAGTTGAGTTTATTTGGCTCATTTGATTTGGTAATACAGTCAAAGCAAACTTCACCATGGACCTTGAAGTTCAAAAAATGTAAAGTTGTTTAAGCTGTTCTCTTAGAATCCTGGTTAAGTAGCTGGAATGCAGTGCAATCCTCTCTAATCATTACAAGATCTTGCAAAAGTGTAGGATGTTTGGCCCATCTAATCTATCCAAAACACTCTAAACCTGGACCCCTAAAAAATCGACAAACCTGCAGTTATGTAATGATTTACAACCTTATAGTTACATAATTACTCTGGCTGTAAAAAAAGACACAAGGCTATTTAGTAAAAATACTAGGCAAATAAACATAGTAAAAAACAGAATATTTTTGATTGAACCATATATGCACAGTTGATCCAGCATGATTCAATTCACACCAACAGCGGAAAAAAAATCTTTTCTTAATACTTGAGGCAGTTGAATGCTCCCTGGGTCAACAGTCTTGTGTCATGTCTTGTAAATGTCACTATATAGTTATATACTATGCTTATAGGAAAGCATCCAGCTTTTTCTTAAAAGAATCAATGGAACATGCTAAATCCACTTCATGAGGAAGTCTATTACACATTTTCACAGACAATACCGTAAAGAATTCCTTCCATAGGTGGAGTTAAACTTCTTCCCTTCCAGATCCAAAGAATGCCCCCTTGTCCTCTGCAATGACCTTAAGATGAATAACATTGGGGAACACATTTTTTGTTGAGTTAGATCTTACTTACACTTGTTTTTTACTAATTTTTGGGTGGTGAATCCAGAAATGACCCCAGTTTTTGCTCTCACATACAGTTTTTGCGATACAGGGTACCCTCCCTCCATTTTTGTTAAAAAACATACAAATTTTACATACAATGAAAAAATTATGAAAAATAAAATGAAATGTACTGTTCATTTAAATTTCTTTTGTTCATACAAAGGATTTATTGTTACTCAATAACGTATGAAAATTAATCGAATAAGTGGTTATGGTAAAAATGTACGCTTATAGCTTTTCCTGGAGTGTTCAGTGTGAGGACAATCCCGCCGGATGCTCCAACAATAGTCAGCCATCATATGTACATCCCATCTACTCTGATACTGTCCTTCCATGACCTACATATTTTGGTGGAATCGTTCACCTTGCTCATCACTGTCTGTTTTCCGGGAAGTTAGAAAGATGGCTATGCAGAAAATGCTCCTTGATGCTCATATTGCAACCAAGCATTTTGTAGTTCTCCAAGAGTTTCTGGACAATTTCTGTGTAATTATTTGCTCGTGTGTTTCCAAGAAAGTTCTTGACAATGGCTTTAAATAATCCCCAAGCATTCTTTTCGACTTCTGACATCTTTTCAGATTCTGCCGAATCTTTGAACCATTAAACACACCGGCCTTTATTTTTTCAAATGACGGGCTAGGAAATGCCAAAATGAGGTACTTGAAACAGTCTCCTTCAGTTGGCAAAGCTTTCACGAACTGGTTCTTTAGACCCAGTTTCATGTGCAGAGGTGGAAATATAATATTCTTTCTATCAACAAGTGGCCCATGTACAATGTTTGGATCACCTGGTTTTAGGGCAGATCCTGGAGGCCAATTCCTTTCCACCCAATGCCTCTCATGAGCTCTGCTGTCCTGCATGCATAGATAACAGTTTTTCTTACGCAGTCTTGATGCTAGGAGTTCTGAAGTCCTTTTCAATAGTCCCAAATCATGTGCCAAATCACTCAACTCATGCTGATCAAATCCCTTTTGAATAGAGTCCTCTTCAATTTCCCCTTCACTCTTCATCATTGTTGTCACCTAGTTCATCACCTGTCACGGATAATGGGGAGGGGGGAAAACAGAAAGGTAAATACAAGGGACTAGGCCTTCAATGGCTAGGGAAAAGGAAACGGTCACCCCCTATGGACACCCTAACCTAGCCCTGACTCCTGACAGTATGAATATCCCCTGATGGTGAGAATACTCATACACAGGAACCTAGGCCCCAGTTGCCCTGAATAGACCTAGGAGTAGTGACTGGGCTTGAGATTACTGGTTCCTTCCCTGATGAAGGAACCAGTGTCTCCCTGAGGCCTATTAACAACTAAAGAACTAAACACCAAAAGTAGTTCAACTTATCTTAATTAGCAAATAGAGGAGCAGGAACTCTGGAAAGGACAACACACAAGCTCTTCACATCCCAGAAGTGAATATCAACCGCATAGCATGAAGTGTGAGGCCAGACTAAATGAAGGAGCAGTAATGACCACCAGCTGCAGCTGAGACAACGAGTGTGGTCATTACAAACAACAACACAGAAACAAGTAAAAACAAAGAGACTGTCAGATAACCTCCAGTGCAGCTTGTCTCACAGATCTTCTAACCTTAGTCAAGGGACCGTGACATCACCATAATCATGTTCCATGTTCATGTTTTATGCCCAACCATAGGTGTACCAAATGGAATCTTATCACATGTTCCCTTTGTCCAAATCCGTAAACCCTCAACACACTGTTTGCACACCTAAGCTTAAAAATTGAGGTCAACAAAAAATGTGTTCAAAAATGTTCCCCAGTGTAATTTATTAATTTAAAATAAATTTAAACAAGGTGAACATATCCCCTTTAAATGTCTTATCCAAGGGAGAACAGATTCAGTTCAGCTAATCCAGTCTGTGATCCACCAAAACACCTGGATCCTTCTCCATTTTTGACTACCCCAAATGTTTTCCCCCTAGACAGTATGAAGCAAGCATGTTGTTTGCTTCCAAGTGCATAACTTTATATTTATCTATATTAAAATTTATTTTGCCAATTGGCTGCCCAATCAAACAGTACATCCTGGTCTGCTTGTAGATTATAGACATCGTGTATGAACTGTATTCCATTACATAATTTGGTGTCATATGCAAACACAGAAATTGTACTTTTAATCCCAAACTCTATATCATTTATAAAGATGTTAAACAATAGAGGTCCCAACACTGAACCTTGGGGTAATAACTATATATAACGAGTAATAACTTTAGATCTTTTAGAGTATGAATCATTAATCACTACTTTCTGAATATAGCCTTTGATTCAGTTCTTTATCCAGGATCGTTTTTCTCCCTTTCAGGATGGAATAGTGTAAAAACTCTAACACAATAACTACAACTCAATCCACTAGTTTTCTGAAAAAAAAAAAAGATAAATAAAACAGAAACACATTTTTCTTTCTCAGTTTGGATTATTATCCAGAGAATGAGTTTTTCAGTTGTAAAATGAAATCCAAAACCACATATTGTTACCCGCAATGGTATGTTTCAAACCTTATCCATAAAAGTGTGAGAATATGTTAGAAAAAAATAATGATACACACACACACACACACATACAACTTTTATGTTGCCTTTTTAATGTAAACTTTCTTGCAGTATCAGGTATGTCAGTTTTAAAGCTTGTTATAAAATGTACATGGCACAATTGAATGGTTTTCAAAATGTAAAGGACAAAAAGTTCTTGTGTGTGTGTTTTGTGAATGTATGTTTTTCTCTCCTAAAGATAATAATGAATCTTGCTAACATAAAACAGATTTTCTTTACTGCACATACATAAGCAACATGTGCCTTGATTGTGTGATTAAAAGTAAGGAAATATACAAGAAAAACAGGAATGGCCTCCTACTTTTAATGAATTGTGTTCAGATAAAAAATATATGAACAGTACATGGAGAGACTGTGAGCTTTCAAGTGTCATTTGTTTAAATTAAGCAGGGATATAACTAAACTATTGCTGTTGAATGCAAGTGCATTTAAACTGCATGTTATACATGTGTTTTTTTCATGTGCTAGAAACAAGTACTAGATGTTTGGTTAAATAAAAGGATCTGGGATCTCTTGATTAATATTTATTAGACATATCAAGCAAACAAGTACGAAAATATAAACAGGAATGCCCATTTTGTGCACAATTGACATAGATGGTAGAAGTAGGTGCAGGGGTGAGCAGTGCTTGATTTTTACTACTTTTTCTTTTTTCACTAAATATATATGGCAGCTAGTACACAGGTAAACATTTCCTTTTTTGCCCAAACCACACATTTGTACTATTGATATAGTGAATATCAATGAGGGCTTTTATTGGTTTCCAGGAAGTGCTCCACACCGTCAACAGTTAATAGAAGCCTCACTGATTGAAATTTGTAGCTGTGTATTTATGGTTTAACAGAAGGAAGTGTTCTTTTTGGCTGCTGGTTTCAAAGAAGTATTCCTCCACTGTTCCAGCCACAGGTGACTAAAGCAAAAGACAGAAGAGTACAGAATGGTTGTTTCCACCAATATTCAATGCTTAATTCCTAATGAATATCCAGTGATGCACAATAGTAATCTAGAGAAATTATTATTATATAAGAGATATCAACCATTCACTTGGTCATGCACAAATCTAATTGTGTACAGCCAGCTTAAGTTATTCCAAGATAAAAAAAAACATCACATAAAGAGCCCCTACATCGAACCATTACCAAAAATCCATACCACACAAAAAAATCATTGCTGCTATTATTACAATCAACATGTTTATTAACATTTGCCTAAGCAATTTATTATACATAAGTGACTTTTTTCCTTTACTAGGGGCTGTTACATGCTTTGTTCCACATGTGGTGAATTTGTGTGAGCATATATTAGAATACAAAGCAAAACTATTTCACTTAGTGAAAAAAACTATTTCACTTTCAGCAGCTGAAATTGCATGACCTGACTTTAAATTACAGACCAGTATCATCCTTATTATCGTTGTCATCCTTATTAGCTTTTAATAGTCATTACCAAAATATTGGTTTTAAAAATGTCAACATATAAAATATCAGGGATGTCTACAATTGTAAAATCTTTCCACAGACTCCCACATTATCCTACTTTACTACATATACAATAAAACAAAGGGCCAGAATAAACTGCAACAAAACAGGTCATATCTCCTAAGCATTGCCACTGCAGAAAATGTATTTTGTTGTAAAAAAATTTTTTTTCTCTAAAGGAGTTTTGGATCCAAAATTCACTTCATCAGTGAATGAATATACATTGGGGTATAATTAGGAAGTATGTGTCTTGGAGGCAAGTTAGGAGAGGGGAAGTGGTGTTCTAAACATTCTGTACTGTCTTTGTGCTTGGAACTGTGTTTAAAAGGGTAAAAATATATATTAGCAGGTTAGGCTTAAAACATTTGATTGTGTGTATATTAGTGAGCAGGATTAAATACTGCATTTTCTTTTTAAAATTTTTTTATTCCTATCACTCTGGGAGAGGGTGTCTTTTGTCCATGCTTTGGTTGTGCAACACACTGTTCCCCAGTCATGGTAGAGGTGTCAGGGTCAGCCATCCCAGGCTAACCACTGTCCTATCATCACTTTTATGGTGGTTTCTGACATCCCACAGATGGGCCCAGAGGACCTTTAGCCAAGCACAAACACCAAGTGCTTTTACCTACATTGCCTCCTGTTCCTGTGACATTTTTCCTAGAAACTGCAAACTGACAAACAAAAGTTTTGCTTACATTTGAAAAGCTGCAGGTCCTGGAAGATAGTCTCCATCTGACAAATTAATTACTACTGGCCAGTATGTACATAAGGCCCCCGGGTGCCTCGGGAACTGTATAGTTAAACTGCTTCCCATCAACTACTGACACCATTTTTCTTAATCAATTAAGGGACACCACAGTTACAGTGGCTGCCACTTACACCAAATATAACCACCAAGACCCTTGTCCTCTAGGACCCCAACTGCAACTCCCTCGTCACCATACCTCGCACTCTACACCAAAACACCAAATTATTTTGGTGCTTTTTTAATTTCCCAAAAGTTCTGAAAAAAAAGCACTTTCCTCCTTCTGACAAATCCTCTTTCTGGCACTTATTACCCTGACCCCCTGTGCAACCTTAACTCTCTCTATTCCCGACTCCTCTGCCCACCCTGTCTTGTTGCCCCTCTGCCTATCTTTCCTCTCTTTTGTCTCCAGGCCTTCTTGTACTTCATTGTCAACATCTATGTAATCTTGAATCTGTTTTAAAGGGGATACCTAAACTTACATTTCCTTCCTGCTGCCACTCCATGTGTGATTTATTGTCGGATTAAAATGTAAAGATGACCCCATGCATATGTTTGGTGAATTCCTTCCTGCATACTGAGATTTTCAAATAGGGAGAATGTCTAGTAACTCCTACTCATTGGCTGCTGCAGTGAACAAGAAAACTGCCGCCCAGGTCACAGGGATGTTAGGGTTGTCATAGATGTTCAGTTATTATATATCAGACCAAGTCACACAAACTTTTACAAACTCTAACAAAATGAATTATCTTCTACATCCCTAGTTACTGTACAGAATAAGGTTAATATGTATTTAGGATTTCACTTTGCAAAGTTAGATATCTTATTGGATGATTTTTTCTTTTAAACGTTTTGACAAATCATCATTTACTATTGACAAATCTATTTGTTCATACAACATGAACAGTCATCGAGTAACATGTTGTGCATGAATGGCTGCTACAAATTATAGGAATAATATTTTGGTGTTACTCATAAAAAGATATGTCAAGATATTTGATGTCAAGAGAGTTAATTACATATCCCAGTGAGACTATGTAAAATAAGTTGGGAAAGGAACCCAAGATAGAGCCTTGGGGTAAATCAGCAGGTAGTCTAGAGATATCTAAGAAACCAAAAGCAAGAAGGGATGGCGGGATGAATTGAAGGAAATCTAGGATAGAGCTCTGTTATGAATGTTGAAAAGCTAGAGAATAAAATATAAAGTAAGGGTCAACAGAAAAAAGACCACCACGTAGGTGAAAAGGGTGAATAAATATTATAGATAGTCTCTGTAGATTGTATTTTGCAATATGTATGTAGATCAGAAACTACTAAAGACTGGAGTACAGAGCTTTAGCTAGCATCCACATCAAAAACAAAAACATAAATAAATATTAAAACAGCACCATGAACAGCTGCTCCTACTAATCCAGTATCACTTTTAAAATTTATATAAAAGGAATGTGTCAAATATCCAGTAGGTGAAGGAGGTTAATTTCATGCATGGCTCACCAAATGGATGTGATATTTCTTACACCAGCTCAGCAGTTACAAAAACAAGATCATCCTGTATTGTATTGTGTTTTATAAAACCACTCGAAAAGAATGTCATTTTGTAAACACATTGTATTATAGATCAATAAAATAAACTAATGCAGTCTAGGTGTCAATTTCTATCAATATATTTATTGACTGTTCTAGATATCTTTTTCTCAGAAATAAAAGTTATAACAAAATAATATTGTAGAAAAACAAAGAAATGGGTATACACCACAGTCGTTTGTGTGTTATTGTAGGTAACCTATCACATACACAGGATTATGTGAACTACCCTTGCTGATTGGAATTTGTAGGTTCACTAAAACTGGTATTCTTTGTGTGGCAATAAGCCAAAAAATGGACATTAATTTAAACCTATTATAGCACTTAAAAGGCACCTTAAAAAAGTCAACAATTGCTATTTTTTTATGTGTGATTGGGCAATTAAAATTAGCACTATTTTACAGAATATACCAAGGTAAGTAAATAGACTATATATAGCAAATCAACCCCACTGCATCTAGTCAAAAAGCACTGAAATCTCTCAGAGACCGGTGCAAAGATTTATCGGTTTCTTGATGAGCCTCAGTATTTAAACATCTAGCCATACTGAAGGGTTGCTGGAACCAAGAGACTCGTGAGGACTATGGTGGCTTGAACGTAATTATAGCTGGTTTACAATTGTCAGTTATTATGGTATAGTTTGTCAAACCCAGGTAATTTTAGCTCTAGCAAAATTGCCTTGGCTACTTTAAATAGCTAAAAATGTCATGAGAAACATAAAGTAAATTGCAATACAATATATATCATCATATCACAGCACTTAGCACTTAAAGTGGACTTAAACTGTCTCTGCCTTTTATGCTTTTGGACTAGCAAGTGTCTAACTTACAGACAATTAACTAACAAGTGCATAAAATGCACTTTTTTGTATATGTATGCATAAAATGTTTTTTGTACATAAAATCATTGGAACAATTTAATTGGCCTCTCCAGTGCCAGGAAAATTGGCATACATTGATGTGCAAGTGACGCACTGCCTGCACTGCTCATCATTTATACATTTTTGTCTCATCTGTCCACTAATACTGGTATCATAGCAAATTATAAACATTAGGTGTAGTATCAGTAAACCTTTGCATTACAAAGATGGTACATGGTCGAATGTAGGCCATTCATAACAGTTGCCAGTGATAGAAGAGGCCACTTTTAAAGATGAAGAATGACTAAATGAATTAAAAAGCAGCATAAATGATTAAATTACAAAAACTTACAGAAACAGACTAGGTCCTTTTTAATGGTCATTAAAGGGTACCTATAGTCACAATAGAATTTTAAAATGTATTTACCATTATAAAATGTGGCCTTATCGAACAAGACAGACAATGACAAGAATGACCCTTTTATTCCAGTCACCCCTTCATTCTCACAATCTGTAATCTGCATGTTTCTTTGATCTGACTACAAGCTGATGTACACCCGCACGCTCTTACCCCGCCCTCTTTTTTTTTGCTCACCATTACTGACATTACAGAGTAGCATCCTAATGCTTTGGTGATGTTGCAGTAATTATGCTGTATTCTTACTGCTGATTTGCTGAAATACATTATTCCTAAAACACCCTGAAGCACCCTACCAATGCACCTGAATTCCAGCCCAGCAGAATTCATATTAATGCCCTACCATGTGTAACAAGTTGTGTACTATGTTTCATGCATTCATGAAAATTCAAAAATTCGTGCATTTTTTTATGGTTTTAATACAACACACATTAATGTGCAAGCATCGTACAATTGGTCCCTGAGGTTCCTTTTATTCTGTTTTTTTTTTGTTGTTTTTATTACCTGGTAATCCAGTAAATAATACACTTTATTTCCTAAGGTGACTGTGCTCATCAGTGCAAGCCATACCTGTCACACTAGGTTCCTCCCCCCATTTGGACTTCAAAAACATCTTCCTCTCTTTCCCTCCATTGTGACGAGGACAGGGTGATTTTTAGTTGACAGAATAATTAATTTCACAGAATGCAAAGTGTGTTACAAAGATGCACATATATCCACAAGTATTTTCCATACTCTCTGTAAATATTTTTAGCCAAAAATAGCAAAATTATGCCACCACATCTAACTGGCACTCCACTGGCAATTTGCAATATATACCATTTATAAACAGTTACATCTTTCACATTGCAGTTATGTTCTTGGCTTTAGATATCATTTAATTGGAGAACTGCAGCATAGCAATGTGCTCTGTTTTAGGACACAGAACATTTAATTTTAAATTTGCAATATAGTTGTTAGATCACAACAGGGTTGTGAGAATAATATAATTCATGTTTTTATATATGTGTGAACCAAGGTAATTTGTTGTGATAACTGTACAATAACTGAATACTGGTCCTTGAAATAAACGCTTGCAATAAATAACTTTTTTTATGTAAAAATGAACCACAACCATGCATTATTTAGGATTGTAAACTGAATATTTGCATGATGTTATTTAAAATGGTGAATGCTAGGATAGCTTAAACCACTAGAGAGTGGGACCCTATAACTCTTCCTTTGCTTTGTGTGTTTTTCTATACCTGTTTAACTTTTAGACTTCAGTGATTGCCTCCAGTGCTGTAATGTAAACATAGCATTAAGTGGCAAATCAATACTGCATTTTTTCAGACTTAGAGCTACTTCTTGTAAATAAATAGCAATACTTCATTGATCCATTCATTGTGATCTACAGATTACAATGATCTTGGTATTATTTTTATTGTACTACAATTTTGTTAATATATTGATTCGTCCAAAACCATTTGCCGCACCATCCCATCTACCAGCCCAATCCATGTCTATGTAAAATCCTATGTTTGCCAGTAAATTGATAGATTTGACAAAATCTAGAATACATATGCTGTTAAAAGTTCATTTCTCAATGGCAGAAGAAACTTTTTTCTTGCACAGAAAATTATTTTCTGGTGTCATAGCCACCACTTGCTACTGGCTGTGCAGATGTGGGGGCCTTTTAATATCGAAAAATGTTTTTAATTAAATGCTTTGCCTATGTTGACCACACGTGCACAGTAAAAAAAAATTTAAATGTAACACGAGAGGGCAATTCATGAATGAACCTGTTCTGAGTACTATAATTAAAAATAAAAAGACCAATAAGGACTTTTCTTTTCATTTCAAACTGTCTGCCTTTAGATCCTAAAATATGTAACAAAAGCATTTTAAACTAAGTCTATTAAAATGCCCATAGGAACAATTTAACTACACTAAAATAGAACGTAAAAGCAAAGTATTAAGAATATATGCAATAAATTATTGAGTTATAACCTGAAGCACACAGTACTTCGCCCAGTTTCTGTTTTAGCACCGTAAATTAATTTTCACTTCATGTAAAGCACTACGTAAAACATGGCTAAGTGAGACAAAGAAGTGATAAAGCATTGGATATCTTTCCTTCAATATTTTTCAAAAAAAGGACAGTAAAAAAAGGTATTTATTGCATAATAATGTTTTTGGTTGAACTTCTGTATAATTTTTGAGTCAGAGTAATATAAAATGCTTGACCAAGTGGTACGAGATAATGGAGAGCTATTTTCAGATAAGTCAACCTTATTATTAATTACAGCTATCCCCTGTATACCCTGATGACAGGGGGTACTTCATAGGCTGCTTTTAATAAAGGCAAATTATCAATCTACTGCTTAGATGGTTTGTGGTGCATAGGTTTTATAACTGGTGGACAATTTTCTTAATATATTATGGTATAGCTTCAGTATATTGTGAATGCAAAACCTGCTGGGCCATGTGCTTGGTAATTGTAAACTATATGTTTAATATATTGGATAGAGGTTGTTTGCCATTCAAGTGACTGACGTTTTGATACAATGGAACATTTTTGGTAATTGCTGTCATAGTAATCCAGCTTAATAATTAAAGACACGTTTAGATGTAAAAATGAATGTAAAAAGACATATTCAGTGTTTTTAGAGTGTTCTTTATGTAACATGTGCAAAAGGAGAGCAAAGTGAGGGAAATCATTGTGTGGCCTTGTGTAGAAAAAAAAATATGGTGTTTTGCACCAGGAGGGGCTATTATATAGGCTCTGTTTCTACCCTCCTGTTGTCAAGTGCTTATTTAGAAACATCTTTATGTATGAAATCAGTAACATGAATAGGGTCATTTAAACATTTTGAACCTAAATATATTCAGCTTTTGGTTTCACGCTCAAGATGGTTTACAGGTCAAAGAAGTTGAGAATCATGGCAACGCACTGCAGGGCTAATTTTAGAAAACAAAGTTGCAATACATGCTGTAAAATTATTTAAAATGGATAGCTTTAATGATTTACACATAATCTACTGAATTTAGGCTCCCACTCCCCCCTTATTAACTGTATGTTATAATGAAATAAAACAAGAGAAATTCAAAGGTCTTGTAATCAATTAAAGATCCTGAAGCATTGTTATCAATAAAAATGGTAATTCATTTAAGGATAAAAGCAACTAGAGACTTTCTGCTGAGACAAGACAAACTACATTTTGTCCTTAAAGATTTGTTTTGGTCAAATCAACAAGCTTTGTATAAAGAATCAATGATTTCATAAATGGCTCCTGCCAGGCTTTAATTTTTTGTAATAAACTATGAAAGATCATTTTATATCATATCCATGCCAAGGAGGCAGGGAGGGGTGCTGTGGCAAAATACAGCAGGATATTGCTAGTGCTGTCACATTTTCTGAAACTATAGGGATTTCAACAGGTTTTCTTAACTGTCCAATGACTTGTTTGGACAAACCTGGATCACTAGCATTGAGCATTGTGCCCATCCATCTAGGAATTTGAATATTTTAAAGAGATTCTGTCAAGGAGGTAAATGGGGCGAATTCTGTCTGTATATACCTATAGCAAACCTTTCATTTTTTGCTGAATCTTAAAGCGTACCTAAACTTAGAATTTTCACTTTACATAAAAGGGTGGACAACCCTTTTATGTAAGGTAAAAATTCAGTTGTGTGTTTTTTTTTTTTAAGTGCAACACCCTTTTTTTAATAAATGGGAGCATAGAGCCTCCTGGGATACCTAAGTCACGCAACCCAGGGGGCTCTTGGCTGCTTCCTTCTGCGCCTGCCCGAGCATCTTGGGCAGGCGCAGAAGAAGCCCTTTCACCAAAAGGGAAAGAAATTGCCGATCTCACGCATGCGCATTTGGATTGGCAAGTTTTACAATCTACATCACCTGATCTCACATCTGCGTCAGGTGACGTAGGAAGAAGAACCCGAAAGAACACAGAGAGTGAGAAGATGGTGGCGCCTAGCGGGCTGGCCTGAAGATGGATGCCGGGACGAGGCAGGACCCGATAAAAGAAACCTCCGGACAGATTGAATGCTCTGCAGGGTTATTGCAGGGCTGAATGCTCTGCAAGTGTATTTTTTTATTTCGGGTTGTTTTTGGGTTTACTTACTCTTTAAGTTGTTCTGAAAGGTAGTCTGAGATTCATCCAACCCTTCTTAATAGTGCCGGTGCTTACTTGCCTTCCTTCATGCATGTTGCTAATGGCGAGATGAACTGATTGGAATTGTGGGTGTGGGGCTTGGTGGCAAGTTTCATGGCTACCTCACATTATCAAAGAGTCTGACATATGGCCATGACAGGAAGGTGTAGGAGGCTGCTGCACTTGTTTGTAGGCACCTTTGAGCACCATACTTGCAGCACTTCTTTCTATTCCCTACATTAGAGAATCTCTGTAATAATTAGTGCTATGCAAGCTTATTTATAAATCTTTTACTTTTTACATTGTCAAACTTTGACACTTTGGCCAGCTGTCAAGTGCCTGCATAAAGCCCAAAACGAAATGTGGACCATCTATGGCGATGATTGCTGGAGTGTCAGTGATAGTTGCTTCCTGTCAACTGCCTGACCAAACATATTTTACAAGATGGCAGATAGTGTGCAAGGTCATGCAGCTGAAAAGCCAGCAACTGTAAGACTTAAGGTTATCTCAGTCTTTCAGACCCTTCTTCTGTCTCTGCAATGGTAATTTCAATATTTCTATCCTGACACTTTCCTTTAAAACTTTGTAGTTACAACGGTTATAACAAAAATTGCATTCGAAAACTGTAGTGCATTTGTGGTGATTAGGATGATGGTGACAATAATGAATAATGATGTGACTATTATTACTAGGTTGTATTCCATGTGAAAAAAAATGTTATACAGAGCTATTGTCTTGTTAAAGATCAGTAGTAGCATCAATAACCATTACAGTGCGTGCAGGTGCATATGTGTTTGTTTGTGTATGACTAATTTGTTTTCTTTCCAGTTGTTTTTAGAGAAGATAAATCACACGTAGAATTGTAAATATAAATATATATATATATATATATATATATATATATATATATATATATATATATATATATATAAATTATTGAAAGAGCAAATCTGAGGACATATGGGAAACTCAACAAATATTGTAATATAATTGGGAAAACTTGAAACAAGAATTTAAAAAAAAATGCTAGCATTGCAGGTGTACGTGGTTATTTTTGCGGTGCTTTCATAATTTATTTAAATGTACATTCCTCCTTTAGTAAGACTTTATAATTAGGTAAAACAAAAATAAAAGAAATAATCGTTTAAATGCAACCCAGCTGCTATATTATTGCTAAATATTCCTTCCTATTCAGAAACAATGAGAAGTTACACAACTAATTTCTGAAAGGAAACATTGCACATACATTGCTTTGAACCTTTTTGCAGTAATACTTTAATAGGGGCAAACAGCCAACAGTGTATTTGTAGAGAAAGTCTTTTTTTTGTCACATTATGGTAATTATAAGATTGTTTTTAACACACTTTCACATAGATCATTCTTTGATCAGATAAAGTTATTATGAGCTTATTGGGCCTGATTTAATAAAGCTCTCCTGGACTAAAGAAGATAGACTATTGTGTGTGAATCTGGGTGATCCAGCAAACCTAGAATGGATCTGGTCCAGACTGAAAACATTGGCCAAATAATACCAACTAATAAAAAATGAATTTTAGGAAATGTATTCCAGGTTTGCTGTATCACCCACATTCTCCAGGAAACTCTATCTTCTCCAGTCTTGGAGAACTTTAATAAATCAGATCCATTGTGTTATTTTGTGAAACTGACATTGTAAGAATAACATTTGAAGATATATTATTGAGAACACTGAGAATACAGATGTTATATATCTAAGTGGTAAAGTCTGGAAGATTCTATTAATAGTGGATAAAACATCATCTAAGTACCTATTCAGTTTGGGAGAATATCAAAGCATATAGAGATCTCCTTGGTCTCTCTCACCTCTATAAGACCCATAATGTTCTGTCCTCTGTTTATCAAATCTCTTTTTAGTAGTATAGTGGGCTCTAGGGGTATACCTGAAAATATAAAATTGAGATAAGTGCTGAGAGACATTTAGAGATACAATTGTATAGCCCCCAATTTTTTTCCCATGTGTCATCAGCAAAATATTCCAAATCCTTACCCCATAGGTAATGAACCTATAAGGATAAAGAGAAAAGAACATTCATAAAATAAATGCTCAGCTCACAGAGATCATCACCTTGGGGATCTGTGATATAATGGATATAAGCATAGAGATCTCCAGAGTCATATCTGAAGATTTAGACTGGCCATCAGATGTAAAATGTTTTTTTCAGGTATATAGATAAGTAGTTTGTTTGTTTACTCATTCTATAAACTCTACTTTAAAAGGGAAGAAGAATCTATGCCAAAATTTTATTTTTTAGGTAATATTGGTTTTTTAAATTAACCAACTTGTTAAACTGTTTTTAATTTTAAAGCCATAACTCAGGCCACCTTCATGGTTTCAGAACGGCTGTTACTTACAATTGCACCTGCTGATGCACCACTGCACTTTCATGAGATCATCAAATTTGTCAGCAGACTATCCCAAAGTTTCCTGGGATAATGAAATTTGCACATGCTAGAATGTTTCTGCACAGTCCCACAGACCCACATACATAGCAGCACATCAGGAGGGGGTCAGCGGAGGGCTTTGTCATCCTCACCATGGAACAAAATCAGCTAATGTACACTTTAAGATACATGGATGCTAATGCGGTTTATTTCTAAATGAGTTCACACAAGAATTACACAACTATCTCTCCGGATTCATACATTTTTCTGGTCATTTGCTAATTTACTAACTTGCCCAATCAAAAGTAATTGTGAACTGCAATTCAAAAGTGAATGTTGAGATTATTTATTATTTTTTTATCTTTCTGGAGTGCAGCTTTAAGGATAATTATGCAAACATATGTTACAAGATTTCAGTTTTTAGAGCAAGCATCACAGAAATAACTTACATTTATTTTAATGCTACGTAATAAACAATAAGAAGGGATCATCAAAAATTTAGGCAAATCAAGACAAGAAGCTATAAGAAAGAAAGCTAAACAGAAGCTGCATAGATAGAAGTCTACTAACCCCACACTGTGCTTGCATGCTGCAGAATTATAAGATAACGTCACATTTATATAGTGTGTAAAAAAGAAACATAAGGAAAGTCTTATAAGAAAAGGAAAAACTGTAACAAGGTTGAAAGAATGAGTAGAAGCACAGGGATAGGGGAAATGGGAACATTTTTTATGCCAACCAATGTACATTAGCACGTTCATTGTAAGGAAGCAATATGACTTCCTCAAGCCATGCTATGAAAGTTTCATCGATTTATATTGTTTTCTTTGCGTTACATTGTCACACCATCCTATTGCAATACAGTAGGGCTGCTGTGGTGCACATTCTTTACTCAATTCACTCATGCTAGTAGGTGAATCCTCTGGCACCCCTCATTCTATGTAGCTTTCCTTGCAAGGTGGGGAGTAAACATCTCAAGTAGAGACAAATGGACTCCAGATGCTTGTGTTAGAAGACTTGTGGAATCTATGAAGCATCATTCATTTAATACAAGCTGACCTAGTAGGATTGCGTCTAGATTTGATAAAGACCTTTGGGATCTGCAGGTCTCGAACAATGCTTAAAAAACAGCTAAAATGTTCCCTGAGAAGCAAATGGGTTGGGTAGGTGCAGAGAATCCTTGAGGGACTTGATTTTTTTTTTCTTGTTTGCCCTAGGATAAGGGACAGGGAGGAAGGGGGCTTAGGTAGCATCATTCTTTCTAGACATCTATAACTAGCACCATTTGGCATTTGTATGTAGCTTTACAATTCTTGTAATTAATTTCATTTTATTCAGCAACACCATACCTTGCATTGCTAAATATTTCAGACCTTACCATTCAGAAAAAAGCTGGAGTTTTCAAATATAAAAAGCTGTGATAGTAGGGTGGTAATAATGGAATTAAACCTAAACAGCAACAATATATTTAAAAAATACCTATAATCAGCACATTTCTTTAAATATACTTGCACAAACCTAGTAAGAACTTTGGCTTTAGTTTTCCTTTAACATAGCAAATGATCTGTATAAATACTTTATAAGCATTATCACAGCTGCTTACACTTGTGTAAAACTTAATTGACACTGAAGAAATATTGGTACATTTCTGCAATTTATTTCTCAATTCACCACAGTTTAATGATCATTGGCAACAGATTACAAGAAGTAGTAAATTGTTAATAATTCCTTTGGTATTTCTTGTGATCACATTAATCATAATGAACTTGTTTTGTTTTAATGGAATTATAATTAAGCATAGCAGATGGTTCTGGAGCCATAAGGGATATAAGGATAAGCCTACAGTAGATTCAGTGTTTGACTCAGCTGATAGATCAGATTTCCCTGTTACACAATAGTTTTGCGATTTAACAGTTTCTCTTAAAGAGCAATAAATTGCCTTTACAAGATTGTTAAAACAGAAAACAATATATTGCTCTTTTCCAATCTCTGAGGCTGCATGCATCAAACTGGAACAGCTGTTAGAAATGTGTTTTTTTCTGTTCTAGACTCCCTAAAAATGTCAAGAATATATTGACTTTAGAGAACAGAAAAAAACACTCATGTATCCTGGCTTAAATTGTCAGTCCACTGAAGACTGATCATACAATGTGGTTAGATGGTGCTGGGTTTATTTAGCAAACAACCACTTGAATTTCTCTTAGTATCATTAGTCCAAACTCTGCAATGAATTCAAACAGCTAAAACCGATGGTCATGTTATGTCAAATAATGAAATCTATGATCATAAGACTGTTGTGTGTAAAGTCTAACAAACAGCAGCTGTACCCATTACCCATTGTTGGCCACAGGAATCTGGTAGGGTAGAACATTTTAGCAATAGTTTGTCATTGTGAAACGCTCCTCAATCTCACACCCTTACAGGGCCCAACATTTAAATAAATTTAAAAAAAAATTCTGTTGTTTAGTAAATTCTGTATAATGAAGAAACCATTTGGAAACTCATTTGAGGATGTATTAGAGGAGGAGTTAGAAATTTGTATTTGCTTAGGCTGTAATATTTTCATTTGTATTGTTTTCCACTAAAATGGAAAGTCAATTTTGCTGGCAGGCCACCATCCACTTCTGCAAATCACCTGCTATATACGTGAAAACCTGAAAAGGTTACCATTTACTCACCCCAACTTCCGCACAGCTGTTCTGAGTTGAGGAAGATAGAGTAGGTAAAATCCCCATTCGATTTAGGAGCTTCATGAGATTCTCCTTAAAGGTAGTTGTTGGTGGAAGATGGCGTTAAGATAAATATAAATATAATTTTAACTTACTTTTTTCAACCAACATATAGTTAGTGATGTGGGGAAAGGACCTCACCTAAATAAGCAGGCAGGCACCCAGTTTAGTGGTTTAATGATTACATTCATAAAGATGAATTTGTACAGGTCTACCAACTTTTTTTAGGTATTGAAATTGCTTTTTACCCCAATAAAATCTAATTTTATTAAGCATTAAAATAATCCCATTATGTGCACTAGAAGTTGTAGCAATTTAGACAGAGTCTACATAATTTCCAGACTAATAAATATTCAGCATCATCCAGCCCTTCCTAGCATTGCTTGAGCCTGGCACTCTTTCTATATTTATTAGATTTTATTATTTTATTTGTGGGACCCAGAATCACACAAAAGTATTAGAACATCTTCTTGCTATCTGAACAGTAGCCAGACAGTCCCCCCCAACCTCCTACAACCTTCCTCATCTGCAAAAAAGAGATGTGTTAATGTCAATGGGTCTAAACAAGGCATGTATTGAAAATGCAAAGATTTTATTTATTAATTTTATTAGCATGTTGATGAGGAGGTAAAGGAGGAACCAGGAAAAGTAAAATCTAAACAGATTAAACTTCAACATTACCAATTAATTTAAAGACACAAGGTCACCTAAACCTGAACTGACATTTCAAAATTCTACAAAATAAATTAAAATGTCCTTTTATATATAGATAAGGAATTGAATATTGAATGAAATACCTGTAAACACAGTCACTGCAGTGATTTACACAAACTATATAATCAAGTTCAGGAATAGTATTGCTTGAGCACAGCAATGCAAATGAACTTGTTACTTAGGAGCACACAATCTGCAGATTTGCAAAAGCTTCATAATATTTATTCCTATTTGTATTACTTTTTGTTCATGAAACTGAAACTCGCATTTTAGAGCTCTGCAATGTAAAGCCTTATCAGTCTAACGTGGCAAAAATGTTCTTTTGTTTAGGAGTAAAATAATTTGCAAAAGTAGCAGTTGACTGAGTTTCAGGATAGATCATTGCACTGTGCAGATGTTTACCAGTTACAGGAGATAAGTTCTAAAATATGTACGCTCAGAAAAAAAAATTATTCAGGTCAGAAGTCTATCACCACCAATATGGTAATTAGTTATTGTAGGAGCTGTGCAGCAGCTGATGGCATCAGATACAAGTTTTAAAGCTAAACTCTATGCAGGTATAAAATATGCAAATAAATGCAGTCTCTGTGTTTATTAATACTTTCTTAGGCGGAACTAAACCCGTATTCTTAAAAAAATTGCAACCAGGCAGGTCCTTTGTTAAAAAAAGGGACATGTAATGTCCTTTCTGCAAAAAAATAACTTTACCTGCTGGATCACATTTTTTTTAAACAGTCATCTGTGCCCATTCTATCATGCGTGCCACCATCTTCTTTCTTCTGCTCTTATTGTTTGTGACCTTTGGTCATCTTAATTAGCTGGATCAGGATGGCCTTGCCCATGCTTTTTTATAAGAAGATAGCGATCAGGCAGGTTAGTGTATTTTACTACATCACCTGACAATTCTACAACTAATGATAGTGATAACGATACAGAGTATCATTCTTATAGAGTATAGTTCTGCTTTAATTGTAGTTTATTTTAAAAAAGCAATGTGAGGGCTTCAATATGACCTGGTATTGGCCACTTGCCTGACCTTTGGTTGGAACAAGCAGTAGAAGGAGGCAGACAGGTGTGTTGCATTTTACGAATCAAGATACTAAAATCATTGTTGTATATCTTTTTTTTTTTAAAGTAGTTAGGTGGGGGTTAGTGGTCAGTTAGAGATACACAGTGCAAGGTAGAAATTCTCCCACCCTACCTTTAGAGTTTGGGTGGTATATATTATCGCTGCATTGGGTGAGATAGGGAGATGAGCTGCAGGTTTTTGTCAAGGAAGGATAGGGTCGTCATGGTGGCAAGGATGGCAGGTAAGGTTCAAGAGGGGGTTGCAGAAAAAGCGGCAACAGAGAAAAGGTGGAAAACCATCAATGGTATGGTGCTTGTAAAATGGTTGGTGGTTAATTTAATTACGGAGAAGTATAAGTTAAAAGGGGATGGTTGGCTTGTCCCTGGGGCAGTGCTTAGCAGCTGGGGGACAGTTTATTTAAAAGGGAGTTTCTTTAAAAATGTAGTTGATAAAAGTGCTTTCATGAACCTTGACCCAGGTTAATTTAATGTAAGAAAAGGGGCAAGGTCTTTACTGTTTATAATGTTGTTGTTTTAAATATATTGTTGTAATAATAAAATGGCAGCCCTGTCCAATTTATACCAAAAGACAACGTGTATTTGTGGTTATTGTGGAGAAGGATGATTGGTCATGGGGAGGTTGGTAAGAGAAAAAAGCGGAAGGAGAGGGACCCCATCTATTCTACCATAGTCATGTTAATCCCAGTAGAAAAGGACTCAAAATACAAAGCTGGGGGGCAGCTCTAGGGGCCAAACATACGTATGAAAACCTACCGATAGAGGAAAAAGTAGAAAAATTATTTCATAAATCTGTTCCTTCAATGTTCATCTACATGCTAGGTCCAGGGAGCTGACCTAAATGTGGAGTACATATGCAACAGAAAAAGTAAGCTTACAGTTAGGCTCTGCTATCTGGCAGAGTTGTATACATCTCATTTCCGTGGAACATGCTGCAGACCTCTTTCCAACCAACTTACAAAAGTTGAAATAAGGACAACTACAACGTAGCTGCAAATACACATGGGAACTCATTGACAATGCTGTCCTCAAAACTGGGCTTACATCTCATTTCACTTCTCACCTGGGTGTTTGGGAAGTTGCCTATGCACTAATCCTTCATGTTAATAATATTACCAGAATTCTCATAGTACCAACATAATATGCAGCGCTGTACATGAAATAGTATTTGCAAATGACACACAGCTATAGACAGTGACACAGGAGGGGTAGAGGACCCTGCCCAGAAGAGCTTACAATCTATGAATACATTCTTGCAAGTTTGTCTGTTTGGTGCAATCTTTTTCATTAATACCTTTATACAAGTACATACATTTACAATGGCCAGAAGGGGCATTAACACCCAAACAGAGAAAGAGATATGAATATAATAATTTTCCTATATGAAATTCAAGGCAACAAGTCAAAGTTCCTTGCCTTTATTCTTAAAATGTTGCCAGCATTGGATTCCTGAATTTTGTGTGCCTCGTTGTAAATTACACTTCCTTCTATAGTTTTAGTCTTCCTTCTAGTTGGCTTTCTGAACATTGTCTCCCAATTAGATTTAAAGGGTGATGTCAATATAGCATAGAGGTGTTGTTTGATTTTTAAAAGGGTCATTGAAGGAGCGGTGATGTAAAATAGAGATTATCCATTTCTGTAAGCTACGTATAGCCCACCCATCTCACTAAAAGCCCTGACTGGCCAAAAAAACCTAGAAAAAATGGGGAAGAAAGGGTGTTGACCAACCTGCAATTGAGTCATGCGGGAAAAGTAGCAGTCAGTCTTTCTGTCTACCTATCTAAAAATGAATTGTTCTTTGTTTGTCTTGCTCCTAATGTGTTCTGTATTATTGATCTTCTAATCTAGTGTTTAAGAGGAAGGTTCTGCACTACAATTACAATCTCCTTTTCAATTATTCTTATTTATGTTTCATTAAGCTTTATTTTCTGTAAAAATGTCCCTTAAGATTAAAGCTGTGTTTTCAAGCTTATTACCTCTTCTTATAACTTTTGCTTTATTCAAGTTTTAGCCTGACAAGATTAAAAGATTTAGAATTTTGCCTACTTTTTGCTCTACTCTTTATTCTCACAATACTGGTCATAGTGGAGAACACAGGGCCAGGGTGTATTTCTTTTCCGATGAACAGAACATATTGATGTTGCTAGCTAGAATAAAGGAGCAATGCTGTTACAGTGTTACAAGACAGCAAAAAATATGTGTTGATTGGGTGCTGTGAAAGGCAGTAAAGATAAACAAAACTGAATATAACAATAGCCATTCACTTGTCAACTTTTAACTCTTTAGAGCATTAAGAACAAGTGATGATTGCAGGTTGGTTTCTTCAAGCTGAGGAATTTTGTATTTTATACTTTAACCTAATAATCAGCATGTCTCTAAAGTTTTGCTGTGTTTTTATTGTTTACCTACCGAGGAATGTATAGGTTAAAGATTATTGTTCTATTTACTGCTTGCGTGGTGTATTTACTATAGTAAAGATTATTGCTTTCCATAACCTTAAATTGGGCATATTGTGGCATGAGTTGGCAATATTGTGACTTTGATTATAATAAGGACAGGTTTAATGTTAGCATATGTGCACTGTCCCTGCACTGTTTGCGAGTTGCAAAGTTACTGAAGGCACCTCAGGAACACAGGCCTGGTAACATCCACCAAAATATTCTGTCTTAATGAAACCAAATATTTTGGTGGTGATGGCAACATATGGTTTGTAGTTATTTTTATGAATTGATTGCATATTCTTTTATTTGTGAACAAAATTAGTGCTTCTGGTATTTCTTTTCTAAATACAGTGTAGGATATTATATTGTAAATAAGCAAAAGTTTATTTTTGGTCAAGAAGCATGACTAAGTATCATGTTTAAATTGTCTACAGCATGGTAATTATGAACTAGAACTCATAAGGGGGTTTTAATAATTAGGCTTTAGTTTAACTGTGCAGAACAGAAAACTGTCAAACATATTAAAAGCAAATAAGTAACTTCTAATGTTGTTGCATATTTTGTTCCTAACATTGTAGGACTGAGTGCTACTACTGTTTTAACCAGGTTAATGTAAAAAATTTTAAAATATATTTCCAACAACATTTGAGGAGCATAAAGTGTGTGTGTAGGGGGATGGGGGTTGATTGATTCTGTCCCTCTCCCCTCATTTTCACCATGTTGTAGTTTTAATGAAAAATAGATAGTATGCAAATAGCTACTGCCATGTTCTTCCTTTAGTAACTTATACTGCTCTGTGAAAACGTTGTCATTGGTAAAGCATCTAATAAAAATATACTTGTATAATTATGATTTAACCACCTGAGCGATAAGCCCGACCTTGGTACGGGCTTCAAAAAGTTACAATTATCGATAAACCCGAACTTTTCTCACTGTATGAAAATACAGTGAAAAAAGTTCGGGTTTATCGATCACTTACCTGGTTCGCTGCGATCATCCATCGTCGTGTTCCAGCGTCGGGTGTCGGCCCGTGCGATGACGTCGGCGCGTGTGCGGGAAATTCAAACAAACTCATTCAAACACATTTTGTATTGGATTGAATACCAACTCCTGTATCCAATCCAATACAAAATAATTCAAAATAAATACAAAGTATGTAATTGGTAAATTCAAACACTCATTATCCAATCCAATACAAAATAATTCAAAATAAATACAAAGTATGTAATTGGTAAATTCAAACTCTCATTTGTATTGGATTGGATACAGGAGTAAGTTACAGGTCTACAATTTAAAAAAAAAATTTCATGAAAAACTGTAACGCTTTTGGAACAGAAATCTAGACCTTAGTGTAACGCCCAGGTGGTTAAGAGTTGGTTTACAAATATTATAAAGGTCAAAATAAAGATATGACAGCAAACTATTATGGTTTTCTATAGGGAGTTATAAAAAAAACTGTGTTTGAGAGGCCTTTTCAGATTTGTACTTAACTTAGGTTGCAGATTTGGAAAATGCCATGTAAAATATTTTTAACTTAATATATGACCGTTTTAGCTTCAAAAACTATCAAAAATTATCCTGGCTTATATGTTTTCATTGATTTTGTAAGAAGGTACATTTACTGAAACAGGATAGTTGATTTACCAGTTTAGGTTGTTTAGTTAGCAAAGTGAATTATCATGCTGCAAGAGAATTTCCACTTAGCTTAGTGAATGTTGTGAAAATTCACTTTGCAAAGACTAATGATAATTTACTTTTCCTGGTGAATTAGGTAAAATAACTGTTACTTCCAGTAATTTTTTTTTTGTACGTGCAAAAATACATGTATGCTGCAATAAAAACAGAAAAGGAGGGTCTTCACTGCAGGGAGCCTACTGGTAAAAGCAATGACAAGTGTAGAACATAACTACATCACTTAACTTGTTTATGTTTTTTACTTTTTTGCTATAAACTTTACATTAACCCTTTGAAATGACTGATTGCTTTGAGAATGGAATTGCTAGAATGCTAGTATTTTCCGGGAATAATTTTACAAAAAGAAACAGTTTTAATTACCATTTTAGTTTTTGGATTTTTTGTAATTCAAATCAGCACTTTCATTAATTTATTAATTCATTTACTGACAATATATTACTTTATCCCCAAGGAAATACTGTGTCTAATTGCCAACATGGTTCAACTAGCAGATTTCGTCTTATGGGAAACATTACTGAAAAAAATTGAGATATTTTGAGCGCTTCCAAGATATAGGTCAGGTATGTTGTGATTCTTATGCAATCTAATAATTTATATATAGGCAAATTACAGTCTATTGAAATAAATGTGTTTATATAGCTGTCAGGAACTATTAAGATATTACTAATACCTTAAAACATGCTGTATTAAATTTATTTTAAAAATATACCGGTTTGTGCATTTCAAGTTTGTGTTTATTTTCAGCCAACAACTGATTATAGCTTAAAGTATATACCATCTGTTTTTTAATCCAAACTCAATGTTTAACCTCGACGTTTAATAACCTGGTTACAAATACGTGTGTTCTTAGAACACCAATTAATGGGTTTTTATAGATAATCAACTTAGGAAATGTCCTCACATCATGCTGGACATCGTCCAGGAGTCAACCACCTCTCCCTCTGAGCCCATAGAACTGATAACAGCTATGTTCTAGTCTCTAGGCTCCTATTCTCCAGGAACCATGTTGCAAGTGCGGCATTTTGCCTGAGATGTTTCATATTCTCTGGAGTGCAGGGGGGAATGATGTTTCTCAGGAGTCAGAAGTTGATGCCAGTGAGAAGTGGCTACAAATTATTTTGTTGTTATTATGGGACATAACACATTGTGGTAACACCATCTCCAGTAGTGTTTTCTATTCTACTTCCAAGTTGCAAAAAGATTCACCCAGTGGGGTTTGAAGAATATGTAGGAAAATATGTAGGCCAGGAATGAAAAGCAGGGGAATGAGTGTTGGCCTTTTGCTGCCAAAAATTCTCATAGAAGTGTTGCTTCTTCTACAAGCAGTACACAAAATGCAGGTGTTGCTACCACAATTGGCACACTAAAAAAAAAGGCTGCAGACTGAACCATTGCTGTCAGCAGCAGATTTGTTGAAAAAGGCCAACATTTCAAGCCATGTGGAGCCTTGGTAATAGAAGCAGACTGTACCTTTGGGGCAATATTGCCAGACAGATTAGGAATATGGCTTATGTCCACAGTCTTCCGTAAGCTGTCCCTACCTCTAGACAAATCCTCCCTTACTGATTTTCTGTCTCACTATGAGAACTTTTCTTCTCTCCTAAAGGTGGAAGTGATCTTATCTTCCACCCTCCTCATTGTTGAAGCCACTTTACATTAAGCTTAGGATGCTAGTGAATCACTCTCATGTGTTCTCTGACTGGGGACTTATTAGTGGGGGGGTGGGGGTGGGGGGGGGGGCTGCTTTAAGGTCCAAGGTAAGCCAGTAAATCTAATATAAAGGCCATGCCACGTTTTATAGGTAATATTAATTCCGTTGCTTTCAAATTCACAAAAATTAGAATTTGCAGAAAAATTAGAAATTTTACCAAAGTATAGGCTCTGCCTTGAGCCAATGCCAGCTCTAGACCTGAACATAATGGGCCTGATTTATTAAAGCTATCCAAGGCTGGAGAGGATACACTTTTATCAGTGCAGTTGGGTGATCCAGCAAACCTGGAATGGATCTGGTCCAGGATCCAAAACATTTGTTAACAAATAGCAAATGGAAATGGATTCCAGATTTCACTGATGAAAATGTATCCTCCCCAGCCTTGGAGAGCTTTAATAAACCAGACCCAATGAACCAAAGAAAAAAGACAGCCACCATTTTTTCTGATGCAGCACAATTCAATGCATGGTAGTAAATTACTGGTATAAAAATATAAATGCTAATGTTGTTGTTACCATAACGTACCACAACTTGTGTGTGAATGCGTCTTTAGTGATTTAGGAATTTGTGGAATTGTAACATTGTAATGTGCAGTTTTGAGCTTTTGTGTGTGAAATTCCCCCACATACTAGATTGTAAGCTCTTCGGGGCAAAGTCCTCTCCTCCTGTATCACTGTCTGTATTAGTCTGCCATTTTCAATCCCTATTTAATGTACAGCGCTGCATAATATGTTGGCGCTATATAAATCCTGTTTATTAATAATAATAATAATAATAACTGTACTTTGATTTGTAAACTTATCCCAGGTCAATAATTTTAAAACCTAAAAACCACTGGATCAACATAACAGCAACGCACCCAGAAATTTTGTAAAAGAGGCCAATAATTGCAGGTTTTATATACCTATTAACATATACATAGGAAAGGAAAAGCAAAATAATATGAGCCATGTTTATGTAGATATTACACCAAGCTCAGGTTAGCATAAAAAGAGCAATAAGAACCTTTATATGCATGCACACTTTAAGAATCTTTGAAAGCACACACAAAAGATAATGTAGTTTATACTATTATGAATTTGCTCAGCTATCTGTTTTGCAGTCTTTTTTTTTTGCATGGTATCTGACTTTGTTATTGTAGCCCTTTAAAAGCAAAATAACTGTGGAGTGAGGAAAGCAATTAAAAATAAATCACAGAATTAAACAGCTTAACAACCATTAGCACACAAAGAGAAACATTTGCACATATGTTCTACCTAAGGGGGCTTTTCAACTTTAAAGAAATGGACCAACTTCCTCAGTAACTGTTTGCTATACCTTCACTTGTTTAGTAAACAGCTAAAATATGGTAAACTATTTTGTTTCTCTAAACTATTGTGTGTACAACACACAAAATCTAGAAGTTACATCAACCCTTTTTGAGTCCATATATAACCCATAAGAAAGATAGTACTATATTTGCTGATCTTTCTGACAAATTATGCCCTGTTTGAATGATGATTTGTTCCAAATAATGGCCAGATGATTGGCTTTTTTTCAATGTCTACAGAAGAGTTGTTTTGCTAGGAAAAATGTATTATAAAATAGTAAAAATGGTATTTAATTATTGGGCTGCATATATATGTGACATAAAATACCATATTGGCAGGAGGAACCATTAAGCAAAACAAGGAAATCAGACGATCTTCACAAAACTTTACACAGTTTCAGTTATTAGGTTTTCCAGGTAATCCCCCCAAAAAGCAAAGCTTCTCCACTGTCTAATGTGTAAAAAAATGAAAATTTATATTGAAAATTAAGTAAAAAAAATAAAAAAAACATGTGGAAAGCAAGAAAATTCCTGTTTCAGCAAAAATAAATGAGAGCTCTTTTCTGTACAATGTTTTCCCCTTTTTGCCACTATCCATTCAATATTATTGTCTGCATTATATATAAAGGAAAACAATCAGTTGGTTTATTAGATGAAGTATGCTGTCTGGTTTAAAGGCAGTTCATCTGTCAATAGATATAGCAGAGCTTTTTAACTAGGATTTCAGGTTCCTTGAGAAGTCCCCTTTTTTTGGTGGTAATAATAAAAACATCTGCATTACTAAGATTTAACAAGGGCAAGCTGATTGGTGGAATGTGCTACTTTATTGTATTACAAACAAAAAATAATTCCCAGCCAATATTACTGTTTCGCATCTGCACAAAGATGCAGAAATGATTTTGCATTGAGCACTGTTTTATACAAAGTTGACTTCACTTCATGACTGCACTAAGCACTCATGCAGAGTGGATTCGTGTTTTGCAATAACAATGTTAAATAGAGTCGGTTTTGAACTGAGCACTTTATATAAAGTGAATTTTGTACTGATCTCTTGGACTGGTGATCCAAGTTGTCATATTCCAGTATGACTTGGCTGTGAAAGGCAACTCACTAATACAGAATTAGTTCCCCTAAAAAAGAAAAGGCAATTCACTACGATTTAAAGCCATTTGGATTCCAAAGGTGTTGAGTTTTTTTAAAAGCCTAATGCAATCTCAAAAAAGAAATGTACATATTTTGCAAAAATGTAAAATGACACTGGAAGCAAGCTGGTGGCAGAAGTTAATGCCCAGAGAAGGAAAACAGTTGTTGAAAATGTAGTAATACCACCATATACGAGGGGGTGCTGAGAAGTTCCTGGCTTTGCCCAAAAAGAAGAGAGCTAGAGTTATGAAATAACACATTTATTCCACATATTCCCCCCAACCCCAAGACTGATTCACTTGGTAATGCGTAGTTGCAGCTTTTCTAGACTGTTCAAATAAAAGTCCTTTGGTTGTGCCACAAACCAGCTCTCAGCAACATCTTTGATGTCAGAAATGTCCTCAAAATGTTGCCTCTTCAAGTTTTTCTTCAAATTTGGGATCAGATAATAGTCCGAAGGGGCCAGGTCAGGTGGTTAGGGGGGATGGTGGACCAATTGGAAACCAAGGGTGTTCAATTTGGCAGCCACAATGTTGGATGTGCATGTGTGTGTGTATGCGCAGGAGCATTGTCCTGCAAAAAAAGGATCCCTTTGGTCAACTTTCCATGGCGTTTTGTTTTAATTGCCTCCTTCAGCTGGTCCAGGAGGTTAGCATAATACTGTATGGTGATACTAGAGCCCTGAGGTAGATAATCCACCAGCAGAATACCGCCTTTGTCCCAGAAAACGGACGCCATACATTTTTTGGTAGATTTCTGGGTTCGGAACTTTTTCGGCCGCGGCAAGCTGCTATGGCGCCATTCCTTGGTTTCATGGTGGAGCCAGGTTTCATCCTGTCACTAATCTATCAAAAAAGTCCTGTGCAGCTTCAAAATGGGCCAAAATGGCTTTGGATGCTTCAACTCGTTCCTTCTTCTGATCACTGTTCAAACATTTCGGCACCCACTTCGCTGAAAGCTTGTGCATGTCTAGGATAGTGGTGATAACAAACCAAAGATGCTCCCTTGAGATGTCAAGTATTTGGGCTATCTTTTTTTGCGGATATTCGCCAGTTCTCAATAATCAGCTCATGGACACCATTGCAGGTTTCTGGGTCAGTTGAGGTTGGGGGGGCGCCCACTGCTGGTCTCATCTTCAACAGTGAAATGCCCAGTCTTGAAACGAGATATCCAGGTTTTGACAGTGCTGTAGAAAGGACACTTCTCCCCCAGTGTTTTTGATATCTCAGTGTGAATGTCATTTGCTGACTTTTCCTGGAGAAACAAAAACTTCATGGTGGCCGGTAACTCCAACGACGTGAAACTGGCTTGTGCCTCTGCCATCGCAGCTTCTCACTAAAAGAAAAAACAGTTTTAGGACCAAAGACCTGATGCTTGCACAGTTACATACTAAGATATTAGGCTGTCATATGCACCCACACTCATTTATTCTATTTCATCTGGAAGGGGGCAAAGCCAGGAACTTCTCAGCAACCCTCAGTTGCAACTTCTCAGTATTTTTTTTTTATTTTAAACAAAAATTAGTGCTTTCATGTTCAACCCTCTGCTGGATTTGCCAACAGCGATTGCTAATATTGATTCCAGGAAGTTGAAATACTGCATTAATATGTCAATGATTTATTACACAGTGAAATAGATTTGAGTACTTCATAGTGGTCTTTGCAAAAAAAGCAAAAGCAGCAGATTGAAAGGATCTACATAAATGTTTTGACAAAATCATTAGGAGGCATAAAACATTTCCTCATAGATTCCAAACAGCAAGCCTTCAGTATATAAATTGTCAGGGAAGGGACCATATATATTGTATATTTTGTTTAATACTATCTAGTTACATAGCACAAATATATTACGTGCTTACATATTACACAGTACCTTACAAAGTCCATTGCCCATTGGAAAAGGCAAGGGCTAGAGTAGACCCTGTTATTTGGCCTAAATTCCAAAAATGGTTTTACAGCTTTAAGATCATTCATGTCCCCAGAAACATTTGTCCTTTAACAAGCATAGGGAGAATGCCAAGTGTTCTTTACGCTTATCTAAAGTCAAAAATAGTCTTCCTACATACAGGAATAGTTTGCCAATTTTCTACTGGTCCTAGCTCAGGTGATCCTCCCCCACTTAAGTCAACTAAAAACTGTTTTACAGTAGGGATGAGGCTCAAGCTGACCACCACCATGGGAATTTGTGAAATTCCTGGGATCCATGAAGTTAAAAATTACAATCTTTTGCTGATAACTTCATAAGTTTGCTGAATAAAGAAATAGAAACAATAACTTTGAAGAATAAATTCCTTTCTGTACAATGAGGGGCTCACAGTAGTCATTATTTTTAGTGTGTGTTAGAGGGGGCTGTTTGGATGAAATGACAAATTCGTGTAGGGAGGAATACTGAATTTTATTGTATTTAATCATTTATGGATTTGAATCTTGACATTGATACATGCTCTGATTGCAGTGTCTGATTTCCATAGCATTTTGCTTGACAATGACTAGCTGATAAGATCTACAAACCAAACTGAATAAGAAGATTCACCACTCCCCCACCCCCCGTCCACATTTACTTGGAAACCTCAAGCAAGATTTCCAAAACTGTTTACCAATGAGACCCAAGCACATTCATTCATGCCTATTGAACAGTACAATACCTTCTAATTTTTCTATAGCTTACAATATTTGTCACATCTTTACATATCTGGAGTCAGTATTTATGCTGTATTCTGTATTTATAGAATTTGTATTTTGGTTGATGCTACCGGATAATACAGACATGTGATAATATATTGCAAAATGTATGCAATCAACATTTTGGAAACTATTGGTGTTCAGGTAACAGATGTCATTTTGGTAGAGTAAATGGAAACAAATTACATATTGATTGTGTCAACAGTTCTTCTGAATTGTATCACTGTCCTTGAGTATTTTTTTTTTATTTTAAACAAAAATTAGTGCTTTCATGTTCAACCCTCTGCTGGATTTGCCAACAGCGATTGCTAATATTGATTCCAGGAAGTTGAAATACTGCATTAATATGTCAATGATTTATTACACAGTGAAATAGATTTGAGTACTTCATAGTGGTCTTTGCAAAAAAAGCAAAAGCAGCAGATTGAAAGGATCTACATAAATGTTTTGACAAAATCATTAGGAGGCATAAAACATTTCCTCATAGATTCCAAACAGCAAGCCTTCAGTATATAAATTGTCAGGGAAGGGACCATATATATTGTATATTTTGTTTAATACTATCTAGTTACATAGCACAAATATATTACGTGCTTACATATTACACAGTACCTTACAAAGTCCATTGCCCATTGGAAAAGGCAAGGGCTAGAGTAGACCCTGTTATTTGGCCTAAATTCCAAAAATGGTTTTACAGCTTTAAGATCATTCATGTCCCCAGAAACATTTGTCCTTTAACAAGCATAGGGAGAATGCCAAGTGTTCTTTACGCTTATCTAAAGTCAAAAATAGTCTTCCTACATACAGGAATAGTTTGCCAATTTTCTACTGGTCCTAGCTCAGCTGATCCTCCCCCACTTAAGTCAACTAAAAACTGTTTTACAGTAGGGATGAGGCTCAAGCTGACCACCACCATGGGAATTTGTGAAATTCCTGGGATCCATGAAGTTAAAAATTACAATCTTTTGCTGATAACTTCATAAGTTTGCTGAATAAAGAAATAGAAACAATAACTTTGAAGAATAAATTCCTTTCTGTACAATGAGGGGCTCACAGTAGTCATTATTTTTAGTGTGTGTTAGAGGGGGCTGTTTGGATGAAATGACAAATTCGTGTAGGGAGGAATACTGAATTTTATTGTATTTAATCATTTATGGATTTGAATCTTGACATTGATACATGCTCTGATTGCAGTGTCTGATTTCCATAGCATTTTGCTTGACAATGACTAGCTGATAAGATCTACAAACCAAACTGAATAAGAAGATTCACCACTCCCCCACCCCCCGTCCACATTTACTTGGAAACCTCAAGCAAGATTTCCAAAACTGTTTACCAATGAGACCCAAGCACATTCATTCATGCCTATTGAACAGTACAATACCTTCTAATTTTTCTATAGCTTACAATATTTGTCACATCTTTACATATCTGGAGTCAGTATTTATGCTGTATTCTGTATTTATAGAATTTGTATTTTGGTTGATGCTACCGGATAATACAGACATGTGATAATATATTGCAAAATGTATGCAATCAACATTTTGGAAACTATTGGTGTTCAGGTAACAGATGTCATTTTGGTAGAGTAAATGGAAACAAATTACATATTGATTGTGTCAACAGTTCTTCTGAATTGTATCACTGTCCTTGATTTTTGTTTATACTGTCACATATTGTATATTTTTTTTTCCAAAATCATTCAACATTTTACAAATGTAATTTCTTTGCAAATACAGTAAGGGCCATATTTTTAGGTATCTCTTCTACACATAGCCCTGAAAGTCCAATATTTTCCTCCCTACATTTACCATGAAAATACTTATCTGTAAGAGGAGGAAGTTAGGATTATCAAGGTAAAATCAAAAGCCAGAGAAATAATCATGACTAACATCATGCTGGTTTATATTTTATTTTTATTAATCCATTCTGATTCTTTACCTTTAAAAGGCTTTCAATTCTGTTCTAAAATGTACTACTGTCAAGCTGTCTGGCGGTACCATAATACATGCCCTAGACAAGGGAAACGATTTACAAAAACATGCTTCACTACTTAGTAAGGCTATCTTTATGCTCTGTACATGTAATGAGTATTGAAGGCATGCCTGCAGATATTCTATTATAAGTCATAGAATCTTCTGCACACTTTGACACTTCACTGTCGCTAGGCTGTCAATAAGGGAACTTCAAGGAATCTAAAACAAGAAGCTTAGGAATTTACAAGTAATACATTTTACAATATGACTGGACATCAGAGAGAGAATTTTATTTGGGTGACTAGAGATCAGCTTTCATCATCTTATCTTTTTCATCAACATCTCTATATTCATTATTATTATTACATTTTTTAAACAAAGATCATACTGTAATATATTTTACTTATTACATGTCCAAGCACCCTCCATAATGTCACACCATTGTTAAAATTACCATTGGCATCATCCACACACCTCCCCCCCCAACACACACACACACACACACACATTTGATAAGTCTTGCCATGGAAGCAATTTAAGCAAGTTGGGCCAACCTTGCTCTTGTTCTTCACCCCCAGCCTAAGCTGTTTCTGGAAATATCCATGAAGATCCCAGGCTACTAAAGAAGCCATATCTTCAATATAATGCTTAAACCAACTAAATGTCCATGAATACAGGACAGAATATTTCCTAGTAAGCATCCATTTAAAATCTATTCACAATTTATTATGTATGGGCCTGATTTTAACAAATCTGAATGTTTCCTGGACAGCAAGTCAATCCTTGGTAAACCTAAAAATTTCCTTTTGTTGCAATGATTGTAAATGTACAAACTTACTAATTATCCCATATTAAACTTCCAACTTGGATTTTATTAATAAAAATATTTTTAAACATATCGTTGATTACAAAGGAAATGAGAAGCAGCAATGTATGTTAAGCTGGGGATAAACAGTGAGAAAGCGTTACTTTGTAATATGAAGACTGTTGTAACTTTAAAATTCAAGGCTAGATTTTCATTATAGTAAGTACACTAAAGAATAGAAATAGCAAGGATCGCCAAAGGGAACATTGAAGGAAAACAGCTATTATTTAAGTGAAAAAAACTCTACTTTCCTTGAAATTTTTTACTAGAAAGTCTACTTAAGGTTTTTTAAATGACAAGAACAGTATGAAAATGCATGATTCAATTGCTGCTAGTGGTACTGCGATAACAGCAGTGACAAATACAATGAATGTGGATATAGCACTGAAGACTGTTTAGGACAATAAGTGCAGGTATACAGACACTACAGCCAATTAGTGTAGCCTGGTCAAGAAAAATACCTGTGAACTATTGATGAGCCGTGAATTCGGCCGTTCTCGCTTACCGAATTTTAAGCCAGAATGGCCGGTGTAAATTTGCTTTATTAGAGCTTTATTAATTACACATCTTCTCAATGAATGCGGCCTGAGGCGGCCACATTTATTGAGAATATCCCTGGAACTAGAGGTAACCTCTAGTGTCGGGGATCAAACATCTTCTCAATAAAAGAGAATTATCTTGAATTATTGTGAAAACTGCTATATTTTTTTTTCCTCTGAACATTTTTCCATTGTTTCAGGTTCCAACCAATGATGTCATGTACAGTGACATAGACACAGCAGGCTGAACAGTTTACCTGCTGCTTGTTTGACAAGGTATGATTGCACAAAGATGCATTATCCCAGGGTTTTTTTTTAAAAGCAGTGAATCTTGATATTAACTAAAACATCACCTGGTGGAGAATCAACTACTGCCATTGAAACACATGGCCCTGGAAGATGCACTTCCTTTATAAAAAAAAATAATGCCCTATGATAGTATATTTCAATGGTGATAGGTTATGTTTGTCATTACACTCTGACATCCATGGAGAAAGTTCCATGTGTGAGTTCAAAATTGAGCAACCTAAAAACAGGGAGAAGACTTCTGTGTAGATAGCTTTTGTTGCTCCTCTGATAGGACATTATCCATTAGGAGAAACAAGGAATAAGCCAAATACAGCCTCATCCATACTGTACCACTGAGATAAAAGATGAGCTGACCTACAGTTTAAGTTTCAACATGCATGTACACAAACTCTGCAAAGCTCTTAAGTGCTTAAGTATGATCTGGAATTATTTAGAGAATATTGAATAGACATAATTTATTGGGTTTATCTATGGAGGCACATATAGAAGATATAGCAAAATCAAAATAATGAAGAACACGGTTAAGGATTGTTTATCAGTAGCACTGCCATTTGTGTGCTCATAAGTGCCCAAAATGCATAAATGCCCAAACAACTTTTGTATGTGTTTTTAAGCATTTTTAAGGCTTAGTCTACATGAACTGTTTTACCAGCATTTAATTAATCATCTAAACTTCCACGTTTAATGAAAATTTAATTGAATTTCCGATTCATTCACCCAAACACCCAAAAACGCCTTCCAAACACTCCAAATTCCCATTAACATGAATGGGCATTTTTGGGAATTTTTAAGATTTATTTTGAAGCCATTTTTCCCTATTCTAACTATTCTTTGCCACATATCTTGGTTTAAAACCTCATAAATGCTTACAAAATCATACAAAAGCAGTATAGTCATTTATAAGCATTTAAAATTAAAGTCAGTGTAGACTTAGTCTAAGAAACTTCATATTGGTTAGTTAGGTAAAATTGTTTCATTGGACTGTGCTACCTTCGATGCTGCATATTGCACAAGCAAATCAGAAATATAATTAGTCAACATTTATATAACTAATGTAATTTATATCAAAATATCACTTTTCATCTTCTGGCAAATACCCAGAACATAAATTGCCCCATGATATACATGGAAATTGAAGTAAAAGACAGCTTGTGGCTTAATGCCAGGAGCTCATCCTGATCCAAGTATACAGCAAAGCCAAATAATAATTACTATAAACTAGGGGCTAATTAGTTTAGTCTCCGATTCCAACTGCTCAGGTGACCTAAGCATGCAAACCAAAGCAATGTGCTTGTAAAGTTAAATTCATTCTCTTTTACATTAAATAAAAGTTTACAAACACTTTGTTGAAATGGGAAAAATAGTTTTAACAGTTTAATTTATAAGTTCAAACAGTTATAGTTAAAAAAATTAATGATTGGGCAGGCTTAATATTGCATAAGGGACAGGTGATGTGCTTTTGGAAATAATACATAATTTTCTGATTGCTATCTTCCTTTAAAATAAAACTGGGGGCATGGGCAGATTATGACGCTAGGAATTTCTAGGGTATCCTGGACTAAATGATCTCCCTTGCGCATGCATGAGACTTTCATCTTCCCGACATTGCCAATAAAGATACCCAAAAAGGAGAGGGAAGAAGATAGTGTAAAACTTGTCCCCAAATTGTTGCTTCTACAATAAATGTCCTGACTGATCACAGTTTTTAAGTATATGGGTTCAGTTACACTTTAACAACAAGAAAAGTAATATATTTGAAAGGGCTTCCCCAGCTCAACATATTTATCTTGGCCTAGTCACTAAAATCCTGTGTGCATACATGTTAACAGATTTCATCATGTTAATGTAATTTTAAAATCTAGAGTTTCCATTAAAATAGTACTTCTCATATAAGTCTGTGTTCATGTATTTTCTGTTTTGAAGTGACTACTGTCTCGTAGTTGTGCTCCTGCGCTGTCACCCTGTGACACCAAATGAAGAATGCACGTGGTAGTTTCAAGGCACATTGCACAGGCATAGCCTGCTTGTCAATGTCCTGGAGGAAATGCCTCACTGTGTTTTTGTTTTCTGAATGGTGGGTATTTGAACAGGATCATTCATTCTGTACTCCAAGTCATGGAGTACATGGTTTGTTCAGGGGATCAGCAGTAGGACTGAGAAGTAAAAAGTGTGCAAAAAATGTACAATGGTTGAAATTGGCAAAACTTCACCTGACTCACTAAGCTAAGTGTAATATCATTTGCAAGGGGATAATTCACCCCGCTATAAAACAGCCAACTGTATATTAATTTGTACATCCACCTGTGTTTTAACTAACTACATGCTATTCACCTTGAATATACGTTAATGTACATTATTAATATAATTTATTGGCAAACAGAGCTGTTTTACCAGACAAAGTATTTGTATACTGCTACTTCATTACTGGGATTTGTAATGCCCTGCCAGATAGCAGAGTCAGAACGGTGAATTTCTCCTACTTTTGGTAACTAAGACGGCATAGTAAATTTTCTGCCCCCAGCATGCAAGAGGACAATAAAAGGACAACAGCAAACTGATGAGATCATCCTTTTCTGAAAACAATGGATTATGAATAGCTGATATAAAATCGGATTTAGATACCTATTACTTAAAATACTTATCATGATTTTTTAATAAATACATAACTGGGATAACAGCATTACTCAGTGAGATGCAGTCACCCCACTATGCTATATAACTGTGTAACAAAACAACATTATTGATAGTTTTCTAAGCTTTCAGTTCTGCATACTTCATGCCACTGTTCCACCAACTGTGCCTGCTGTTTGGGTACTGAAACATTGACGAAACCCACCATGAGAGCTCCCAGGCCTGTAAGTTCTGTAAGTCCCCAACCCATGAACATAAATGAAATGCAAGTCTTATTTCAAATATTAGTATTGGCATTTGTCTACTCCTATAAAGACATAAGGTAACTGACCATCATCAAATAAATTATCAAGTAAAATACCAGATGTAAGATAAATGTATAACATTCAAAGGAAAATATGAACATCTATTTATTTATTTCTCAGTGTGTTTCATGCAAGTTCTTTTTAGGTTGGTTTCTCTCTGAAAAAGAAACATTTATTTTTTCCTTCACTTTGAGCATTTTCTTTATATCTCATTGTCCTAGACTTTTTTTATGAAGCACTGTGATTTTGGCAACTTTATGGCACCCTGTCACACTACATTGCAGCATTTAAAATTGTCATGTACTATAGGACATTTTATGCAGTATTTTATTTTCCACACTGTTGTTCGGTAAGCTATCACTTGCTTTCCATTGCAAAGTCCAGTCATGTGTGATAGCAGTTTTTACTGCTCAGAGTGAGGAAACTTTCATATTGTTTTCTGTTTTTTCTCATTTGTTCTATGCACTTTTTCTTATATATGTCTTGACTATTTCTTGTAAATCGTCAGCAATGATTTCTTCACTGCTTCCACAAATCAACATCTTGTCAGAAACACAAGAACTTTCACACAAACAATAACCAGAGGACCCAGCAACACATATTAAATAATTCAGTGTGACTTTGTCTGTTATAATACTCCCTAATAACACAAATTTTATTGATACTTAGCCAAGCTAAAAAAGGTGCCTACCAGCAAATGATACTTTTTTCCATATTAAAATGTCATTTTTTTTTTACCCTTTTATATACCCAATTAAGATTCAAAAATCTTAATGATAATGTTACCGGTATAGGTAATGGTAAATAACAATAATTAAAAATGGTGTCAGTTACCTTTGCTCAGTTCAATACTAATTGCTAAACTATAAGCAATGGGAAAATATGCTTCTGGTATAAATCTGAAAACCCGTCTAACATGTATTGATGTTTTATTTAAAAACTTCCCAGTTCTGGGACCACATTGTCACTCACAGTCCTGCTCTCTCATAATCAGAAACAAGTTTGTGTGATATGAATATAATAAATGAGTGTTGACAAACAGACCTGTTGAATCCATCTGTCAATGTACCTCACATAGAGAAAAGGGAAGTGACAGATGAAGCCGACATGTTGCAGCTAGCACAGTAAATGATATCTAAAGAAATTATAGGATTTAATTATAAGATTATTAGAAATTATAAGATTTAAAAAAAAAATTGATTAAAAATTGCTTAAGTGTTTGTAAATCCAAAAAAAAAAAAAAGAAAAATTGTTTTGGTTATAGTGTTGAGGGAATAAAGGCACAGTGACGGCTGAAGCCATCGGGTTGTAGCACATCACATGACCGCGTGCAAAATAAATTATGTTTTAAAAAAATCATCATAAACTTTAAAAAGTGTACATAAATTAAAATAAAAAAAATGTATATAGACAGGGATTAAAAACACTATTATTGTTTTTTCATGTTGCTGTGTCTGTAGGACAGAATTCCAACACTTTCTAATAGTCCTTGTGACAGATTAAGGGCAAATTCAAAATTACAGCAAGAGCCCTGGCCCCCTATTCTCCTGTTGACCAAAGTGTTTGACTAAAGCTCTAACCCAGGGGTCAGCAAACTTTTTTGGCTACTGGGCCATTTTAGGAGGTCAAGAAGGCACACTAGGCCGGACTCTCTTTCTCGAGTCCCACGCTGATGGCTCCACCCCCCACCAGGAATGCCCCTGAAGGGAAATCCCTCTCCTCCCCAATGCATACAGAGGAGAGAAATGTCCCCCTACCCCAGCGGCGGAAGTGTTAATGCCGGCCACGGTAAAAAGGGAGGGAAGGCATAACAAGGAGGCTCATGAGCCGGGGGTTGACAACCCCTGTCAGCCGGGATTAGGCCGGATTGACCAGGGGAGCCTTAGGCCAGAATGAACTACTGGCTAGGCCGTATCTGGCCTAAAGGCTGGGGTTTGCCTACTTCTGCTCTAACCAAAGTGTTTATTGTACCAACACCTAAAGGCATTTATAAAGTTTTTCCATTAAGGCTAGGCTCAGACAATAAGCGTGATTTAATAAAGCTCTCCAAGACTGACTGAGAAGATGGACTATCATGGGACAACCTAGATGATCCATCAAACCTAGAATAGATCTGGTCAAGCCATGAAAAACTAAGTGTGGCTGGAACTTCTAACTGCAATATATGGATTCTGGATGGAGGTATAGTTCTAACTATAGCTGCATACAGATATTAAATTTCTTGATCTTTTCCAATGTGCTGTCTAGCTCTATGGAGAGAGGAGGATGAGCAGGAGCTATATCATTCTTCATAGGGAATGACAGTGCTCGTCTCTGATTGTTTAGTAACTATGTCTGTTACTAAACAGGATTTGGGAACTCTTGTTAGACTGTCACCCAAAGCGATCATGATTGTTGATCTGGGGCAACAATTATCCAGCATGTGTTCATAGTAATACTGATGAAGTCATTCACAAAATTTCCATTATTCTTGGAAAGGAACTTACTAGGTGCAAGTGCATCTTCCAAAACAGGGCTTTCCAACTCCTTAAGAGCTACATACAGATCATTCTGTGTAAACCACACCTTACTAAACATATTATACTTCAAGAGAAATGTTAAAAAATGTGTATGGGTCCTAGTCCTCGAGAAAATGCCCCATCAAAGCCCCAGGCCCTACTCCCCTTGCATTCCTCTGTGCCTGTCTGCTCCTTTAATTGAAAAGTAACCTATTCAGTAATGTTTTTTTTTTGTAGACAAATGAAGTGTAGGAACCATTAGATTCTCGGTAAGCAGGACAGCAGATGATCATTTCAGAAAAGAAATACAGTCATTACTTTGTATGGAATCTGCCTTCTATGTAATCCTTGCTTTTATCCTCACCCCAATATAATCAGCAACCGGTCTGCCTTTTAAAACACAGACTCCTTATAGCTATTTTATTCCAAAGCCTAAAATGTACTTCAATAATCTTTTTAAGGCTCGTACTTCCTTCTGTACATTAGAAAAAAAGCATAGATAACAAAAAGAATAACAAAAACAAGCTTAAGAAGGATTAGGAGAATTCCATGTCACAATGAACAAAAGAAACCCTGCATTATGTTATATAAATCATAGATTTTCTTTTGCTTGGACCAGTAAAATATATTTTTCATCACATAATAAAAGTATTACCCTTTTCTGACCTCATCTTTCCCATCCAAAATTTTTTGATATACGTAACATCAAACACAGCAGCATCTGTCTGACAATACTATTCCTACATTTTATTGGAGGATTTTCAGACTGCAAATAACTCAAAGCCACTACAAGAGCACCATCTGGTGGACATATTAGCAAATGGTACTCAACTGAAAACTGATCTATTAAGGTAATTGCAGGTCACTTTTACATGATGACTTTATTGTATGCAAGGGGAATTTTTAATAAAATCTGACAAGTCTAGGGATACTCACCAGAGTGAAAATGCTTGCATTCACTGGCAACATGTGTCACATGAATGTGCTGTCCACAGGAAAAGTTAAACCCTAACTCTAGGTTTCTTTCTAAACTGTTGTGTCTTTCAAAAAAAAAAGATGGTGTTGGGCTGTAAAACATGATAAACACTGAAAATTATGTAAAGCTTTCTATACTGTTGGCAACAGACCTCTCTCTCTCTCTTTTAATCCTGGACCAGATCCATTCCAGGTTTGCTGGATAACCCAGGTTCACTGATGAAAGTGTATTCTCTCCAGCCTTGGAGAACTTTAATAAATCAGGCCCTTGAGAGAGGTCTCTAACTAAAACGTTCCCCTACTAAAGTACCTATGATTGATACTGATAGGTTACAGGCCCCTTCTCTGTTAACAGCTAAAGGGTTCATTCAGACCCCATAGGTAATAATAATAATAATAATAATATTCCTGATGCTAGATGCTTCTATGCATGCTCATCATAAAGACTAAATCTGCTATAGAATATGTATCTAATCCGAAATATATCTATTATTTACATATATTATTCATTTGTTTTCTTTACAAATACATCATTACCATTCAAAAGGTATTAGAGAATTTAATAGTAATGGAGAGGCTAAGCATGGAAGTCTATAGAGTGTGAATCCTATTAATAAATTCTAGTCATTAGGGCTATTAGGCCGGCTACTGTCATTAAAGCAACAGAGAGATGAGCACTGCCATGACAGATATGGGGGATGCCAATGCGTATGTGGTTTTAAGGGTAACACTGACAACACACGCATCCTTTAATTTACATGCCTGAGTACATCTTAAAGTTGTACATTATGAAACAGTAATTTTTTTAAAACATTAAAAAAAATGAATTTTAATGGGTACTCTGAGAGACAGCCTATTCTAGCAGTGCATTTAGGCAATACCTTGTTTTACAATGACCTTGGCCAATATTCTGCATCAGTACCCCCATAAATATAACACAGTTCTTTTCCAGGTATTTTTAACAGCAACACATTTTTTTAATCAAATATTATAGTCTTTTTTTGATTGAAAAAAATTGGTCAGTTGCAAGCTGAGACTGTTCCTAAGCTGTCCTGCTGCAGGCCAATATATATTGTATCCGAATAATGAATTTACAAATTTCAGAAATGATACTGCAGTATAAAGTTAGGCAGTAGCAGGTCATTGATATTGAAAGAGAAGAGGCCAAAATATACTGGAATATACTGAATACATGTATTGTGGATGTACAGATGGATTTGTATGGTCTGTGCCCTTGTGATCATTTTGTGTTCTCATTCCCACACTTGTTCGAGTGGGAGTGACCAAGAAAGCTGTTATGGTCATGGGAAATAAATCAATCGGTAATATACAAAATATATCATACTAACAATTGCAAGTTTTTTTTAAAGTATAATGTAACAAGGAGGTTTGGCCACAATGAGCTTGTAATGGTCATGTAATTATTTGATTGGTTGAGATCAGTGTACAATTAATCCCAGATATCATGGAATTGAGTGCCGACACTGACATCTTCTGAATATGGGTAATGAAATGCCAGCTTCTCCCCGTCTAGATGATATGAAAATGGGCATTCCCTGGGGTAAACTGAGTCCTGTGATGAGGTGCTCATGGAACTGTTGCTGCTTTGGACCATTGTATGCAACTAATGATGATATCTACCAACTTTAATTAAGCAGTGCCGTTAGTGTTTTGTGTCATTCTTTAACATTTTCTGACACTTACAGCCCAACAAATACCTCCACCTCGTTACAGATTAACTTCATCCTATAAATTAGTACACAAAGAAAAAGGAAAAACTAGTGGGATTTTAATAGCTCAGTTTCCAATCATAAAAAAACCTGCTTCAAATATTAGTTATCATAAAACCATTATAGAAACTTTATTTACCAATTCATGTCATGTAATACACATTAAGGTAAAAGATAGTCCTCTATATTTATAATTTTACCAACACCAACAAACATCTATGAGATATGCCAAACTTAAAGCAGAACTAAAGTAAGAGATCCCTCGATCAGGCTGGAGCTTTCCTTAATCAGGTCCCATTCTGTGCCGGAATTCTTCTTCGCCCTAGCATAGAGGAAGCGCTGGGCACCGCCATCTTGTTTCTTTTTCTATCGTCTTCTAGATACATCACCTGATCTCACCGCGGTGATCAAGGCAGAAAGAGGAGTTGCTTCATCTTTTTTTTTTTTTTTTTAAGTGTTTTTTCTTTAGTTTAAAGTGTTTTTTTGAGTTTAGGTCCGCTTTAGGTTTAGGTCCGCTTTAAACAGTAAATCCAATCCTTAAATAAATATTATTGATATTATGCATGTCGTTAATTAACCTGTTTCCTCTTTAGACTTTTTCAAGGTGGAGTGCTAGCAAATTAACATACCATATTTAGATAGGATAAGGTACAAAAAAATCCATTTTTTAGGAAGACTTTAAGAAAAAAGAGAAGAAAACTGCAGTGTTGTGTAAATATGTAGATAGATAAAATAAATAAATAAACCACATACCACATGCTTACCCTTAGTGGAAACAAGGGTTTTGAGAACAGTGATACAGGTGAAAAGAAGGATAAAACCAAATATGTAATGTGTCTTTTCTTACAGCTAACCAATGGCGGTATGGCTGGTAGTACTAGACCCCATAACAGAGTAATTGCCTCTGATATCATAGGCTTCATTTATCAAAGCTCTCCAAGGCTGGAGAGGATAAACTTTCATCAGTGAAGCTGGGCGATCCAGAAAACCTGAAATGGATTCCTTCAAAGTCATTGGCTATCTGCTACCAAATGTTTTGAATTTTGGACCAGATCTACTCCAGGTTTGCTGGATCACCCATCTTCACTGATGAAAGTGTATTCTCTCCAGGCTTGGAGCGTTTTATTAAATCAGGCTCATGTCTATAGGAATAGATAAAGATTAATGATGCCTTTAAAGAAGGCCCAAACTCAAAACAAGTTACCAAGAGGTAATCAGAACATAATAATGGAAAACTTCCAATATCTTGAAAAATCTGCACATTACCGATTTCTTTGTACTCAAGACAAACTGGAAAACAATTAAGTAAAAATATTTTGAATATTAGTAATTTTATAATAAAAATTGAATTCATTTTTAAAGCAAATGGCCACGTAAAGACCTAAGTGTAAAAATGAATTATGTGAAAATCATTGGGGTATGCAAATTGTTTAAAACATTATCATTGATTAAATCCGTACATTTCGATTTGATCTGGTCACAAAGGTTTAAATTACTCATGGACTTGAAAAAGTTAAGATGTGATGTATGATATGCAAGCTCCTATTTAAAAAAAATAAAATGTAAGCCATGAAAAAATTGAAAAAGAACTAGATATGTATTTGAATTCAGTGAATCCCCTAGGAATTTTTGTAGCAGGTTCCAAAATAAATTAATTTGTTCTGGTTGATCTAATTAAATGCATTTTTTTGTATTTTTAATTGTTTCTAGATTATATAAGAAAGAAAAGTGTTGAGAAAGATAAAGCCTGGGGCTGTCTTCTATCACCTTAGGTTAGGGCTTATGTGGCTTTTACATAAGTACTGTCCTAAAAGAACACACACAGGGATATGACATTTAAGAGTGCTTAGCAGCAAAAAGTGAATCAGTTATAACAGTGTTTAGTCTGCCAGTCTAGATATCTATGCAATTTTCTAATTCTAGATATGCAAGCTAATACAAAATGTACACAAGAAAATAAAAAAAGAAACAAACAGGAAAATATATTGTGGAGAATCATGGCCTGGTATATATATTAAACAATGCATGGCTTATTGGTAGCTATATACAAAGCAGCTGCAGCCTTTAGAGTCATAATAAATTATGGGTGAATCATCCTAATAGTAGTTATATTTTACAGAACATTTATATTGACTTCTTAAATGCATTTTTTTTTGTTTTCTTTTAGACCTTATGCAAAACAAAGTACTCATTCTTCATCTGTGTGATGTGAATAGCAAATTAAAGCTATTAATCTGAAAAAATTAAAAGAAATGTTGATTTCAGAATATCACATCAGTTGATTTTTCTTTTTATTATTTTTATTTTTGTCAAAGGTTTAATTTTGCAATGTATGCAGAAGCTGATGAATTCCACTGTATAATTTTAAAGTGAACAGCTGCTACGACCTGAATACAATGAAGAGTCTTTTTTTATGTTTCGTTACCCATCCATAACTAAATAGTCATTCATCTGTAAAGAATAAAGAACAAGAGCATGATTTAGCATATTCTAATAAATATGGTAATAAAAAGGCCGATTCTAAGAAATAATCACAAATCTTACTTTTGTTAACCTTTAAGGGAAAATGCATTTTGCTGTATAGCTAGCTGTATGGTTAAAGTGGTGTTGCAACTCTCCATGTCAGTGATTCTTTATCAGGAGTCAAGTAAGAAATCAATAATCAAAGTTCACCTAAAAATGGTATAAAAGGTAACCAAAATGTTAATATAGCTTAAATAGAATTATACATTACATTGTAAATTTAAGAACAATTAGAAGTGTTAACCTATTTAGAAAAACGTAAACAAGAAGCTAAAACTGTTTCTGGCTTTCAAGATTTATAGTAGAAGATTTAGAGTTCAATTTGTGGCAAGGTGAACTACCCAATTTGACAGGAAATGTTTCTGTGCTGGAGACTCCTGTTGTACTTCTGTTGAGTTAATCACCATATCACAGCTTAATTAACTCGTACCAGTATGCAGTGTACAATGACAGACTTTCACGGCACAGACTTTCAGTGGCCCCTCTAGGGAATGGAGGGGGCACTGAGGAATAAAATATGACCACTATTTTACTGTATTATTTATGAAGGAATAACCTCAGCCAATTTTAAATGTGAGTTGCATGTTAAAGGTATAATTTACATGCAACATTAGCATGTCCTGCCTTTCTCAGGAGAAAACACTATATGAGCTGGTTCTTAGGCTGTCATTATATTTGTACAAGGACAAATATACACTGAAACCACAAAAGTAATGAGTCTTATCGTTTGAATTTTTAATTATTTATATATTATTATTATTATTAATATTGCAGACACTGTTGAAGCACAGAAATTCAAATAGCCTTCTTACTTCAGCTGGTTTCTATAAGAACTTACACTAATGGACACACTTTCATTTTCTATTAAGATTGGAAAACCATGGTAAATACAACAGTCAACTAATAATGTGAACCTAGGAATGAGTTTCAGGTTCATCACCACTATGGGTTTCAAATTTTTGTGTTCTCAGAAACAAAAATATTTGTAGATTTACCTGAGATTTTTTTGTAAACCAAGGTTATTAAACCTTTTCCAGTAAACGTATGACAGTTGCCTTTACACTTTTTCTGATTCATGGTCACTTCAAGTATCAGCTTGGAATTTTCTAGTTTGGAGCTGAAACTCAGAATTCATAACTCAGAAAATTCCAAGTTTTAGTTTAATTTTGGTTCAGAAAATAGGTACTGACATACAACAGCAATTGAGCTAAATTGTAAATTCTCTTAACATAGCATTGCTAATAAAACTGTTGGGGATATCTGCAGGACTGGGTATTGACAACTGCCAACTTTTTATGGTACTTACAATGCTCCTAAATAAAGTCACCAAACTTGCTAGGAGGTCCTCAAATTAAACTTTAGGAGCATTTCTCAAGTGAATAAAATAGGTATAGGGGACAAAAAGAACGTTTAGCACGTAAATGCTACTCATCAGCATCTAAATGCTTGCATAGAAAATAGGTTTTTGTCTTAAGTCTATACAGGAAATAAAAGGGACTTTTTTTTGGTTTGCCACTTTTATTAATATCAATCGGACCAACTTAATAAATATACCGGTATTAATACTTTATTAATCATGTTCTAAAAAGTTATTTGTCTATTTCAATATTCAAAACATCAGACAGCTTATATATTCAAAAGAATCCTGCCAACCTCCAATCTTCAGATAATCTATAATAACTAGTAATAGCATAAATATAAATAAGTTGTTTCAGCATCAACTATCCATATCTGCATTAAACCTATGCTGATTCATAGAAACTATAATGGTGATACACCAACAAAGTCACTTCTAATTACTGCTTTATTTAAATATCTTGGGATGTGATTTTAACAAAGGCTCAGATGCAAACCTTTTATGTTTTGGCGTTCAGAAACATTTTTGTAAATGTTCACTTTCACGCTGTTAAAAATTTCACTGCATAAAATTATATACAATATAATTTTGTATGTACATTATATAAAAATATAAATTGTACTGCAGTATGCAGAGATGTGTAGTACTGTATATGAGAAGACAAGAGTTGTACTATAAAAAAAACAATTTAAATAATGGTATCATTTATAACATTTGTGAAACGTGTGGATGTGAAAATGTAGTGTTTAAATATTTATATTCTTTGATTTTGGTTGAAAAAATGGCTTGGGAGCTTCATTGGTTTGAAATGGAGGCAGCAAATAGGTGTCCCCTCTCCTGTCCATAAAAGGTCCTCTATAATATGGATTTCCAAGGAAGGAAGGTGTTAAAGCACAGCACCTCTCTCCTGCGCATGTCTTAAGTTCCGAGCCTGGGCTCTTCCAGATTTAATCAGTATCGCCCTCCCCCCAGCCAAACAGAAAATGGCCTCTTAATCATCCCTGGCTATTTAGCTAGTCTAGACACAGCACTCATGTTCAGTAGTGTCTCCACTAGTGACAAGCCCCAAGTTCCGCTGAGCTAGTTCCTGGTAACCTGTTGCTTAATTCAGTGTTTCCCCTGCCCAGCTCCTGTGTTACCCCCTTGTTGCCCAATCTGTTATTTCCAGACCATTCCCTTGTGCTGTTCCAGTGTTCCTGTCTGTCTGTAGATATCCCTGAGTCACCTGTGCCTCCTGTTGCTTCCAGTGTCTCCTGTGTTCCCTATGTCCCTGTGTCACTGGTGTCTGTTTCCTGGATCACTGGTATTTGACTCCTGGCTTGTGACCTGACCTCTCCTGCTCCCTGCTTGCCTTGACCCCGACCTTCCTTGACAATTCTTCTGCCTTGTGATTTGTTACTCGCTGGATGTGCACAGCGGGACCATGGAGGTAAGGATGTGACAAAATTACGGGGTTAACCATCCTAGCCATTTTTTTTTGCCCGTACGAAGGTCGGGCATACCGGCTAGGTGGTTAACCAGCACAGCAACATCCTCACCACTAGAGGCTCTGGCTAAGACCTGGTGGCTGCTTAGATTCTGTGTCTTGGCCCTATCAGGGCTCACACCACTTTTGTGCAAACTGTAGCACCCCCCTAGTGGCCCTGTCTCCCCAAGCATGACAAAAGGGCAAAAGGGGCCAAAAAGACCCCATGCGTTTTGGCAAAACAGACCCCCATCATCATTAGAGGACAGATCCTCATTGTGTGGGTCTTCAGGTGGAAAGCTTGTTGGGAAGCCCGGTGTACAAAATATGTCTCATCCATTCACAGAAAGGCTTAAAGCACCTCTAGAAAAAGACACAACATGCAAAGGGTCCAACAATGTCCAAAAGGCATCTCATGATGATCCATCCTGCAGTGCCTGTTGCTGCTGCACAATGACTATTATTGCTGTCCCTTGCTGCATTAGTTGAATGTAATGACAGGAGCTGTGCCTATTTAGGTGGGGTCTTCCAGATAACAGTAAGCTACTCCCCGCTTAGCCCTTGTCATAGTTGGGGGGCAAGTGGGGGAGTCTGTTTTTTCCCACAAATTAAGGCGCTGCTTTTTGTCCCCTTTCCTTTTTGCCAATATAGATTCCAGATAGAAGAGGGGGCACACACACATGCTCGCCGTCTCCATTACCTATCCATGAATTTCTCAAGCCTATGAAAGCATTTGGGTTTAATACTAATGGGACAATTTAAAAAAATTTTTAAAAAATGCTACATTTTACCATTCAGATGCTCAATAACCCCCGATTTGCTATTTGAATCCACTTTGTCCCCATTTCTATTTTTTGTTAAATTTTACATGACCCTTCAGTAATTTTGTTGGTTGTCTAGGGCAAACCAGAAGTTACCCCTTTATACTGCTTAGTCTAACACTTATCACCACCCTGACACTTAGCTACAATGTCTGTGTTAGCTTAACAAAAAGGTATCTCCAACTGCTACATAATACGTGTGTACCCCTAGCACCCCACCAGTCCCTGGAAATCTCTGAAAATAGACCCTTTACACTTAAACACTAACTTTTAAACTGTTCTTTTCTATTTTAATTCTCCTAAAGCAACCTAATCCACTTTTACCCACCACAGATGCCTTGTTTACATCCAGTATTCTATTGCTTAATAGACTTCCAAGGTCCTATACCCTAAGGTTGGAGTCATTTAGAGATGGTGCTATAAATGTCTGTGACACTACAATGCACATGTATGGCCAGGATAGTGAACAAAGTACTGCATTTTAACATGCTGCGAAACAGAAGCCATAGAATTCAGATAAGTATGCAACCATAGTGGGCCCAGGATAAGTTGTTTTAAATGAGGGAACAGCAGAAAAAACTAATTGCACTTGTTTTAGAAGCTCTTTTTTTGCAATAAGCACGTGCAATGTCAGTGTACAACTTACCTACCTTGGTGTACGTACCTTGGTGTCAGAATGAGTTTTGGCAAAAGATTCCAAACTCAGAAAAAGACCTGGTGTCATTTCTGTGACATCTTGACATTATGAATTAGGGAAGAAGTTTCTTTTCATTCTATTATGACATAACCTACAATTGTAAATCATTTGAGATCTTTTCACACAATGTACCTAATGTTTAAGTTAAGTTTTTAGTAGTTAATTATTTTAAGTGGAGACTAACAAAACATTCTCTTATTATTCACAAAAAAACACTTATAAACCACCACTGCCATACAAATGGATATTGTAAATTTAACTGCATACCTAAGTAATTTTAGTTTTCGGTTCAGTTGCATTTTTGGTTTGTAATATGATGTACCACTTATTCTGGTATAAATATTATTATGATTGTAGTACCATTTGTATCAGTATTAAATTATAAACCTTCCTAATTGTCTTCTGCCAGTAGCAGTTTGATAATTTAATTTGTTTGCTGAAAATAATCAATAATAGAACAACTATAGATTCAAGTAGACTTAATTTACAATGGAAGCACATTTTTCTCACTTACTGTAATAGTAATGAAAAGAATCTGTTCCCATTTAGTCTCTGCTTTTAGGAAAAACTAAACAGATCAATAGTTTAAACTGTTCAATTGAAAATCATGGCTTATCTAGGGAAAACTAAAATAAGCAGCCAGTAACTCTTATCAACCATGGGAATATTCTGCGTAAATTCAACAGGTTTCTGGCCCAATTACAATTTATTACAACAGAATCTAATAATATGTTTTAAAATCAGATTTCATTTGTTTGGTCATGTCTTTTTAATGTCAAAGACTGTTTTTTTATTACACTTATATATCTTATTCATATAAAGTCACTTACTATATTACTGTATCGGTATCTGATGTAATACCTGGTGTCACAGATGTCCACGGGTTTAGTTAAACTGTGCCCTCATTAGCTTCCCTTATTTTTCCTGTGAATGCCCTGTTTATGAATCCCCTGGTTCTCAGTTTATGACTTCTTTCTGCCCTGTACCATGTGACTCCTTGCAAATAGTCTACTGGCTTCAAAAGGTCTAGTATCCATCACAGACTCCATCATCTCTTTTTTTCTAGTGGTAGGAGTCAGTGCCTACCTGTCACATGAACTTCTACCCAGTCATATGATTTACCCTATATAAGGAAGTTACAGGCAACCGATAGATGTCTGAACACACAGATTCCAGTGTCTTCTCTCCATGTTCCTGTGTGTGTCCCAAGTTTATTATTCTAACTATTCTGAATATCTTTCACTATTACTATTACACATGTTGGTACTGTACCTTGTCTGTCTAGTATCTGATCCTGGTTAAATTCTGACTACCCCAATTACTGCCTTTCTTGACCTGAGCTTGTTTGACTACATTTATGCCTTGTAATTCTGTGTCATACATCAGCTCAGCAACAGTCAGCTGTTGCCAATTCCAACGTGTGTGAGGGACACTACCGAGGGGCACCACATCCCTAAGCGTATCATTCCTTGCGAAATGTGCTTGTGAAGCCAAAGGTCAGTGCCCTACACTCTACATAATACCCATTCACCAGTCAAGTGGGCTTCTTAGGAGGGCAAATTATACTTAGTATACTTAGTTTATACTAAACTGCACTTCCAACTGCCTCCATTCAATGCAGCTGCAGTGATATGTGGTGCTATTTCTGGAAGTGACAAACCTGAAAACTAATTAAACCATAAAGGCAACCAAATTCTTTATCCTGCAGTTCTGTTTTATGCTTCTAGGAGCAACACTTTGTAACGCACCCGAATGCAGCCAACCAAGTGATTTTCCATTATTTTATTATCAAACAACCAATTACTGTGATTTGCTCCTTGAAATGGTACACTGACTTTGTGTTTACAGTGTCCTTTGAAAGTTGGGACAGGGTTTGGAGCCAATAGTGGGCCATGCAACACTGATATGATGTCAACATTTGTGGGATGCTTGTTTCATCCTGTTGCCCCCCATGAGTTTATACTTAACACATGCATCAAGTACAGTTTCTCACTGTACATTTTGTCAAAATTTTGACAGATGGTTACAGACAGCTCAGAATACAGAAGTAGGCTTTCTGACCTTAGCACAGATGTTAACTTTGTTGGATGGAAGTTACTCCCAGTTAGGGTAAGCTCTGTGATACACTGTATAACTGAAATATCTGAAAATGTGTTTAAGCTCAAATGGGTCTATTTATAAATTAACAAACATGGCAAGTCTTAGTACACCCCATACAGTTTTAGTACCATAAATCAGTTGATGCCACAGTAAACCACCAAAAGATGGCACCACCTTCAAACATCAGGGGTACAAATGTTACCAGCACACCTTGATTCCAGCAGCAGGGCATTTGTTACCAAAGTCTAAAGTGTGAAGCTTCTAGTACATGAAATACCTTTATACACTGTTTTATAAGGTTATTTGTTGTTTGCTATTGTCTGGGGGGTGGTATCCCTACTGGGGTTCCTTGGTTATTATAGGTGTTAAAAATCAGTGAATGTTTCTGTTTGTTATTGAAGCAGTGCTTCTCATCTTCAACATGTTTCCGTTTGTATTTTTGCAATTTATAACTTTATAATTGGTTTTAGTTGCCCAGACCAAAAAGTACTAAATTTAAATTGTGGTAAGGAGGTGTTTTTTATATTTTGTAAAATTTGGATTAGCAGAAATCAAGCAAAAACTTTAACAAATGTGATTCAAGATATACCGCAAATGCAATGAAGAAATCAATACATGATGACTGGCAACTTACGTATCTCTAAACAACATATCAAGTCAGTTAAATATTTTTTAGCTTTTTGAAACATGAGATGCAATGCTTTTTTTATTATGGCTGATTTAGATACATTAGTTACTGTTAGGATTAAAAGGGATTTTTTTAAACAAAGTCTTGCAATGACACTTTAATTATGTCAGAGATTAGAGATGCAATCTAAAATATTTGATACTTTTTAGATGTCATTGAATAAGCTTGCCCTATTTTTTGACAATGTCTTACACTGCTTTCAGCTTAATTATTTTGATTAATGCATATGGTACATCTAAAGAATTTATTGAATTGAAATTGGTTGTAGAATTACACAACATGTGACATAATGTGTTTTTGGCACTTAAAATCAATTTCCAGTGTCAGTATTCATTGACATGAAAAACTATCACAGAAAAGCACTTTTGTTCATTCTAATAGCATCTCCTGAACCCAGCTGCAATCATTGTGGATGCTTTTGTCACATGGCAAACTTTTTTTTAGTTGCATTTTAAACAAAAATGATTTCCTTTACTTGTATAGAAATTGTGACTGCCTCAGGCTATATTTTAGCTCACCCAATCCTAGATAAACATTGTCTTTTTGCTTTACCAATATTCCTTTGAGATCATTCACCAGTCCAAACAACCAGTGCCCTCATTAGAAGATTCCCCACTAAATCGACCTGATTTAGTAAAGCTCTCCAAGACTGGAGAAAGTAGACTATCATGGGTGAACCGGGTAATCAAAATAACCTGCTGTTAATTGAAAATCTTTCAATACTGGAATATATTCATTCCAGGTTTGCTGGATCACCCATGTTCCCCCTTGACAGTCTATCTTCTCCAGTCTTGGCGAGCTTTAATAAATCAGGCCTAATGATTGTTCTTTTACCAGCCATAACATTTTAGATCTCCCACCGTGTCCTGTCCCAGTGATAGTGGTCTTTAGTAGTGGACTATTGACTAGGTTAGGAAATCCTGAGTTAGAATTCATATTTATTTTATTAAGCCTTTTTTATGTCCTTTGATTCCTTTATTCTTTTCCCCAATACTTCCTTCCTTCTTTTTTTTGCCATTCGTTTCCTTCCTCTTTCCGAGAATGTATTCCTATTAAAGGAATCCTCCTGGTAAACCATTTTCCTATATTCACCATCGAATGTATTGCTCTATGAGACATTTCCTATTACAATTTAGAGTAGCTGCTTTTACCACAAATGTTCTTATCTCATTGCTAAAGACAGCCAGCTTAGCTTTTTGTAGTTTAATATTCGAACATGGAAATCTGCAGCATCCACATTATAATATTAATTTATCCATGTTTATGATCAACCTTTTTATTGCAGTCTTATAATATGAACTTGCTCATCTCGACAAAACACTTATACATGTATACCTTCTTTTTAATGACACTCTATTTTGCACACAAAGGCTAGGAATTTTTTTAATTAAAGAAAATGAATAGGCTTACATTAGCATTATATTACAACTCACCAGACTTCTGTGCTTAAGCAATTTCCCTACTTTTATAGATTCAGTGCACCTTAATATCTTTTTATATTGCAGGCAGTTACGAGATAACAAAAAAGAGAAACAATGTTAACAATTCACATACAATGTTCTATAAGTCTACATAATAATAATATTAATTCAGAAATGGTAAATATCTCATAAATTATGGGGAAAACGAAAATAAATGAAATGAAGTACTCTTTGTATAGTTTGTCTGATTAATCTTTTTACACTTTAGAATGTTAATTTATGAAATCTTTTGTCTGGATAGGATTATGCAGAATGCCACAGCTGATTTCTAAATATAACAGTTACTATTCCTAAAAGTGAAATAAATATTTAATGTATTAGTGAAATGCTTTTGTAAACTGTGTAATACCTTGTGGGTAAATCTTTAACCACAAGCCATAAACCATAAGGCATTCTCAAAAGAAGCATGCCTCCAAGGACTAAGATTAGGGAAAAGTTGGTGTAGAACCACTGTAGTATGGTACCATTGAAATACAATTGTATATATATTATTCATATATTTCACACAAATAAGTTGCATAAATCCAAAGTTCAGAACACTCACTCCCAAGTTAGCATATAGGAAAATTTAGCAGAGGTTGAGCAACTAGCCATGTTAAGAAGTCAGAGTCATCTTTACCAATTCTTTTGCAGGGCAGAAAATTCAGTAGAGGGTCGTAGCAAGAGCACATAATGCCTAAATTGTAGATATGCATAAAATGATGAGCGAGGCATCTCAGAGAATGAATAAGACCTCTTCCCAGCTGGGAGTAATAAATGATGGGGATAGAAAAGCATTCTATCATTCCAATGGTGTGGCACTGAGGAAGAATGTCCGGGACCACAGGGTTAAGTATAACAGAAGTCGTTAAGGATGTGGATGAGATAAGGTTTAAACCAGGTTTTTATATGAATGTAATTTCATAACATAATTTTTTTTTGTTTTGCATATTGTGGCAACTTTTAACAAGTGTTTGTTATTGTCTGTGTTCCTGTTAGGGAGATTACCTCTTATTTTATATTTGTCCTCATAACCATTGTAAACAAGCTGACATCAGAACAGGAATGGAGAGAATGCTTGTTCTGGTGATCACAGTCTTTAAGGGCAATTCCATTGTATTAAACATTGAGTTGATTTTCTCTTAATTCCTAAAGCGTTTATAGGACAAGAAAAGAAGATAAATTTCCTTAATGAGACATTAAATAACAAAAAATGTGATATTTTTTAACTTTACACTTTTCACTTATCTGCCTATTACCATACCTTCGTATCATCTTCACAGTGGCTTACATTTTAAGGCAGCAAAAACTCAGTCAGCATGTTCCCTGGTTTTATCTCTTTTTTTGAGTCAACTGTAGTTCCAACAATTATGGTCATTTATTAAAGGTGATCCAGGTGAATTGCCATATAAGTGTAATTTATCTTACTAAAATTACACTACTTTCCATATTGCCCTATTCATAAAAATGGTGATCACCCAATAAGATTCTCATGTTTATAAATGTCAGTTTGCAAATACATGCTTATTTTCTAATATATTGGTACTATTAGCAGTGCTGGCACATTTATAAATTAATTATCAGAGTTTGCCAGTTTTTTCAGACACTCTGATCTATACTTTTGGCATATTATTCTAAAATTTACAAGGTAGCAGTATATGACCATAATGTAAGTCCACAGTTGTTACTACTACTGTGGACTGTGGACCACTACTTCTCTCTCCACTTGATTATAGTAATTACAGTAAGGTTAATAAAGTACTGATTCCTACAACACTAAATCTAAATGTCGTTTTAGAAATTTGAATTACAAAAAGTGGCGATCATTTTAGAAAGTGGAGGCCAAAGAAGTGACGATTTGTTACAACGTCATCAGTTTTAGATGTCTTTTATCCATGCATCTTCATTAGTCAAAGTCTTAATAATTAAGCCCTGGGTTTATTTGCATCAGAAAAAAAAAAGAAATAGGGGGAGTGCATTTGTGTCCTTTGCACAACACAGTTTTATATGCAGAGAAAATGTCGATAGCTCTACAGTTGTTCCTGTTACAAACAACTAAACATTAAAACAGGGTTTACAGAGCAGAATTATGTCAAAAGAGCTTGCAGTCCGCTCATGGATAATTATAATGGTTTGAATGGATTATTTAAAACACGGAAAGTAAATTGAGTGGCCTGTCTCATGTTATCATTATGGCAGGCAATATTTTCTTAAATAACCTTAGCAGCTTACATATATTACTTGTTGCCAGAAACTGTTTTAAAAGCAATAAACAATTTAACAGCGAGTTAAGGAATCACAAAAGTGCAAAATCCATAGATTTTAGTTTTATGAAAAGCAGACAAGAACTATGCAATATCTCCGATTCAATAGTTTCCATTTGGTTTATGAAAGAAAGACAATTTTCAAACAGCTTTTACTTATTTTTCTGACTCCAGTGTTTACTTAACACATTTGCATTTGCAGATCTCATATGTCTGTATCCCTCAGCCACATTTTCAAGGAGATTACCTATTAATTTTCAGCTGCTGGACTTACTGCTGTTTCCAATATTGAATATGTAAACAATGGTTCTGATTGAAATAGAGTGTTGTAATAATATTTCTTCAAGGGATCACTTTCACCAGATGTTTTTTTTCATTCCTTTTATTTGAACTTTCTTTGAGTGCAATATAGTTTTAGTAATATGAACGACATAATTCATCCATTCGTGGATGAGAATTGAGTTTGAGGATATAAAAAGAGATAAACATGTAAATTCAGTCGAAATCTTGTAAAATATGATGTATGACACACATTAGATTACTCTTTGTGTTACCTAATCTAGACTTACTCAAATACAGCCGGCTTGCAGATCAGGTAAAGCAATGATACTTGAAGGCACACTATATTGGTTTAAAGTCCAGTGGTACTGACTTTATCTATTTGTAAATGACAATATTATTCTGCAATTTAAGTTAAAATAATGACCATGATGATGCAATTCATTTAAGAAAGAATAACATTTATAGCAATAGAGTTGATTTACTAGAGTTTAGACTGTTCACTTAGGTACAGTATATATATATCTTTGTTGCAAGGCAATGTTTTACTTAGCTTGGTAAATGTGATGAAAATACACTTTACAAAGAATATCTAATTACATGAAAGGAAATAAAAAACAAGAAATATTTTTTTCATACACAATTTTTGGTATTTAAAGTCAGCAAAACTCCCTCTCAATAATAGTTTCAAACTCAGGGTGTGAAAGAACAATGGTGCCCAACTGATGGTGATAAATGGAAACACTAGTGTCAGGGGAGGGGAGTAAACATTGGAATCAGGAGAAATCAGTTATCTTGCTTGAGGTTCATGCTCATGCTGCTGCTATCTCCTTCCTCTACTGAAGCTGGCACTAGGCAGGGTCAGTCCACAGATTCTCAAGAGAGCAGGAGCAATATATCGGAACAAGCGTGCTCAGCTGCCCCAGATTAACACTCCCAGCATCATTCCCCAACATCATGGAGGTACATTGGAAAAAAAATATTTTTTTTAATCAAAGAAATATGGATATCAAATATTGTTGTGCTCTTTTGACACATCATATATAAATGGTAAATAAAAATCTTTCAACAAACAATATTGGTAATTGCCAAATCTCCCCAAATTTCATTTTGCCCTAGTATTTAGAGTTAAGCTTCAGTTTTGTAGTAGAACATATGTCCTATTTGTTGTTTCATCAAACCATTTGACAAGACCTGCAGAAATATATTTAGGTATAATCAAATCAGGAGAATCACAGATTAACCACTTCTTGATTCACCTGAACATCTACATGTTGATTTGTTTGACAAGCAAAAAACCCTGCTATTTAGGGAATCAAGGCAATTATGATTCATGAATTCCAAAATTCTATGCAAGTTCAACAAATCTGTGAGCACATGTTCAGGAGAACCCAATCTGTATCTCTGTGTATTTGTTTTGAATCATTTTTGGATATAAAGACAAATTAAAGCAACTCTTCTATTTCGGCTATTTCAACTACAGATGATTTCATGTGTTGCACTTTGAGACAATTTAAGGAGATCTGTAGCATTTATTCTGTGTTCTACTATAAAGAAGTAACAAAGTCAGCCAATCAACTTGCAACTGTATTCCTTGTGGCTTATATGATTGCAGTGCTATGGAAAAGGGCAGTCCATTCCATGCAGTCAAGACAGTCAAACAAGGTAATTTCTAAGGAATTCTGTCAAATGAAAGGTAAATAAATGATATATTACCTGCCTATGTGAACTTTTCCATAAACATCTATTAGAGGAATAATGTATATGTTTTCCTGTTTTACTTAAGAGACCCGACATCAAAAGGAATATTTCCAAGCTATTACACACAGGCCATGAACATAAAAAGTCACATACACACAATTTATATACCACCACACATGTAACTAATGTATTTTACTTTACTTTTTTTACTGCAAAAACACATTTAGACTTTTTATAATACAATTTTTGTATCAAGGTTTTAAAATATTAAGACAGGTTGTTTACCTCAAATTTATTAATACTTTATTGGATTGCTTACCCCTTTTTCCTTGCTTTTTACCTTTATTTTTGTGTGCATTGTACCCTTTCCTGTTTTTCCCCACAGCAGATATGATTGATATGTAATCCATTAACCTCCTGAAATACCTTATTCACATACCCCAAGATTCTGTGGGATTCAACACATTACACAAGGCTGACACCAAATTTTGCTCTGCACGTGCACAAGATCAGATGCCATGTCATCATGGGCTTTTCACAAATGCAAATGCACGTGTAGTACACCATCAGTAAGATCAGACAGCGAGGCATGTCATTAGAAAAAGTGAAGAAAACAAGATGACTGTGCAGGATATTAGGGGAAGTAGCTGAAAAGATGGTGAAAAGATGAAGACATACAAATCACAGGGGTATGGTATGAGTATACCATATATGTATATATATATTTTTTAAGACGTCTACTAAAAGGTAAGTAAACATAATAAAGAAATAAAATTGGGACTGGGTCTGCTTCAAATTTAACAAATCTGAAAATGTAAAACAGTGCAATAAAAAATATTATCTAATACCAATATACCATATTCAGTATAAACTGTATTTAAAAATATCATGGTAAAGAAAACAACTCTAAACATAACTTTATTAAGGAATCAACACTGATGAAACCCATGAAGAATTTATTAAATTAACAGTTATTAGTGATTACAGTTATTTTGAGACATGATAACATAAATGACCTGGACAGTGTGGATATATCTCTGGTGGGCAGTAGTGCTGTGCATGGTACCCATATCCAGGTGGTGGAGCGGGTGGTGGTGATGTTGGGGAAGGGAAGAGAGGAGCATTGGCAGAAGGCCTGGGAATATATAAATTTATAACAAATGCTGCATAAAATGTCTCATAACATTGTGCAAGGTTCACACCAAGATGGTCATTGCTGGAAATCTTTCTCCCCAATTACAATTTAAATCAGATGTTGCTTTCTTTTTTTTATTATTGCACTTAGCTTTTGTGGATGAAAATGACTTTATAAACATACCTACCACACCAAGTGAAAATATCACTGCCCTGATCTCAATCTTCATTCTACTGCTCCTATTTTATCCCATGCTACCATCTTCTTTCTTCTGGAATTTTGCTTTGCCTACGCGTGAGGTCAAGTAAAGCGTCTTCTCACTTTGTCTTTCAATTGTAAACAATCCGGCATCGATCTTGCTCTGTGCGTGCTCTGGCTTGTTTTTTTTTTTTGCAAAATGCCCCTGATGACATAGTACCCAATGTCAGGCATGAGCAAAAACAGTCATTTGTGCCTTTTTCCAGTATAGGACGCCCACAGATTCCTGGGATTTGTGATGTAAGTATCCCAGGATGCTGAAGGATTACCTGTCTGTCTTTATCACTGCAACAGTAAACTGGAGGGAGTGGGCACACAATAAAAAAAATAAACTTACTGTAAAATTGCCTTTTAAAAAACTAAAAGGAAGGCATCCGTGTTGAAAATATAGTCTACCATTTGATGATAGGTTCATGTTAAATTAACCCAAAGCACTGTTTTTTTGTCAATCCGTAAAATGTTCTGTTCTATTGACATTACAGGTTTTATTAAATGGTTCTCATTGCATTTACACTTACATTTGAATTAGCTATGATCAGTTAGCTCCTTTCCCCTTTTTGTAAAATAAGTGAAAGCATATGCAATTCCTAATACCAATTATAAATGTTCCCCTCATGCTATAAATGCTTTAGGGGATTGTGATGACAAAAATTAACAAGGAAAACTGCATTTCTGCTTTAGTAAAGTTACTGTACAGAATCCAGAAGTGAACTGGGGCCATTGATGGGAAACATATTACAAAAATATGCCACTAACCAGTGCTTCCATCTGCTTTAATATTAACAGGAACTTTTTAACTATGGGGGCAGATTACAGTAAATATAGATTTACCTACAGTATGTGTATATTAAAACATAGCAGCAACTTTGACTACAGTGTCCTTCACAAATACAGTTTAACTCACAGGAATTTTTGAATTTGTTATTTACATACATGCAATTGTGTGAAAATGCTCTTTAAACTAAAAAATATGAGAAGTAGAATATTTGTTCTATTCTTTTCAACAAACAAAAACTGAGATGAATGCTGAAATCTACTGCTGGTTCCTAATCAACAACATAAATTCACACATTTTTGATTATCTTATACATGTGTGTGCAGATCTTTCTCATCTGTGGAAAGTCATACATTGAATGAACCTTGCATCCACTATAAATTTAATTCATTTTTAAAATGTCAAATTTCAACGTTTTTTTACATGATTTTATTGTAAATGTCAAAACCCCTACTGTATTGCCACCAAAATTTATGGGGATCTCAAGTAGCCCTTCGGTAAAAAAATGTTTTTCTACATGCCAGTCACATTTATAGGTAGAAAAATGCATTTTTAAAGCCATTTAAAAGGGGTTATTTTGCATATTCTCATGACTTCTATTTCTCTTCCATGACTCTATTTCCCAGAGTGAAAGTGCAGATATCTGGGGGCCTTCTTTTTAAGAGGGCTTCAGGATCCTAGTAAGCCCCTCTTCTTAGACCACCCACAACCACTAGAGGTACAGGTAATGGGGATGAATGCTCGCTGTTGGGGTAATGCAAACACCTAGTTTGCCTGGTGATGCAGTAAAATACTAATGTTACAACAGGTTTTCCAGGTGTACTGTCTGAATGAATAAAAGATTCACTAAAATAACGATGCCCATGGAAAAAAATTATTGCTACAATGCTAACAAAGCTAAATTCATATGCACATGAACCCCCACCTGGCTCTAAAAACAAGATTTATTTGTATTTTCTTCAATTTTTGAGTAATGGAAAAAATGGTATGCTTTTTTAAGCTTGTTTTACCATCAAAATCAAACCTACTCCAAACAGTCATCTGACACAAAGTTTTTTTATTTTCACTTTTTTTGCGAACAATAGATTTGCTTTCCAACATAGTGGCTCACAAACACCATTATCCACATTTTTGTTCCAGAAATATTTGCATACATTTCTAGAAAACAAAAGTACAATGACTTAATCATCAAACTAGGTTTTTAGAGACTGCCAGGACAGAAACATTAATGCCTACATGTTCTTGTCTTTAATTTCTCTAGAGAACCCAAGTTAAGGACTCTGATCTGATAGAGGCCCTTGGCTTCTGACCAGTCATGCAGTGCTAAATAAATTAAGACACGTTTAAAAAAGAATAAATAACTTAAAAATGTATTTGAAAAAAAATCATAATGCTTTTATGCTGTCCTTACTTTCATCTGTCATGAATTTTTTATTTAAAAGCATAGTTATGCTTTTGTTGCACATACTGAAGCAATATAGAATACTTCATACTTTTGCTAATTTCACAGTGCAAGTTTATTGTAACCAGCAGTAGAAAGCTAGGATTGATTTTACATTGTGTACACATTTCTAACTGTATATAGACTATAAAAAAAGGTATAAAGTTAAACCTTTTAAAATATATTCAATCACACTGTATTTATTTGAAACACTAAAAGCATCTTCATTCACTAAAAAATGGTATTACATTTAGCATACATTACATAGTTAGGTTGAAAAAAGTTAGAGAACTTCCACTGAGAGTTCACCTGCAGTCACAGCTGATTGGAAGCACGTGCGTGCCTCCAATCAGCTGTGACTGCAAGTTCCCATGGTCACTGGGCTGTATTTATCAATGATAAAAACAGCCCGGTGGCTGTGGGAACTGAAGTCAGATGAACTCTCAATGGAGAAACTCTATTGAGAGTTCATCTGGAGTCACAGCTGATTGGAAGCACTCGCGTGCCTTCAATCAGCTGTGACTGCAGGTTCCCATGCTTCCCGGGATGTACTTATTAGCCTGGTGACCGTGGGAGCTGAACTCAGATGAAGTCTCAATGGAGAAACTCCACTTTTTTGTAATTTTGAAGAAATTCTTCTGATTGTTCCTGTTTTATAATTACCGATTTAAGTACAGAGGTGTTTTTAAATTAATCTTCATCAGAATCAGGAAAGCTTGCAAATAGCATTTTCCACAAATAATAAAACATTTTTAAAAGCCATTCTGCTTGCCTGACTGAAGCATCATAAAAGAAGACTAGACACTCAAAAATAAAAATCAATTAAAATTGTCCTGACAAGGAACACATTAAGCAGCATTGCTGTATCCATCACACTGAGTCATTTATACAGACATTTCACTTCCCTATTTGGTAGTTATTCACAGTAAAGTTTTCCATCTGAAAATAGCTCGGAATGTGCATGTAAATTAACTGTGTATTTCAAAATTCCAAGACTCAAAAGTAAACAAACCAGAATGTGTCAAGAATGACAAAGACATTATAAATTCATATTCAGTAGTGCACTGAAATGATTCATGCTTGTAGTGGCTGTAGCCTCAGATAAGTTTGGCAGTGCTATTAAAGTAAGTTTAAAAAGTGAAGCTTTACTATTTGATAAACAGATCTAGAAATGTTAATTGTGCCTAAGTGGCCTGTAAAACATAACTTTTGTCCTAAATTCCTCCTCCTCCAGTGTACTAGGCATGCTGCCCATTACAGATTCCATACAGATATCATGCAACCACTTTGGGCAGATCCTCTGCTGTTCATGGAAGACAACAATTTACAGGACCTGGAGGCTGTGGGCAGCTTTACCACTTGTCTTGCATTGATCAGCTCAGTGTGCGATCCCCGGCTCTAGAGGTTAAATGAGGACAAGTCTCTGATTGGCTGAGGAAAGGAAAATTCTGATGACGCTTGAGCATCAGGAGTTTTTTTTTCTGGAAATATTTTTATTTTTTAGGAAAATTCGATCTCGATCGGCGAATTTACACCGGCTTGCTTACAATTTCGGTAAGCAAGAACGGCCGAATTCGCCGTGAGATTGAGTTTAAAAATCTGTTTGCTCATCCCTATTTACAAGTTTCCCCAAGAAACTGAGTTTATAGATTACAAATTGTTTTTTGGAGGTTGGCCAGTTGTCAGATTGGGGATATTGAACTTGAGTTATAACTGAGCATCCTGAGTGTCCTTATTAAGGTTACACATTGATAAATAGTGCACGGGACCAAAAACAAATCCTAATATTGATTGTGGTATACACCCCTCAAAAGTCAAATACAAAGAAAATGGCACCAAAAATTGTGTGTGTGTGTGTGTGTGTGTGTGTGTGTGGGGGGGGGGGGTTGTATACCACAAACAAGTGTACTTATTTTATTGTATTTGGTGATCTCGCCCTTGAACATGATGTGAGTAATTTACAGCTAGTCCTTAAATGTGGAGGTGTGATCATTTCTATGGGACTTATTTAGTACTTTTCAACATTGTTACCCTAGAGCTTATCTTATATAGTATTTTAAATGTTGGTGGCAATACATTTTTTTTAGTGGTAACATATGGTTGTTTAACTTTTACACCTGTTGCAGTCCTTAAAACTTGTTTTGTTTGTAATTATTTTGCAGTAATGACATTGTTTTGAGTCCTCGAAGGGTTTATCTTGGCTTTTAACCAACTGGTTTAGTTCATTGAATGTAACTACTAGTGCCATAAGATTTGGATTTAGATTTTTGATGGCAGTCTGAAAAATACCAGGGAGACAGCTGTGACATGAAAAAGGAAAGTTTAAATCTTACCAAGTTGGCTGCCTCCACACAAATGTAAGCTGTGCAAAACAAAACATAGTAAATCCGTCCTGGGAAAGATTAGCTGTGGGAATCTATAGAATAATGGCCTCAAAGGGCTGCATTTGTAGACCTAAAATTGATTGGAGGGCCACATATAAATTAGCTATTTTTAACACCCTATTAGGAAGTTCCATCCTCTCTGCTGTCCTACATACTGTCACAGTCTCCCTCCCATAACCTATACAAAAGCAACACAGCTATAGCCACAACCACACAAGGGTTTCCAGAAGGTTGCATTAATATTTTTTATTTTAATTTATATTTTAGCAATCCGAGTTTGGGAATGTACACTATTAACTGCTTACAATATTAAAAGTCTGATGTCAGCATTTGTTATTCGCAGTGAGTGCATAGCACCAAAGGCAGTATTAAAAAGCGCAAATATATTGAACTCTCCATCAAGGTCAGATTAAAACTTTATTTCTTGCCACCTCCTTGACCCAGAGATAGAATGCCATATTATTTCATATGATATCGCCCGTATCATACTGACACAGTCAAAAACTTCTGAAATGACACAATTACTACTGCACTGTAACAGTCAGTAAAAGCATCACCACTTACTTCCTTTTTGGGCAGCAAAGAGCATCTCCATGCCCCCTATTACCAGCAACAGGGTAATTGGACAGTGGCCTTTTGTACGTCTTGTACATAAAATGTTTAGTTTCTGTTCGTTATGTTACCCTAGCGCAAATTTAGCCCTGTTAGGAACTGTTAGGAAGGAAACGCCTCTTAAAAATGTATATACCCTATTACTGTTAGTACAACAGGACACTTTCTTTGTTTGGCTACAAATCAAAGGGCAAAAAAACGTTTTTTAGCATTTTTCAAATGCTTTTCAAAATTGACAGCTGTTATAAATTCTCCAATTATTCACAATGACATTGAAAAATTAAATACCATAAACCAAGCAAACGGAACCTTGCTTTCTTTATATGAACTGATGATTTTACTTTTATGCATAAATGTAATTTTTTAAAATGTCTTGCAATAAATTTTTGCAGAAGAAATGCAAAAATCCCATTAAAACCAAAGCTATTGATATTGGATTTACAGAAGATAAATACACTGAAAATCTATAACGTATGGTGCAACTCCAAAGATGAATGATGGTTTGACTGTATCATATAGGAATTGTTGGATAACTTTTTTCTTTAAGCTGTGCATTGTTGAAAATGAAGCTGCTCCAGGGGATGATAATGTGCTCATAATTCATTGTAATAGGCAAAATGTAGTTGGTGGAGCTCTCCAGGAAACAAGAGTAATTAGACGGATCATGACTAAAGACAATCAAGCTTCTAAATGACTCATTTTACTTTACATTGTTCATCTTTCAGATCTATCACATACTGGTTGTTCTTTCAAATCAGGCAACTAGAAAGAACATTTTGCCAGAAGCCTTGTTTTCTTCATTTTTTTTTTAATTTATTTTTTGTTTAACCATTAGCCACAAGATTACAGTATCCCTAAAAATTAAACTAATGGTTTCCACTAGAAGGGAAATAAGGTAATATTTCTGTTTGAGATATTTACAGATCAGCAGATGATAACAATTCCAACATTAGGTACTGAAAACCTATTTTTTTTTTATTTTTAATTAATTCAGATTTTATTGATCGAGATATAAACTCACATCATTCTAATATATAGATAACATGTCGTAAAAAAAGTAGTAAAGAAATTAATAATACTTCTTGTAGAAAACAACCATATCATTACTCCACATTGTCAACATCGTACAACACTAATCAAAGTTGTCATAATAACAAAGTTGTCACGTCACGTTTGCCCATGACCAAGGATATTGTAGACTGGTGTTGTGTACGTAATGTTCAGTATGCGGTTCTATGTTATCAAGTCTTAATTATAACCAGACCTCTCCCGCTCCCATGGATACTTAAAAGCTTTTGGTATCCGTACCCCTTGTTGTCATTGACCTGTTCACACTTAACTTTATGACTAGTCATCATAATTGTTTTTCTTTGGCATCTGTGGGAATTGGAATAGTAAATTAAACCCATTTGGAGTGTAATTAAACTTGTTTGTACACATGGATTGCCTATGTTCTCTCTGATATTGGCAGATAGATGCAATGTGCTTTTTAGAACGGTAGTTTGCTTAATGGATGAACATCCAACATCTATATACATACAAAATTGCTATAATATTCAGATAGTCACAGGCAAAGTGATATTTAAGAATTTCAGCTGTGCAGAACTGTGCACAATTAGCACAGTTATGGCGTCTATCTGTCAATAATTTTACTCATATTTTATTGTTGCTACTATTTTACAATTGCACGTATGGCGGTTTGATGGATGAACATCATGGCTTAAGAGCTGAAAGCACGCAATCGATCTAACTTAATCATTCATTATACAGGAGTACTGTTTAAATGTAGTGTATCTAATCACCCTTTAAATGTGAGTTTGACTATATATCGACTACCTACAGATACAAATGAAAACTGTCAAAAATGTGACCCTTCTGCTCACTTTCTAAAAGGAAATAAAACATTTTGGATGGGTCTTTAACTCCATCCAAACTGGCTTTACTGCTAATGGATGTAGCTCAAATTTGCTATGTCTTCTACTCTGCTTTTATTCATCTATAAATGTCCTTAAAAAAAAAAAAAAAAACATTGACATTCAAAACTAAGCATACATAACTATTTTATAATGAATTATATCTTTATTACAACCAGCAGACATGCAGATCTAGACATGTGGACTAATATAAAAATGCCAACTTTTACTTTAAAAGTAAACCTTGTAACTTGCTTCCTAGCCTCCATGGGCAATAGGTAAGCTTGGAAAGTGGAGGATAACCTTTGCTTACACATTTTGTCTTGCTCATGGAGAAATATGTAAATCAGTAAAATAGAAGAACATGATGATTTCCATTACCGTGCTCATCTTGTTTAGATTTCAATCACACATACGTAGTTTTTCCCAGTATGTAGAAGCATGTTGAGGTTATTTTGCTACTTTAGGCTATATTCCATTTACATTTTTTTGCATCATTTACCAACTTACATAATTATTTTCCATGCAGTCATTAGTTATTCTGAATTTTTACCACTCTAGGTCAGTAGTTGGGTTTGTGCATAGTATGTATGAATGCCTAGTGCATATTAGAAGCATTAATTTGTTAACTATGGGATTCTTAATGACAGTATTTACTTACAATACACTTAATTTATTAAGTAATGCATACAATATGATATAAGACCTAAATATCAAAATTTGAATTAAAATAGAACCAAAAAGAATTGGTTAAACAGCTTGACTAATTTGATTAATATACGAAGAAGCGTTACCCTGTACTGGCCTGCTTGAACTAAGCACTTCCTACAGTGTTCATTTTTCTTACTGTAATACACATTTTACAACAAAACATAATTTGACAATATGTGCATTCCATGTATTTACTAAGACAATGTACATACTAAGACAATGCAATTCAGACATATATGAATTTTGGCACACTACAAGGTAATACAATGCAAATGTAGCATGCCCATTTTCTTGGATATTTTAATGCTTTCAGGTCTACCTTACATTTTTTTTCTTTACCCCTATCAAATAATTACTGCATATTCCTTTTTGCGGTTGGCAAGATGTTGCAGGGACGGTGGTGGAAAAGGGGGTGACGCCGGTGAGGGTCCCAAAGATGCTTCATTTTTTAGATAAATATTCGAATAGTGAGGTGGCTAGGGTGATTAAAGGTGGGGTGTAGGATTGCTAGCGCCTTGGAAGGATTGGCTAGGGCGCCTAGGAATTTGAAGTCAGCGCTGAGATTTCCTGAGAGAGTCTGTGGTGGATAGAGATAAGCGAGCGAGTTTTTAAAACTCGATCTCACCATGAATTCAGGCATTTCTAGCTTACTGGAATTGTAAGCCAGAATGGCCAGTGTAAATCTGGCGATCAAGCTTAAATTTTTTCAAAAAAAGATCATGGGCTGTGCAGATCAATGAATGCAGCACTGACTGCATTTATTGATCAACTCAGTCTGCGATCCCCAGCACTAGACGTTAAATGGGAACAAGTCTCCCCATTCAAATCCCCTAGTGCTCTCTGACTGGCTGAGGAAAGCTTTCCTCAGCCAATCAGAGAGTACTAGAGATTTTGAATGGAGAGACTTGTCCCCTTTTAACCTCTAGTGCCAGGGATCACAAACAGGATTCCCAGGGCTGCAAGAATGATTGCATGAATAACTGCAGCCCTGAGAATCCACTGCGATCCAGGGGCACTAGAGGTTAATTAACCTCCAGTGCCCAAGGATCGCAGTGGAATTGCTGATGAACTCTCAATCGAGAAGCAGAAAAATTGAGTGGGAATCTAAACGATTGTATGTTACACTTCATTTGTTCAATTGTATGTTACACCTCATTTGATCTAACGCTTGTGGGAGGGGGGCTGTTACTGTGTTTATTGTTTTGGGGGCTGGCAGTGTTTATTTTGTATTTTTAGGTGGTGATCATGGCTTGGTTTGGATTCTCAGGACATTCGTATGTTTTGTGGGGTGCCTCGAAGGCAGAGGTTTGCATGGACAGTCGCTAGTTGGGAGTGCCCAGGTCAGAAGCGACGGTGCGGTGGATTGGGATTTTTGGAAGTTCAAGGCGCTGAATAGGGGTCCTGGTAATACACACCGGAGGTAATGATTTGGGGAACCAGGCCATGAGGGAGCTGATTCACGATGTTAGGCTGCGGTTCGAGTTTCTGGGTATGAGAATTGTGTGGTCGGACATAGTGGGGAGAACGAGTTGGAGGGGGGCTAGATCTGGGGGGAGAATTATTAAGGCCAGGACTAAGGGCAATAAGGAAATTGGCAGGTTTGTGGCAAGAAATGTGCGGGTTGTTGTGCGGCATAAGGAGTTTGAGGAGGAAACCTGGCACTATTTGCGTTGGGATGGAGTGCACTTAAATGCCATAGGTACAGACCTTTGGTTTTTGGGACTTCAGGACAGTGTGCACAGGGCCCGTCAAATGTGGTGGGTCACTCAAGGGTGAGGGGTCACTCTTGTGCGCTGTGGCAGTTGAGGTCTGGTGGAAGGTAAGAGTCTGGGGATAATTTTGTGGTTAGGGGGCATCCAGGATGGTGGGGTGCCCCTTTAAGTTGGTTTGGTGAGGCCCCTGAGGTGGTGCTGGGCAGCTAGGGGCCAGTGCATTGGTAATATGGTGGGTTGCAGTTATTGCAACTGGAGGCAGGCCTTACCTTCCATGACCTGCAGCCTAGTTAAGTGGGGGTTTAATTTGGTTTGGTGAGTTATTTCAATGGAAAGATAGTTTATGTTGTGTATTTTGGATATTTGTGAAGAATTTAATATGTTAAATGGGGGGGGGTTAACGTTTCAGTTATGTATTTGTTTTATATTACAAACTTGTTAATTATTCAGAAGTCATTTATAGTTATATATAGTTATTTATGGGTATTAATGCAAATTTTGTATGCTGGTATGCTGGTTAACCCCCCCCCTAGCGTCTACCACTCACACCGACGTCACCAGGAAATCCCGGAGAACGTCTCTGCTGTCGCCGGGAGAAGATCGAAAGAGGAGGATGAGTCCCGAGGACCTGGACGGACGAGCAGAAGGCCTGGGGTATGCCAAAGGAATAAGGTAAGTGGGATTACCCATTTTTGCAGGTAAAATCCACCTCACAACACTCAGGAATACGCTAGGGGGGTTAATATTTATGTTAATAAACGGCTGCTTGCCAGTCAGTTTTAAGTCCATTAAAGTTGAATCTGTGTTTTATGGGGTTTGAGGTACGGGGAAAAGGTTGGCAAGTGAGGGAGGGTGTTGAGAAGGTGGGAAGGAATTTATGGTGTAAATGGGTAGAGGAACAACTGGGCAATAGATCCGCACTACCCTAGTCATGATTATCTAACAAAGCATCGTTGATTGTTTGTTTTTAACAACAATTGTGGTACGTAGCTATGTATAAGGCAGCAGCACTGCAAATTTTTAGACCTTGGTTGTCTTGTTTTAATGTACATTTATATGAAAGTAATAAAGTCATAACCAGTTCTTTGTTATAATTTAATTACCTAGCAAAAACAGTGAATATTATCATTTAACAAAGCAGTAAGCATTGAAGCATAGACTTTAATTAAGCACACAACCTTCATTTGGTTGTGATAGTGCAGGAGCCAAGGAGAGTTCACGTTCACATGACAATACTAAAATTTGGCATGGCTTAGCAAAACTTTACCATATACATGAATGGCTAACTAATTCAAGGTGCCTTTTTATGCTATCCTGCCTGCAAGACTATTCTGTTTGCTTTAATAGAAAGTTAACTATATGTTGCAAGATCATTTTCGTTGCTTTATTATGAGCATTACTATAAAACATAATTTTCCAAGCACTGCCACATGTATATTGAATGGAATATACTGTATATGAGTTATTATTAGATAGATAATATTGGGGGGGAATACGTTCCCACAGATCCCTTTGATTTCCCCAGCACTACAACTCATGTAACACTACAATATTAGGGTATTTTGCAATAAAATTGAAAAGCTGGTGGTTGGCTTAAAAACAGGTTTTACCAACTATGCTATTTTTATTTTTTACACAGCTCTCCCTGACATTTAAAGCAGTTTTAGTGAAAATGTTATGTTGAGTGGATTTGTAACTAACTTCTACTTAAGGAAAACGTTTTTCTTTTCACACATACTATATGTAGCCCACTTTGCTTCGGACTTAGATTAAGGTCTAAACATGACAGTAGGTCCAATGGGCTTTGGCACTAGAACTGCTATTTTCATCTATTAGAGGGCCCCGATTTAGCCTAAACTAGCTCTTGGCTGTTTGGTTTAATGCCACCATGTTTGTGATGAACCCCCACTATTTGTAAAATATGCAATATTGAAACTTTTGTCCAAAAAGTTTGCAGGTTTGCCAAATAAACTAGATACAGACAATATTTGGAAGCATTTTTAAAGGCACACAGCAACCATTTTGTCAATGTTTGTTATTGCTGTTATGAAGAGTTAATTGGTGTAGTTAAAAATACTCTTTTATTTAGCATTGGTGCAGGTACTGGATCTCCATGCCTTTTGTTTGACAATAAATTTATTAAAAAATAATTTATTAGCCTCACAAATGGCCAAAATTGAACAACATAATTCACATTGACCCTCCCCTAATTATTTAGTATTGTTCACTGCACAGTTCCCAAACCTCCAGCAAGATTTGCAAAGTTCATCACAAATAAACCAAGGCAGATTCCCTCATCCGAAAACCTCCCAGGCACTCAGAATTGACACACGCTGTACATTATAAAGGCTGATAATGGTGTCATGCTCCCGTGTTCTTCATCTTGTGTGTGTCTTTGTAGGTATATGCAGGTATACATAAATTACCCGGCACTGTGTTATTAGAGAGATCACCTATTTAGTCAAGCTAACAATGTGTGTTCTGAACAAGCTTGCTTTGCACTGCCAGTCTGGCATTTTTTTCATAGCAGATTATTACCATTATTATTATATTCTATTCCTTAATTACCACACAGAATAATTTCAAGTCATTCAAAATTAAAAAGCAGAGCCTGCATATGTAATGACGACTACAACTGCGCTATATGCTTTTTGTAGTTACATTGCAAGGCAGACAAAATACAGAACTCCATCCAGCGTAAACAAAAAAAAAGTAAACAAATTGGCAATCCAAAAACCGATACTTATACAATTTTAGTAATAAGACTCCAGCTATTGTATCCCACAGGCAAGCAGCTTCTTTTATGTACATTGTATATTATAATACAAGACAAGTAAATTTATGTCTGTTTACAGAATTACAGACATATGACAAATACTATTGTGTTCAAAAATGTAATTGATAGTACAGTGAATAATATTATTACATGTAATATATAATAAATGAAGTGTTCCAATTAATCACTGAAGGGGGAGACTAGATGTCATGGCACCACATCCCTTATTCGTACTTTAAAAACCAATAATATAAATTATAAAGGATTATTCTTGTATCATTTATTATGTTTACTTGTTAGAACAATCATATTAGAAACACACATATCTCAATGTGTACATTGTATAAATCAATATTTCATTGTTTAAACATTTTTTTCCTTCCTTATAATGAATGACGGTATATAATAATGAATAGATTTGAGGAATAGTTGTTTCTCTGCAGGCAATTCTCTCAGGTCTTCTCTGCACACTTTACCAAAAGATTCCGTTATGGAGGTGAACTTTTTATGATTATCAATCTCTTGTTTAAAATAATAGGACTGCATTAAACCAGTGTTAGTCTTCTGGCATTTTATTTTTAAGCATAAACTAATGACTTAAGAACATCTAAGTTTGGATAAAAATATTTATAAGGCTTAAATATTGTATATTCTGCAGATTTATTTAGCATTTAGTGGGATAAAAGTGTTCTAGTAGACTAAACACTGCCTAGCTTTGGAATATTTCTCTGCATTCATGAGTCTGTTTTACTTATTTTGTGAAATAGAAATGAAAAACTCAAGCTGAAATTATTTTTTTAGCATAAGCTGCAGTACCACCAACCCTAAAGGATAAGTGTCACTTTTAGCCCTTGTGAATTTGGGAGAACTTATTACAGGACTCAATTGCAAGATATATCTGTGTAGTGTGGTCTTACAAACGGCATAGGCAAAAGTCTATGTCAGGGATAACCTCTAACCATATAAATGGCAGTAGTACAGTAGAAATTAGAATAAAAAAAATGAGTAATTGAGTGGGTTCAGTCCCAAACTGAGAAGCTCAGTGGACAGCAGTTCTGTTATAAATGTGTCAATTACTGATTATCCTAATTTGATCATCTGAACATTGTTGGTAAGTGACTCATTTGATTATATTTTGTTGTTTTTAAGGCTAAAAGACCACAAAGTATTTTAAACTTTTAAAAGTACAGTGACAAGGTAAAGGCTTCTGAAAGTCAGATAAATAAAGTTAGCTGATAAAATGGCCTTTTGTATACCATATACTATTTGTAAAAGAATCAATGTATATTCTAATTAGTTAAATTATATAATACTGTGTCCTAAAGGGAGTGTCAGAAACATCAAGGAGGATTGAATAATAATTTGTGAATATATTGCTTCTTGTTTATGATTAAACTGTCAGAGGTTTATGAATTAATTGAATGATGTTTGAAAACTGCCCGAGAAGGGCATACTTTTTCTTTTATTGTAATGTGTTACACTTTATTGGATTATTAATGACATATGTTAGTTAAATAAATGTAAATATTTTGAAAGACATGGATTCACTGTACTTAAATATTAAAATACTTAGCGGTCTATTTATAAAGCAGGGAATCTGACATTTCCTCAAACATTCCTTAAATAGAATCAAACACCTGGATCTGGAAGATCCCCACCAGGCAATGTTTGCGGGAATGCTTGATTCCCTGTTTTATAAATACAGCTTATAGGCTTTATAAGGTATGTGTTTTAATAAAAAAAACAACCTAATAAGTTTATAACTGTGTTTTTCAGCTTTGTAATAACATGTTTCACAATTCTGTTTCTCACAGTGTTTATGGTAATTATCATACACGTGAATTGTAAAGTATGCTAACAATCCCTAAAATAGGGATGTAGACAGCAATAAAAAACATAATGTTTTCCTGTACTACCCAAAAAAATAATATATTTTGACAGCTGATAGTTTAATTTTTACTTTAACAAATATGGTTATATGTGATTTGGGGGTTGAAAAAGTTTTGGAATTTTTTAGCACCACGTTCCTAAGTGAACTTTATCCTAGCCAAACTGATCTAGAACTTTTCACCCCGACCCCCTCAACTTATATCCTTTTCTCCCTTGGACTACACCCCAACCCAACATTTCCCTTCCACCAAAAACCACAATGACCCCTCCCTGACCCTTCCCCTGTCTGTCTCCTTTCCCCACCCCACCTATCTTTTCCTTTTTGCATGCTGCAGGCCTACCTTTTAAATTGCCACTAAATTACTGGAAAGTAGACAGTAGTTAAAGCAGTGCAGTAACATGTGGCATAGTTCTTAGTGCACGGGAAACAACAATTGATGCTTTACAAAGCAGTACTATTAGCTGATGTGACATCAGATGATTGCTCACCCCTTCACACATGCTTATGTGTTGTGTTTTGTCAGCCAACAACCATAGTGTATCACAGCAAAGCTAGAATTAAAACCTGGACATTAGAACACATATGGTTTAAAGCGGACCTAAACTAAAAATTTTTTCTTTACATAAAAGGGAACTTTATCTAAAGTAAAAATTGTATTTTTTCAAATGCATTGTTTCACAGAATGGGAGCACAAACCCTCATGGGATACCTACATTGCGCATCCTGAGAGGCTCTTTTCTGCTCCTGCTGCGCATGCCCTAATTTCGGGCATGCAAAGAAACCGCCCTTTCTATAACAGAAGAAAACAATTGCCAATCTCAATCTTTTTTGGCAATTTGTTCCCCATCTACGTCACCTGATCTCGTGCCTGCATAGTGCAAGATTGGGTGATGTAGGAAGTACCTGGAAAAAGAGAGAAGAAAATGTGGGCGCCAGGCGCTTCTTTTCAGTCGCCTAAGGTGGATAAGAGGTGCTGGATTTACTCAGCGGAAGCAGGTAAAGTTTCTGATCACTGGCCATTTTATAGTAATAGGTGTGTGTAGAGATAGGTCATATATTTGAAAGTTTCAGCTATTTGCAAAAAAAGTTTTTTATTTCTAATTAATACTTTAAAAAGTCTTTCTTGTAATAAATATAATATATTACAATTAGTGATGGTATTATGTACTGCTGGAATGTATTTATTTATAGGGACAATAGTGAAAATTCATAATACATTCTTCTTCAACATAAAGCATATTGACATTTTTTTTTTAAACTGCTGTATGAGGAATTGCAAAATCGATATTTTCATCTCTCAGGTTCCATCCTTTCTAATCCACAAAACACAAATGTTATTAGTTAGGTTGTGGGATATTTTATAGTAAAAAATCAGTGTTAGGTCTCTTGTGTAAGATAACATAGAAGCCATGTTAGAAAACAGGGGATAAAGTAATTGGAGCATTGTAAAGACTTTAAGGAAAATGGAGTTTCATTTGTCAAAGAACTGTGTTATATTCAATAACTATTTGTAGAAAACCTTTTATTCCCATGTTTTATTACACCTCTAGGTCCTGCCAGCCTAAAAATGCAGTATAAATATATAAATGTGAATTGTTGGTCATAAAAGGCTGTTGAAAAAAACTGTTCTGGTATCCCAACTAAACTGTAGACCCTGTACACATTTGATGATAATAAATCTAACAAAGGAAGAATTTTGGCGTGATCTACTGCCTTGTACAGTACTTCATAACAATCCTTTAAACAGATCAAATAGGACTTAAATTTCAACTTATATTTAACTCTATATGCAAAGAAACATTAGATACTCATTGGTTTTTCTGCAACTCCAAGTATAAATATATATATATATATATATATATATATATATATATATATACACACCCTGACCTATCTCTCCATCCCAGAAGAAAAGAAGGGACACTGCAGAAATACCTTCTGCAAGTGGTCCCCAACCCATGGTTCGATAAAATTTTCGTGGTCCTGGCACCGGCCATAGCCGTGGACCATGTCTCCTGTATGCATCACAGGCTCAGGGCGGTGGGTGGGTTGTGTCTCTGGATCAGAACTGCGATGGGAAAGTGGGTGGGTTCTGGCATCATGACATTACCCTGGGGAAAGTGACATACGGCTCCCCGTGCATGCGTGGTCTAGAGCCTGAAAATCTAATCGGTCCGTCACGTCCAAAAGGTTGGGGACCACTGCCTTCTGCTGCATTAGTAAATAACCCTCCCTATCCCGACTGACCCCTGCATACTAGTTGTTGTTAATTATATCAATGAGAATACCTGTTCCTTATGCCTAATAGACATACACATTTTAACTTGACCCAGTCCCATTTTATGGCATGCTGCTAAGGTCCTGATATTTGACCCTGATCATAGGTTTGCTTTAACGACATCTTTATTAAACAACTACATGTGAATTTTTTTCTTAAATGCGGGTATATCATTTATTATCCTTTTTCCCCAAATGACAGATTTTTCTGTAATTTAACTTTGTATTGTTCTCTAAATTCTGTCTGGTGGTGTTATTTATGCATTCAAGTCATTATTGCTTTCTTTTCAAGTCATTTGCTACAGTTCAGCTTCTCTTGAAGGAGAACTTTTAGATTAATATTTTCTGAATACAATGCTCCTAATCTCAACGTGTGAACAAGTGAAGTGAATAAAATCTTAGACTATTGTACCAATAAAGTATACCTAATTAAGGCCATTTCAGATAGTTTCACAAATCTTTTAATGCATTTTTAATATTGTTTGTCGGCTTCAAGTGCTTTTAATACATAGTAATAATATACAGGGATTTTACAGGTATATGAATCTAACCCTGGCTTTCTGGCATTTAAATGATTTGAATAAGAAATTCACTGAAAATACAAGGTCACAGTCAAATTCCAAGTACATATTGCTTATTACAGCAGATTAAAACACCAAGAAAAGAAACAAAAATGTAAACCAGGTTTTGCTGAGTGTTCAAAAAACATGGTGTAAGCATTGTAATAAAAATGTTATATATATATATATATATATATATTTATATGTATACATATATACATATTTTTCATTCCATAAGACGCACTGGGGAAAATGTCTGTGCGTCCTATGGAGCGAATATTGCCAGCCGGCTGCAGTACCTTTAGCAGCAACCGGGTGCCAGAGGTTACCGCTGCACCACGTGTGTATGGGACGGCCAGGGTCCTATAAGATAATCCTACTTGAGGGTTGCGTACTACCAGCTACCGGCGTGTGCAATGACATCACAATCATCTGTTTCTGCTTTGTCTGTGCCCGCATCTCATATCTTTTTCAATGGGATTTTGCTTCAGGGTGAGCTCCCAAGAATGGGCATGTTCTATAGACCTTGGAGATCTGCTGTGCTGCTCCCCGCCCACCTTGCACTGTGAAATAATCCTACCCCTCGTACACCAGCAGCATGAGAGCTGTGTCTGTGTCCCCGCTGCTGTCATTACTCCAATGCATAAACCTTCATATTTCCTACACCAATTGTTGTACAAACTAGAAATTTTCAGGGTACACTGAGAGCTGATAATAAACTTAATAAAACTTATACAAACCTATAATTTCAGGTTTATACATTGGGGATAATGACAGCAGCATGGACACAGACACAGCTCTAATGCTGCTTGTATACGAGGGGTAGGATTATGTTAGATAATTCTTTTTTTTTCGATCGGGGAATTTACACCAGCCGTTCTAGCTTACAATTTCGATAAGCAAGAACGTCCGAATTCGCAGAGTGATCAAGTTTGTAAAGCTTGCCTTCTCATCCCTAATACATGCATGCAGGAATGTATTTAAAATTAAGCCCGGTTGCATAGAAGAAAGAATAAGTATTTAATCCAGTAGAACCACCTCTGCCCACCCAAATTTTGAGCCCTATGTCTGTACCAATACATATAATACTGTGAAAATACTGTAAATGTGACAATAAAATAGACAATACTGTGTAAGTGAGTGGCTGTATGTTATAGGTAAAGGCCAGGACCTGATAATTTGGTAAAAATGGATTTCACATTACAAAGTTATAAAATGTTGGTATTATACCAGTATTTATACCAGTATTCTATTGTGCTACGTAAACCTTTACTAACTAAAGTGAGTAGAATACTATAAACAAGAAACAGTCATTACATGTCATTTTTTAAAAACACTTTTCTAAACTAAGGAAAGGCAATCACTATGTAATTTGTGGTTACTAAAATCTGTATTTTGTGGTCACCCGCTGTCACTGTGTATGTGTGATGGTGCTAAGCACTTAGCACATGATTGCTAGAAGTTTGTGTCTTTGAGGTCTCTGAGTTTTCTCTGCTCACCAAGACCATAAATAGTGTTTTTCCCATTATTAGGAATACATCACACCATCTGGAAAGACCATTTGCATGCAGGTGCTTTACACTATTTAAATATTTTAAGACGAAATGCTTTAGAGGAGTAGAACTAAATTCCTAATCTTAATTGTATAAGGCTATTTAAAAAAAGTGTTACTTGACACATGTGCCAAGTTTACACGTGCCTCCCCAAGAGGCGCGGGTAACTCAAATTCAACAAAGTGTAACTAATGAGCTATCAAGTTACCTACATAATTTATTTGCTAATCCTTTTCAATGGGGTACAAAATATAAAATTCTGTTTGTTTGTTGATATTAATTATGTCCTCTATTGCACTATGAAATAGTTATCACTCAAAAGCAGGAGATTAAACAGTGTATTGCTAACAAGAAAAGGTATTTGCAAATGTAAGAAAATGTTGAATGCTAAGATCATTTTTATACAAAAATATTAATATCATTACTACAATTATTTTGCATGCCAGAGATGTATGCTTCTTTGGTTAACAGATTTTAAGCAAGTGTACTTTGGGGAGTATGCATGTACATGAATTCCATCTGAGCTCCTGTCAGTTCTGTAAATCTCACCCTTGGGCTGCCAAACACCTGTTTATCTCAGGTAGGAATCTTCTATCACATACAGTATATTCCCTGCACTTCATACATTGGTTCTGATTTACTAAAGCTTTCCAAGTCTAGAGAGGATACACTTTTATCAGTGCAGCATGATGATCAAGCAAACCTGGAATAGAATTCTTCAAGGTTATTTGCTAGCAAATGTTTTATATCATGAACCAGATCCATTCCAGGTTTGCTGGATCACCCAGCTTCACTGATGAAAGTGTATCCTCTCCAGCCTTGGAGAACTTTACTAAATCAGGTTCATTGATTTGTGTTGTTTCCTGTATGTGGACACTTATCTCAGACTCAAGCACAATCTGACAGATCTCACCTAATGCTGCAGATAAGACTTTCCTTAAATTTTATGCATTCAAACAGTCATGGTTTGCACCTAAATTTTGATTCTCCCCTAACAAAAGGCAGTGTGCATAATGGAAGATTGAAGATATTTCATCTTTGTCAATTTGACATGGAAATTCCCAAAAATACTTCATTTATCAATATAATTTTGAAAACTTCTGAACTAGACTACTTTGGGACATATATTGGATAATATGTTTTTAATATTATTTATTATTTAATACCAGTACAGTGATACCCTGGCTAACAAAGATAATTCGTTCTGGAATCACATTTGTTAGCCTAAATCTTTGTTAACTGAAACGTGATTTCCCAAAGGTTTCTACAGAAAATAATTTACATCGTTCTGGATGCTGCCGACAATTTAAAAATAAGTTTTTTTAAAAATAGTAAAAAAGCACAACATAAAAGATCATAAACTAAACAAAGGCTGAGATGAACAGCTTCCCCCAGTAACAATAACAGGTAAAATATTTTAATAAATGCAATTAGGACAGATGTCAGAAGCTGTGCTTCGATATGCAAAAAGAAACTGCAGAGTTTGTCTTGGTCATTAAAGAGTTACAGGATGCTGAAGAAGAGCTCATCCCCCTAAGATCACCCACAAACCTCAGCTGTGTTTAGCAAAAGATTTCTTCAGCAAGTCATGCAAACTGTCCCCCACCCCCCAGCCTTCGTCCTGCATGTAAACCCCGTTCCTGCTTTTTTTTTTTACATTTGTTAGCCAAATCCATATTCATTAGCAGAGTCTCTTAAACAGTGAGAAAAAACTTTGTTAGCTGAAAAATTTATTAGCTGGGCCACTCGTTAGCATCTTTTTGAATAACTGGAAAGTTTTCCCCAATATGACAATTTGTAACACTTTTCATTCTGACATGGGTCACTTGGTTTTCCTATTTAAAACTTCATAAAATGTGAAATTATGTGAAATTGAAAACTACTTCACTACTGTGAATATAGGTTATTTGTTCCTAAAGAAGCTTACTCCAGTCCGCGAAACACGTTGAACTCTCAATGCCCACTAACACATACTTGACCAACTACAAAATCATGATTTTATGAAATTTTTATTGAAATTTTGAATAAACTAATGTTTTACAATATGTCTATGAAACATGTTTATGTTGCATGATTGAATGCCTTAAAAGTCCCAAATCCCCTACTTGTGTTTCGTTCTAACTCTCCATAATGTTTTTTATATATAGTGGTTTTCCTATTTGCAACAATGTAATTATTTGGTTTCTGATAAAACAGGGGGTAGGCTTTTGGCTTGCACAATGTCCAGATCCTACCCTCACATAGGTTATCACCAATTTTTTTTTAATGGACACACATATAATGTATGTAATTATTTGATATGTTTTTTTTTTTTTTTTGCAATACAAACACCTCCAAACTCTTACCTTGCTTTACTCCATTACCCTCCTTGCTTCCCTGTCTCTTCCTTTTCTTCCTTTACCCAATATGCCCCATTTACAAATTTTAGAAAAAACAGAAACTAAAAGATGGACTACTTGTGGAGTTAATCAAGTGAAAAATCTGGAGGATACACAGACCTGTGTATTGAAAATACAGTTTTTTCAGATGTATCCTTAAGTGGGTATAGGAGGGTGAGGTGAAGTCAGTGTCTGTATGTGGGAACTCCCTTTTTCCCTTGTGCTCAGTCCTGGCATGTGGTTTGGTGAGGCTTGTGTGGCTTTCTACACACCAGTGCTCTTTTTTATCTCTTCTGTTCAATATGAGCTCTTATTCTACCCCAGAGATACTAGGGTCTATTTTCCGGTATCTCCATACCATTTAGTGGTCTGATAGACAATCAGTCAATATAGCAAATGTTCTTTACACCAGGGGTCAGCAAACTCCGGCCTTTAGGCCTGATACGGCATAGCTTGCCGGCAAGGGTCGGCAATCCGCGGCTCTTTAGCCTCCTTGGTATGCCTCCCTTGCCTATTTCCCTGTCACTTTGGATTAAATCTGCAGTAATTTCTAATTAAATAATAATGGAAAGGTAAAAAAAAGAATGTAATTATAAAAAAAAAACTTTGTGTTATATAAATTTAGTTAGCCCTTTAATAAATCACGAATATAGTTCTGTGTTTTTACATGTCACTAACCGTTGCTTATAACTTTAAAAATTAGCATTGTAAAAAAACTTTAATTTTGCATCTTCATGCTGCATTGTATATAATGCATGCATCAAATAAAAAAAAAAAACAAAAAACATATTTTAGCCAACTTCTTTCTAAGGCAACAGATGCTTTGCTCCAACAAATAAGCAAGCCCCAGGATATGTTTGGTCTGTAGTAGTGTCAAATTTCATGGATAATTTAATAGCTAATAATTTTAATTCCTGAAAACAAAGACATAATACATAATAATTGCACCAAAATAAGAGAATTAACCCTGTAGGCTAATGACATTTTCAAAAACCATTAAATTAATTTATTTAATGTTTTTTTTTTGTTGTCAGTGAACAAAGAAATACATTTTTTCAAACTGATGTAAAATAAAAGTCTTGCAAAGGAAAAAGGGCTGTAAAATGATGTAGTTTCTGATTAATCTGTATTACATAATAGTATGATTTTTTTCTGGAGGGAAAATAATAATATATTGTATAATTTTTGGGGTAATGTTCCATCCATCAAACATTCCTTGCTAGTAAAACTACAAGGGTATGCATTTGAATAATAAAAGTTTGTATATAATTTTTTAGATATATTTTTGAATTATGCAAGTAATTACACAGAAAAAGAAAACTGTCATGTTTACATTACTTTTGCATAAAAAATGACACATTACTTCTGTTATTTTTGCTTTGCATTCTGTGGAAAATGGTAAAAAAAACCACACAGATATTCTTAAATGTTAGGAACACAACGCAAAGGCAGAAAACTATTCAAGATAACAGAATATTTGGAGAACTGTTCTTTGCAATTTGACCCAGATTTTGTCATTTTACATATCAGGTGATTAAACCTGATCAGTTTACTGGTTTGTGTTTTGTTCTTTTATTTTTTTCTCTACATTTTTTACCTTTCTTTTACTTACATACATCCTTTATTCTGATACTAGCTAATATGGATAGCAGTTAAGTAAATAATGCAATTAAAAGGCATCCTACCCACTCTACAGAGTAAGTAAAAGTTAAAAATCTCAGAGTATGTTGTCCCAAAAGTGACCCTAACATTTATTTCTGTCCAGAAATGTTACAGAAAATTAGATAAAATATCACCAATTTTCCTATTCTAGGTAGTTATGTAGCTACAGGGTATTTTTTCTTTTACCTCTTGTACTGCTTTTACTTTTGTCTTGTGTCTAGGAGACAATGACCACAGGACACATACATGAAAAATCCTTCTGGAACAGAGCAAACACAAGTGGTTTCTCTCATACATACATAGGACACCTCAACCATTTTTTGCCACCCTTTACAATATGTAAAAAATAGGATGATAGGTCTGCTTTAAATAGATCTAATTAATGAACATATTGTAAGAATAGGTTACTGTGTTACATTTATTAAAATATGGCACCTAATTACAACTATAACATTTTTTCAAATAATTGACTGTGATTAGGTTGAGCAGGCGTTACATGCTTAAATTCTGCATATTTAAAAATTAAGACCCACAAAAATAAAACAACATAGAAGAAGTTATTGGATCTTCCATCTCTTATCGTGTCTAAACAAGCTCTGCTAAGCATTACTCGCATAAACGCAAGACACAAACATGAAAAATGTAAGCAATAGTATTTTGAACTATATATAATAAGCCCATTCTTCAAATCATCTTGCAGCCAAGATCAAAGAATCAATGTAAAGATAAGAACAAGTATACTTGAAATACTAGTTTATTTGCTCCAGTGGTTTTGAAATATGAAAATATTTCATATTTTTTGCATAGAAATCGAAATAGAAATGCAGAAGACATTTTTGTTACCAATTTAAAGCAGTATCAGTTACTTTTATTTAAATTCTGTGACAGCATGATAAAAACTGTAAAGAGATCTAATCATTTTTTATATACCACATGCCACAGACTTAACAACACTCCCAACTTCTCCAATTTAATTTTGTGCATGCATTTTCCGGTAGTTGCATTGGATTGTGGAATCCGCATAGCAACTGTGCAAATGTGTTAACTTGCAGTGCAGCTTGGTGCTCTTGGCCATGCATAAAACTATGCAAACAAAGTCCAGTAGGTTCTGAGTCATCACCTATTCCTTCTTTTTTTTCGGCCATTTTCTTTCTTCTTTTTCTGGCTTCTTAAACTGTGCAGGCACTAGATTGGGTGACACACCTTCTTGAAAATGTAAAAAAAATGTGCCAATTTCACTGCGCATATGATGTATGTATCCTAGGAGGCTATGGGTTTCTCATTTAGTCTGTACCACCAGAAGGCAAGGGGTCCTTCCAAAATTTTTTTTAGAAAAGCCCACTTTTTTTATTATTTAAAAGGGTTAGCCACCTAATGTGACAATTTCTCCAATACAGAAAAGAAACCTTAAATTTATATCAACTATAGGATTTTACTTTTTTTGAATCCACTTCACTAAATGAGTTTCATTGCACATTACAATACCAAAGAATCCTGTTTTTCATTTAAAAATAATTTTAATCATATAAATATATATATATATATATATATATATATATATGTAAACATATATATGTAAAACAAACGCACAAATATATATAATTTATTGCATTGGATTATATGTCTTTTAGTGTTATGGTGTTTTCAATTCTATCAGCTTTGGCTTGTTGTATTCATCAAATGCAATTTGCTATAAATATTTCAAACAACATGAACATATGAAATTAACATTTGTTCTCTTCATTAGTCCCAATCAGGCTGTACATCACTGACTATGAAGTTCACAACCCCACACATAAAAACTTATGAAATGTTTTTTTTTCATTTAGTTTAACCGTGTTCTAATTAAATATGCTGAATCTGCTAATTACTGTTACTTTTTCAATGTACAAGCATACACATAAAAGTAAAAATGAAAAGCTAATTAAATTTCATAGCCAGATTGCAAATGCTTCATTTGCAGTTCAGGTACTTATGTGAAAATTTTTAATTTAAAGGTGTTGTATCCCAATTTTCAACTTTTATACTTAGACAGAAAGGTAATTAGGCTATGATGTGTTTAAGGTACTAATTTTCCATTTTGTATGTGAGGTGGTACCTGTAACCTGAAGCGTAAATAAATGCCATTTATAGCACTTCAATAATTAAGTTATAGACAACTTCTAATAGATGGTTATCCAATCCCATCTGTTATATTTCTAGTATTGTTGCTGCACTAATGTACATAATATTATCGAAAAAAATATTAAAGTCAAGAACAAGAAAAAGCAAAAACAGAATAAACAGTAATAAAAAAAAGTTGAATATTTAATGTGAGCCCCTGCTTTAACAGAGGTATTAGAAGCTGAATAGAAAACACTCCAAAATAATATCAGTCTTCCACCCCAGCATTACATTTCTCATCACCCTTTGGCTGTCAAATCAGCAGTCCGTGCTAGCATCAAGTAATAAAATTAAAGCTAGATAATATAGCAGTCCCAGATGCACTGCCAGGTTGATGGTGCTACAAGTGGGGGAATGGGTAATGATAGTTAAAGAATGGGGAGTCAGTAGAGGTAGTAAATACTAAAAAGTTAAGGGGGGGGGGGGAGAAAAAGTAGAGGAACAGGAAAAAGAAAAAAATTCAACCCATCCATGCCCAATTAATGGTAAAGCACTATGTACCAATTTATCTGTTTTGATCTAACTGTGGACAAAGCTGAAAACTGGACAGTCCACACTGAGCAGCTGTTCCATATGCTGTGAGATATGTAATTCCTGAAGCCATTAGAGAGGGAGGAGGTTCAGGAGAACACCAATGCCTAAGTATTACTGTCCCAGCGACCTTCAAGAAGTAGTGGAAAGCTCCACTGCTAGAGGAAGGCCTCGGAGTCAGGAATCATAGATAGTAAGGTTAGAGATGGTGTGTTTGAAAGGAAGACGTCAGCATAAGTATTGTACAACTTAATAACGGAATCTCAAAAGGCATAGATCCTGGGCATTTCCACTAAATGTGTATCACGTATAAAGCTGAGCTGGACAGTGATACCATTGAAATACACAGCATGTACCTTTAAAGAAAAGTCAACACTTTAAGTTTATTGCCTAAAGTGGAATTGTAACTATGCTTTATGTAATACTAAAGCATAGCAACACCCTATTCCAATAATCTACAAAACTGTTGTAATTACAAGATTTCCACTTTCAAAAAGTTATCCATTTGTAGAACCTAATAAATGTGGACAATCTTCACATACATCTACAAACTTCACATAATACCACATATAAAATATAAAGACACTCATGCATGGTATTGGCACTCAGAAGGGGTGAAAGTTGCTCAAGCAGTTTGTAGTCATTTACCTTTTATTACACTTTGAAACTACTGTGGGAAATTGTTGCTTAAGAAAATGTTGAGGTATAAATGCCACTTACATACAATACACAGTCTAGAACTATTTCCCTTAATTCTTTTCAAAAGTAGATGTATTTTTCTGAAATATGTTATAACGATATCGGGTGATTTTGTTTTATGACTGCCTTACTCTTTGAACATTACATAATGTATAACACTGCTGTGATGTAACTACTTTAAGTACAATAGCA
>NC_092860.1:115810441-115812935 GCF_032062135.1 Pyxicephalus adspersus | reverse complement strand
AAACTTGTTACAAGAAAGATCAAACAAAAGTATTCACTTTGTAAGTTTTGTACTTTAACTAGTGTTAAAAAAATCTAAGATAAAGAGGTAATACCTAAAATAATCTATAGAAAACAAAGTGGCTAGTCTAAAACAATCTTTCATTTTAAATCACCTATTTTTATTTAATCTGGAATATAGGTAATGTTTTTATTACATTATTTAAAAAAAATCATCAATATAATAAAAAATAAAAATGTAAATGACAAAATCTGGGTATACTGCTATATTATATAAAGAAATGTAATCATTTTAAACATATATGATCTTTATTTCCAAATCCAGCCTTATTGAACATTTACAAAGAACTGCCACTAGATTGCACTATTCTTATAGAAAAGATCAGCTGAAATAAATTTACAACACATCCATAGTACATCCATTTTTCAGCTTCAAAAAAAAAGGTAGGAGTGGTGAAACAAGTACAATCAACATGTATTATGCTTTTATAATATCTGCCTTCATAACAGTTTAACAAAATTTAACATTCTGCCACCAATTTAATTACTTATCTTTGCTAAATGTAAAAATAGTACAGCATGTAAAAATGTCACTGCAACATTGTAGTTATTGGTTTACAAAAGAAATGAAAATTGTTTAGCGATTTTAATGTTTTATAGCATACAATAAAAACTATGCTAGACAGACTTGGTTGTATTATAACACAAACACATTCTAAATATGTATTCAAGCTTTAAAGAGATCCTAACACTGAGCAATTATTTAAAATGTCATTACTAAACTCATTCCAATACTAAATACTAATTACATTTTATGGTCTGTAGTCTACTGTAACATACTAGACATAGTTTTTTTTTTTTTTTTTTGGGACACGCAAGGCTTAAATTTGTATGCAAACTATTTTATTTTTGGGAATGCATAGTAAACTCTGCACAACCCCAAAGATTTAATATACATATATAAAATATAACTGTGATATTACATTAGTGCATTTTTATGTAATATAGCAGATTCATAAAGTGAGAGAATGTATGCAGCTCTTTTTCCATTTAGATAGTAAATGGCATTGCAAGCAGGGACAAGGAAAAATGGTTTGCTTGCAATGTTAGTGTAACATAGGAAAATATTGGACTGGCAAAGAAGGACTTGTGTGAGGTCCAGATTATATATCTATATTTATTTTTAGGAGGCTTTTGTTCTGTTTGTGTAATATATATAGATCTGGACCTCACACAAGTCCTTCTTTGGACCTGCAAGGGCAGATAAGTTCAAGCACTGTGTTAAAACAATATTGAGGCAAACAGCTGCTGTCCCAGTGCCATTTCAAATGGGGGTGCCCTGACAGAATTTTCATTCCTAGATTGAAAGGTTTAGAACCTCGGACCATGATTTTGTTATTTGTTGGGCTTATCTGTAGTAGCGATTGCCTCTCCCCATTTATTGTGTGAACAACATACAGGAGTGGTAGAATGTTTCCAACTTTATCAATGCAAAAACATGCATAGTCTTTTAATCTGAAGAAAAGTAATTGGGCATACATGTGCAACTGTTGCCAACAGACACCGGCTGGGATTTTCTGACCCTAACCACTCCACAGCACAAATAATGTTTATTGTATTTTATAGAAATCTCTTTGCATTTATTTGTTATCAATACACTACAAAATCAATACCTTATGCAATATCATATATTATATATTGTTTTAATTTCGTATACCCTTTAAAAATCCTTTAGGTCCTAAACCTCTTTTATAATGGGGTTTCTGTATCCTGCTATCCCAACATTTAAAATGATGGACCATGCCACTTTCAAAAGGGAGAAGTATTATTTCTTCATTTTAGTGAATTTAGGTACTATAGGAATTAACACCAAGGCCTTTAGCTGCATGGAGTTTTAATGTTTTCCCCAGTTTTTATGAGTTTCCTTTAAAAAATTGACAAGCACAGCACAAAAACCTGCTGAAACCTTTTGGAACCTCAAGAATGAGCATTACACTGCCTGCAAGTCTCATAGAAAAAAAAGAGTGTAGATGCCTTCGTGTTAAAGAATGATTCAGTTTATGCACATTTTAAAGCATTGCGTTTAATGAATAAATGCATGGACAGAATATAAATATAAATGGTTAGTAACTGCATTAAAATGGTGTTGATTTTTAAGCATAACTTTTCATTACAGAATTTTAATAAAGAAAGAAATGTAGCAGTAAAATATATACTGTTGGTTCTACCTGGAATATTCCTACCACACAGTCTGAAAACTACTTAAATGGTTAATCCATATTGCTTGCAGTTTGTTTCAGAATTACAAAATGCTGCACCGATCCTCCTAATTGCATAGCATTTTTCACTGCCTTATGTATCACGTCCACTTGCCTAAAAGAAAGAACTGGTAATAGTCCATAGTCTGTTAAGAGGGAAGTAAACTGCTACTCCACTCTTGCATCATTAACCTTGTAGAATTTGATTGATTAAAGCTTTGCAGTAGTTTTTTCCTT
>NC_092860.1:115804518-115809568 GCF_032062135.1 Pyxicephalus adspersus | reverse complement strand
ACCCTTACACAGCCCTCTGTCTGAGATCTTTGGACACTGACCATATAGAAATTTAGATCAGCACGCGCCTTGTCGGTATCATCATTAAGATATACAAGACTTTTTATCTGCTGTTACCAGGCTACCAGCTAAACAGCATTGTACCGTGTCTAAGAGAAAATCCATAGTCACCCACTGATCTAAAAATAATTGATTATATGCTTATGCTTCTTATTAGGAAACTTATACTGGCAAGCCCATTATTAATAAATACATGTTAAAGTGTATACCAGATTGAAGACTAGATTTGGGGTTTGTATTAGGGTAAACACATATATGCTTAGAAGTAATATATTAAAAAACAAAATACCTGTATTCTTACCACAGGTAATTCCTCCTAATTGGTCTTTCATACTCTGGATGGGTGGCCAGGCCTTGCAACAGATTAGGTGCAGAATAAGGGCCTGCTACAGGATAATCTGAAGGATCCATTGGCCCTCTGGGAAAATGAAGTGCAGTCTAATCCTGAATGTACCCACAAAGAAATGTGAAAAATTCTAAATCCAACAACAGACAGTAACCGTTGACGGAAGAAGCAGGTCGTGATTATGCCAATTTGGTGTTTCTCAACCTTTTTAACTTCGGAGGACCCCCTTGAAAATACTTTTAGATCTTCAGGGACCCCCTACTATAATTACTATATACACAACGCACAGTCCATTAGCATCGTGGTCAGCAGGAAAAGTGCCTCCTACATTGCTGGCCAGTAAGAAGAATGCTAACCTTACAGATAGCTAAAAAAGTCTATAAACAGACCTGAGAGGCACAAATTGCTTATTGCTCAAGGAAGCCCTAGCAACATCGGGAGGAACCCTAGGGTTCGATGTAACCTTGGTTGGAAAACTCTGGGCTTATTGGTTATTATTTCCCATCAAGTTCAGCAAATACATAATAAAGTGCCTTAACTTGTGTTTTTTTTTTTTTTTAAATGAAGTTGAACAAGATACATTAATTGCACAAAAGCTCTCATATTGTGGAACATACTAAAAATAGTAAATAGTATTGCACGTTGTGTATATCCTTCTCTAGCCATAAAAAGGCCAGGTCACCATCTTGAATATTACACAAGCAAATTTTATTGCAGAAAGGACATCACCTGTCCCTTTTCAAGACTGTGAGTCTTTAAGGCATAGCAAAGAAAATACATTGGTGAATGAATGTATTTTGTAAGTAACAGAACCTTTTTTTGCAGGCATTTATTACTGTTCTACTTCTAGGTTCATAAGTTTCAATGCCTGAGCATGTGCCAGACTGCAAATTGCATGCAACGTGTATTATATTGTTCTTCAATTTTTCCCGAGTGAGCCGGGTCCCAAGTAAGGCTGCGACTCTTGGCAAGAGGGAGCTGTAAACGCACCTCTAACTCACCAACAGTGTGAATTCAACCTTATAGTTGAAGAAACCCAGTGCTTTCACCTTCCCACCTTCATCCTTTTGACTGTAGAGGGCAGTGGCAATGATGAGATCAGGTTGGTGCTTTCTCTTCCTGTGAACATGTTTATACTGTTAGACAGGCAGTACTGTGCTAGGTATTAGTGTTCCAAATTGCTAAAACTACTTCGGGTTACTGAACAGAGAAATGCAGCACAAAAACTGAAAAAAGGGAAGATTTGAGGGAGTCATTCATGCTGTATTCAAGACATGCTAAATGACTTTTAGTATAACTGGATTTAAAGGGTTTTTTTATTGCTTGAAGTTCAGCTTTAGGTTGACAAAGCTTTGTAAATGAAATATACATATTCAAGGTCAGATTCAAAAGCTTAGTCCCACATATATATATTCATACAAGAAAGACTCATTCCATACACTTAGTTGTTGATCTATTTTTAATGAAAAGTCTTTTTAAGCGTTAGACATTTCAGTCTAGGCCTGGCCGGCACACTTCAGGATTGCAATGACTAAATTTAAGTTATCATCCTCAAAGTCTGGCTGCGGGCAAAGCTGTAACCAGCACAAATCATCTTTTATTAGTCAATTCTATAGATTTAAGGGAAAAAAATGAAACTACCATTTCCAGACTCAGTTGGGTTTACAAACTGCTATAAATACTCAGCACGTAAGTGGTCTTTGCAAAGGTGAACAATTCTTTTCATAAATCACCAGCAGTAGAGAAATCATTCCTGGAAACCCACATATTAGATATTTATGCAAGTAAACTATGATGATAAACTATGAGACTGAAATGTATCACAGAGAATCAAGTGTGTTAAAGAGGAACTAAACTGAAAACTGCTTAAAACAAAAAAAAAAAATTTACCTTCAATCCCGCAGGTAGTCCGATCCATCCAGAGGTGTCTTCCGTCAGTTACCTTGTCGTCCGGGCTTCCTTCCCTGAGCCAGCACGCCGGGGGGCGCCATCTTCACCTTTTCTTCCGGGTTCTTCATCCTACGTCACATGACCCAGGAGCGAGATCGGGTGATGTAGGATGTAAAAATAAACTTGCCGATCTCACTGCACATTCGTGAGATCAGCAAATTTTTCTTTTTTCACGAAAAGGCTCCTTCTGTGCATGCCCGAGATGCTCAGAAGCATGCGCAGAAGGAGCACCCAAGAGGTTATGAGATATGTGACGTAGGTATCCCAGGAGGCTTTGTGCTCCCATTCATTTACAAAAAAAAAAAAACAAACAACAGAATTTTTACTTTACATAAAAGGGTTAAGTTTAGGTACACTTTACCAACACATGAGGATAATGTATCATCTATAGTAATTGTGGTATTAGGTATTAGACAAGACTGGAATCACTGGGAAAAAGTTTATGTTGCAGTTTTAAGATAACAAGTTTCAATTGTTTGGTGGCTCACCCTTTAGCAAGAGGTTATTTGTATCAATTCTATTAGAATATACTCAAAAACAAGAACTTTTACTAGTAGTAGTTCAGTAGGTGCTTCATTCACATTTCAACACAGGAAATTCAAGAAAGTGTGATCTCCACAGCAGTAGCTGCTTTTTATTAATGGCACGTTCTCTGAATCTTTATCAGGTTGCCCGAAATCTCCCTGGAAAGGACACGTTGTAATAGATGACTTCTCTACCTCCAGAGCTATCTGCAATAAGTATATGTACCTTCCTTGTTCCTTATTGCACCCCACTCCACGGTCGACAAACTCCAAGTGGTTTACTCTGCTCCCCACCCCCGACATCATGGTTACAGGTATGTGAAGAGAGAGAGCACTGAAGAAACTTCAGGAGGACTTGGAGGAGTGTGGGCAGCAGAATGAGGTGCAAGTAGGAATTGAAGGCAGGAAATACACTTACCAGAATGTTCTATTTGATAGCAATATAATATGGACGCAATAGGGGGATTGTGTTCACTGAGAAAATTGAGGACACAAAAACTTCCTCAATGGGGGGCCTCATAAACTGAGGGCTTTATAACAGGGGAACTGCTAGGGGTAATGAAAAAGACTAACTGAAAGAACTACATGGGGCACTAGGTACCCCAATGTTCCAAGTGAGAATAAAATTTCAAATTTTACAGGGTGTCTATTTTTTTATTATTAATATTATGGTAACATGGCCTTTTTAAATACAGAGTGTTTCTCTTACCTCTGTTTTACCTTCATTAAATAGCTGAGTTGCTTTTACAAGATGAGGGCTAACAGATGTAGAGCAGGAAACTAAGAACTAGGTTTAAAGTGTAAATGTAGAGTTCATTTAATTTTATAACAAAGTAATGCCTTTTACCCAGGGCAGCCAATTAATATTGCTTAATGGAGAAGGGGAGGCTGTGTTTCATCGTGTACACTAAAGCTCAGAGGTACCATACTGTTTAGAAAGTGTACAGCCTGACCCTTTTAAAGGAAAATGTTTTGAAATAGAGCATGCCATTTAAAAGACAAAATAGTTATTAGATGATGTTTTTAATCTAGAATTTCTACAGTAGCTAATATGTGCACAGCATGGTGTGTTAGCCATTATTAATGACAGAAAAAATGAAGTTTAATATTTTTAATATTAAAGGTTTATTAATTATATATAGTTGAGCCTATCTAAACCCAAACTTCAGCTAGGAAAATTTTCATAGCAATTAAACTGGTGAAAAGAAACAGTGAATATAAGCAAGTGGTGGTGGGAATATTTTTTTTATGGGCCAAATGGATGCCAAGGTCTATATTATGTGATAATTTTGTCATCACCCAAAGTAGACCTGTAGCACTCAAACAATAGATGAGTATTCCCAGCATCTCAGAATTACAGTGTGACTTTACAATTCTTACAAGTCTTACAAGTGGCTGTATTTGTAGTCACAGAAAGTAGGTGGTAAGATATTATGGGACCTTTATCTTCAAATCATCCTTAAATATTGGCATTAAAAATTTCCAATCAGGCAGGATTTGTATTGCAGAAGGAACAGTGGATGTCCCTTTGACAATAAAATATACTTACCTGCCTGATTGCTATTGTATTCCAAGGGGTGTAAGGACCAAATGAGTTAGGCCATTCTTGCCTGGCCAATCAAGATAATCGAAGATCTGGAAGTACGAAAAGAAGCTCAAGAACATGGCGGCACTTACAACGGGATATGGACAGATGAATTTATTTAAAAAATTAGCAGTCAGGTAGATAAGGATATTTTATTGCAGAAGGGACATCTGCCCGGGTTGCAGTTTTTTAGTTTAGCTCCTCTTTAAATAACTGGAAACTAAAAGACCTCAAATGTCCTATAACTGTGCAAGTACAGGCAGGCTCAGCTAAACAATGGGTTTTGAATTTGAAAACTTCAGCTCCAAAGGTAATACTTATAATTTACAAAAACGACATGATTGCTTGGAGAATTTACCTTATTCAATTTTGGCTTTTTTGGCCATTATTGATAATTGCATGAGTGCTATTTTATAAACCTTTCAGCTCTAATTCAATACTAATAATTACTTTGTTGCCTGAACCTGAAAAATGCAATAAGGAGTCCCTAATGTTGCTATTATGCAGTACATATTCAACACCTTCTGTTGTAAAGGATGTTTTATTCTGCACTAAGCTAAAATTAATACATATATTTGATTAAAA
>NC_092860.1:115786244-115802952 GCF_032062135.1 Pyxicephalus adspersus | reverse complement strand
TCATTATGAATATAACAGGGTTTTCATTACTTTCTATTTTTACACTATCGCACAGTATGTTTTCTTGATCAACCTAATTTCTAATTGAAGGCAGCTCAAAAAAAATCTTGGAAGAGTGCTAACGGTTTGGGGGTGAACCCAAGCATTTTCTGCAATATACCAAAAGGTTTATCTAATTTATAAAATAAAACATTTGTAAAAACATTTCTCAGCGATGAAACTGGCCTGAGTAGTAGGTCTAGCATCCCCTTGAGTAATGCCTAGGTGTTAAGCCAGTAAATGGCTCTTCAAATCTAGCTGCTTTCTGGTCGTGTACAGTGAGCAGTGACATAATGGCGCTATAAAATGCAAAACATATTATTATCAAACCAAGAAGAGAGTTCCTCTGCAGGGATGACCTGTTTCCACTGAGAAGGTACTATGGGGTGACATGTACTTGCATTTCCCCAGCACAACCTGTGCTGTGTGAACAGTGTATGTAAGTGCCAGAAGACTGCTCTGGATCCCAGGATTTCCTAAAATAGGACCAAGACACATGTTTTTCTAACTTTAAGAAACAGTGTCACACTCCTCCAATAGATAGGTGATCCAATGAAGAGAATAGAGCATGCCAAAGTTTCCATAAATTTAATGCATTGTTATTCACCATATAATCTTGACCTTTGCTGCTCACATCCTAAACCTACTTAAGCTGTTTGAAGGCAATGTACACACAGGCTGGTATTGTGGAAGACTGCTGGATGTAAAGAGACTGTGAGGTGCTACAGACAATTAAGGATTAGTTTACAAGGTATACTAAGAAATACAGTGGTGTCATCCACAACAATGCATTAGGTTTTGTACCTTTTGTACAAAACAGCATGATTTAAGTATTGTTTATTATAAGCAGTACACAAAATGGTACAATATATGTTGAAAGTATAGAGGATTATGATTCTAAACCATTACTTTTCCTCTGAGCCCCAAAACTTATCATAGCCCATTAACCGAAACCTTTAAACTTAACAGAATTATATTGTATTTATAAATGTAGGTAATGTTTAGTGTTCATCGCCTAAGCACATGCTCCCTGACACTTTTCACCAGTCTAACCCTTAACCTCCTCCTAACCTCAAAACATTGTCTGCTTTGCATTTTTGGGATGGATATGGAAATTAATAATATTATGGGTGCCAATTTTGACACCCTTGACAACTAATTTCATTCATAGGAAACTAGCATGAACGTTCAACTGTAAATAAAGGCATCTGCAAACATAAAGCACTGCCTATTTTTTTAATGGCCATTCCTCTGTAATGAAGCTATGAACTAATTGGAAAAGCCTCTTATCTTAGTTATTAAAGTACTATATTCCTAAAGCTAATAAAATATTACTACTAAAAGAGTATTAGTATTTTAAAAATCATAATAATTAAAATCCAAAATGCACCTATATGTTTTAAAAACTGGACATAGTTTATCTGAAAAATATGCATTTATACAAACTGTGGGAAATAAATAATGTATGTAAAACTTTTTTTCTCTCAATTCCAACAATTAATTGTTACACCTAGAAATGTTTCAAACTCCCTTTGCATTGCTAAGCAGTATTATTGTATGTGCACTAAATTGCATAGCTATTTTGTATTTTATATCTCTTTTGGTATCATCTAAACCCTTTTGGTCTTTTAGTCTGCTCTACAAGAATGTGTCAGTAATTTCATGCAGATGCAATGCATTTTTGATAAGAAATAGAAAAAAAAATCATCCTGCATGACAAAAATGTTAGTGATCTGTGAAAAGAAAGTTCTCTGTAGTACAGTTTGTTATGCTAATATTGCCTTAAGTCATTTGGTTTTGAAAGTAAAAAGAATAGCTCCTTGAAGAAACTTGTTTTGGTAAAGGAAAACTTTCATTAGTTTTTTAGAAAAAAAACTTTATAAATCATGATTTGATGTTATGTTCTTATTTCGAAAAGCATCATACAGTATACTGCCTAACATAAAGCCCATACAGAAACCTGAAAATATCAGTAGGGCACGCTCAGTGTAAGATCACTCACAAGGCAAACTCATTGGCTGGTGGCTGTCCAGTGGGCTTTCCAAAATGGCTGATGGCTGATGTGATGTGCTGACTCTTTGATTGTAAGCTGGCTTTGTTTTCTGGATTTGCCAAATTTTTTCTTTGTAGACCTGACTTCAGTAATACTGACAAATGGATTTAATAATAAGTGCATACAAATATGGGGACAGTAGAGGGTTAAAATGTTATTTTGTACTGCTGAACAACTGGCCAAGGAAACATTGTAAAATGTTTAAAAATGGTTTGAAGTGACGTTGTGCGAAAACTGTTAAATTCCGAAAAAAACACATATCAATAGAAATGTATGTAAAAATGTAAATTACAATATGTTTTAAATAAATACAGTTGCCCTGAATAGTCTGAAATTGTCTAAATAATCAAGCATTTGTGCTTCAGAAAAATTGCTAATTTTACCACCTTATCAGTTTTGTGAAAATCACTATTTATTCCTAGTGACAGTTCAGGAGCACAATTGGAAGACATAACAAAGGGTGACTAAGAGGGTCACTGTGTTAATAAAAGCTATGGATTATCAGCCAACTTTCATTTGTAGAGGAATATGCATCTCCAAACCCATCCAGAATTTCTGTGTAAGGGGCTTTTATTAACGCCATTTGGAATTTCTCTGTTGAAATGCATTCAACATATTTCTATTTTCAAATTTTGAGTTTTACTGGTCTCACTGCAAAACCTGATCAATTTTGTCTGTAACATCACACTGGATTCCCTGAGCTATTACTACCGCACACCAATCTGTCATTTAGTGACCGCTATGTGAAAGGTAGACATTACCATGCATTGGGACATCATGAATGACAATGGATTGATTTTGCTGGACAATAAGATTGATGCTGAATCTATTTCTGCAGACATAAACAAACTTTAAATTTTAAGTCAGTAGGTATGTGCTTGTGCTTTTACTTTAGTCAACAACTTTTTTGTAGACACTACATGCAGACACTGTAGTTATTGCCATTTAACTAATTGGGTGAATAAGCAAGGGGTATAATAAATGCAGCCCTGTACTATTACACTGGGAGAGATTTATATATGATTGCTCCCCTTTCAAAGGGGGCTTTTAAATTCCACCATATGCTCCCACAACAAACCTTCACATCATTTTTGGGTCCCAGGTGTGGTAATAGACAAACTAAACTAAGTATGTATAGATAACCTGATGCTGCATCATACTCATATAGACAATATTAGGTAAATCACTTGATATACATTGATTACTAAAAAAGCATTTGGTTTGACAATTGCAAGCAGTAATAGGAAAGTAACAAGGTGAAATAACCATAAAATGGGTGTAGTATTTAAGAAACAGGAGGCATGGAAGTACTCTCAATACATATGTATTGAAAGGTAGGTAGGTAGAGGGGCTTTTTAGGGAAATTTCTTGGTGGAGATACTGAAGAAAAAAAGCTTAACAAGTGGAAGATGCTAGCACAATTAAACAACTAAAACGAGCCTTCAGAAAATGAAAGCTAAGCAAATGAAAAAACATTTTTACTGAAGGTTCTTAGCATCGCTAACAGGGAAAATACCCTAAGACTGCCGAGTCTGCAATTTTACATATTTTTAAGAAGAGGGACAACAGGGAGTGCCAAAACCATTGTGACATACTCCTACTAAGGTTCCTTTAAGGGTTGCTAGTGGTTCCATCCGCAGTGAGCAATTTGGACCTCTCAGGTCAGCTTAAGCGACACCAGTTATCTTTTTGGCTATTATGTAAGGGTGATATTCTTCTATTCAGCCAGCAATGTAAGAGGCATTCTTCCTACTGACCCCCAAACCAACGTAAAAACCAAAACTAGGTGATGTCACAGCTAGTGTCACTTTCTCTTCATCGGCCTTTTTTTCCAAATATTAGTTATAAGTCAACTAAAGCACATGAGATTTGCTGGGTAAGGAGTATCATGACATCAGGCCCTAACATATCAATAATATCATATCAACAGGTCCTAATGTCAAGACCTAAACTATGTACACTCATCAGACAATCATCGCCTGAGACCAACAGTTGTGCTTGTCTGCAAAATCTGAAATGGATATCGTTCATAGATTCCTCGTGACAAATCCATGAACGATGAACAACTGCTATGCAAGAAAAGGAAGGAGTGCTCACTCATCCTCCTTCCATCCCTCTTCATTGAACAGAAAGGGTGCTGCCTGCACTCATTCATTTATCTGTCCCTGGAAACAATCTTTCATGACAAAAATGTGTATACACAAGCTAAGTCTCCAAGAACCTCTGAACAAAAGTGAAAGAATAATTTTTTCATACCACTCAAACCTTTAAGCTGGTTTTTGTACTGCTGACCAACTGGTCAAAGTGATAGACTTACAGTGGAGCTATCATGAAAATTTTACTTTATATAATAGCGTGGATACCTTTTATATATAAGTGAAAATTAGTGTCCTTTTAATTTCTCTAGATTTTTTTAAAGATTTTTTTTTTCATTTTTAAAAAGAGGGATTCTCTCCGCTTCAGTCTTTGCTGCCTTGGTGGTAAGGACTGATTGGGAGTGCAGAGCCTCCTGGCATACTTAGGTAACATATCCTAGGAGGCTCCTGGCTTCTCCTTTTGTGTACGCCAGATCTTGGGATTGTGAAGAAGGGGCTTTTCCCTGCAATGAGGAATTTACAGCAAGATACATCACTGAATATCACACCTGTGCAGTGCAGTATTAGGTGATATAGGCAATGCCCAGTGCTTTCTCTGCATCTGGACAAAGGACGATTTCCAGACTGAATCAAGGCCAGGTGTGTAGGGATCAGAGGATCTGCAGAAGTAAAGGTAAGTGGTGTTTTTTTTTATTTTTCTGACTGTTCCTCTTTAAGTAATTGTGAAGGGAAATGAATATACTTACTATAACATATTACTAAAATACATCTCCAAGAAGAGGGGAGGAGGGGGAAACATTTTTAAGCACTATACTACAGGACGATATGTTCTTGGGCGAGCAGGTTTGCTATGTATTTAAGCTGTAGAGAATAGCTATATATCACGGGTACATTATGCAATACACACACATACATACACTCACACACACAAGTTTTGGTTGACTATTATTTAGTGTCAGCTTGCCAGTAGTGTCATTTGATTTAATTGAAATAAGACTTCAGAGAAATTTGGACTACATAAATTGTAATAAACTATTTTTTCCTGTCCCATTTAAGTTTATCCAAAATAATGTGCTATAATCTTTAAATATCATTTAAGCATGAGTAATTTTATAACAGTAATATACGCGGTTAGGTTATAATGCTCATTTTGCAATTAAAATTCTCTGAGCTAATTTCCCCCATAATAACAGTGCACATAAATGAGTGATTTTTATTCTATCTTAAATGATGGTACCTCAGTAATTAATCAATTTGCATTGGTGTCTCTTGACAGAAGTTCAAAATATTACTCATTTAGGTGGAAGGATTTGTGGTTAAAGATAGTATTTAGATTTAATGAGTTGCATTGATAATTATTTGCAGTTTTGCTAAACATATTACCATATGTACCGGATTGATTCTCTAATGATTTATTTAAAATTGGCAAAAGTAAAACTATTGCAAATTACTTTAGAAACTGTGGATTTTTTAGTTATCTGGCCAGGGATGAAAGCTCCTGTTAAATGATTTATTGTCATGTTGCTGTGGAAATTCAAATTATTTCTTCCTTGCAAACTGTTAGCTAAGAGATGTAACAGAGGTCCCAAACTTTGTCAGCTTATGAACTATATTGAAATGTAACTGATTTTAGCATGGCACGCCAGGCAGAACAAACAAGCACTTAAACGGTAATTATAGTAATTGGTTGGGCATAACTATAGGGTATGCAATAGGTGTTTGAGGGCCCATAAGGTTAGGGTGATTAAAAAGATCTAGAACACCCCTTTCACAGTTTTTTCTCTTTTTCTTAAAACAGTTAAAATATATATTTCCCAATAGCAGTCCTGTACAGAAAGCAGTGAGCCAAGGAATATCTTTGGAGGGAAAGAGTGACATTTGGCTTCTAAGCCACACAATAGAAATTACTACAATATATGTTTTACATTTAGAGTAAATACTACTTGATTTTTAGTGCAATAATATACAAAAAGATCCAGCATGGAAATGACAGATGGTTGAAAATAAAACCATAATAAGTTCAAAAAAATTGTAATCGAAATTCTTTTCATACAAGTTTCATGTTAAGTTTTTGTAGACAAAAACGTGTTCTAAGTAGTAATTATCAACTTACATTATTTAACAATGGCTCACTTTATTAAGGAGTGTACTGAAATGAAAAATCCATAGGTGTCTGCATTTGAATATTTTGCAGCTACTGTTGTTGTCACGCTTTGGGAGACAGGGCCACTAGGGGGTGCTACGGCTTGCATGGTGGTGGTGTGAGCCCTGAGAAGAGCCAAGGTGCAGAGTCTAAGCAGTAACCAGGTCTTCTCCAGAGCCTCTGATGGTGAGGATGCTGCGTTGCTGGTTACTGCCAGGACGCGGTCCTTGGGCACCCCAGGGTGAGCAGGATGAAACACGGTACCAAATCACAAAGCTAAAGAATAGTCGAGGAAGGCCAGGGTCAAGGCAAGCAGGAGAGGTCAGATTACAAGCCAGGGGTCAAATATCAGGGATCCAGGAGACATACACGAGTGACACAGAGGCCACCGCGGACACAAGGAACACAGGAGACACTGGAAGCAACAGGGGGCACAGATGACTCAGGGATATCCAAAGACAGAAAGGAACACTGGAACAGCACAGGGAAGTTGGCTGGGAACCAACAGAGTGCACAACGAGGGGTTAACACAAGAGCTGGATAGAGGAAGCACTGAATTAGCCAACACGTGTACAGGGACTAGCTCAACAGAACTAGGGGCTCGGCACCAGTGGAGACACGTTGCATGAACGCTGAGTGCTGTGTCTGATTCGTCTGCAAAGTTTATAAAGCTTGCTAGCGTAGGCAAGCCCAGAGTCAGAGCTGCTCACATGCGCAGGACAGAGGCATCTGCGCTTTATTAAGGAGGAGGTAAGTGTGACAGTTGTGCTATTGGGGTGCTGGGTTGTGGAAGTGGCCTTTAAAGAACTTAAGACATGTCTTTTGTTTTTAAAGATACTCTGTCACCTTGACCAGTATTTTTAGCATTTATTGGTTTATTTTAGGTAAAAAAAAAGGTTTTCAATTTTTACAAATCAAGAACAATGTTGTCTATTTTATGTCTTCTTTGCTATACTATACACCAAATACAGATGTATTGTAGTGCTTTAGTACCCTGTCCAAAGATTTTTTTCCCAGACAAAAGTGTAGATTTAAACATTTTGGCCCTGATTTATTAAAGCTCTCCAAGGCTGGCGAGGATACACTTTCATCAGTGAAGCTGGGTGATCCAGCAAACCTGGAATGTTTTTTTTAAAAGACATTTTCGCTTTTTGTTACCAAATGTTTTTAATCCTGAACAGGTTTGCTGGATCATTTAGCTTAACTGATTAAAGTGTATCCTCTCCAGCCTTGGAAAACATAAAAAATCAGACCCTTTGTATCTTTATATAATAATAATTATCTATAATTTTTTTCCTGTTGCACTGCCATTAAAAAAACAAAAACATAGAACAAAACTCTGATGAACATATGTTATGTACCACAACACACAGAAACATACTACCACGTGATGTGTTGCATTGCATTGGAATACATGCTACATTTCATTTCTTATTAGTCTTATTAGCCCATTCATGTGTGTTGCCATTTCATAGAGTAGGAGCAGCTCTGGAATTGTCTTGGAGCCGTGCCTTTGACAAGGGTATGAGTGAGAAAGTCAATAGTAGGTAATTGGAAGGCAGCAAAAGACGACCCGTGGAAAGGATGGATAAGTCTGGCTGCAGCATTCATAACTGATTGTAGAGGAGAGAGTAGGGTTAGCGGAATACCAAAGAGAAGGATGTTACAGTAGTCCAGACAAGAGATGATAAGAACGTATACAAGGAGTTTGGTGGTCAGTCCAGGACTGGGAAAGACAAGTCAGGGGTGGACAGAAAGATTTGAGTTTCATCAGCAAACCAAAGAAGGATATGAAAATACTGAGAGAGGAGGTGTACAGAGAAAAAATTGGTCCAAGGACTGACTTGGGAAACACAACAGTGAGGAGAGTAGGAATAAGTCTTTTTTAGAGAAGGCGCTCAAGAAGTTTGGAAACATATGGGAGAAGGGAGATGGGATGGTAGCTGGAAAGTAGGGAGGGGTCTAGTGAGGGTTTCCTCAGGATAGGGAGAATAATGGAATGTTTGAAGCAGGGGGGGTAGATACAAGTATAAAGGGAGAGGTTGAAGAGTTCAGTTAGTGGGGGGCCAGGGTGGTAAAGTGGGCACAAAGTGGATGGGAATTGGGTCAAGTGCACAGGTAGTAGATGGAGATGATAACAGAGGAGAGGAGACTTCATCCAGAGTAACAGGGCTGAGGGAGGTTAATGATGATTTACAGGTGAAGAGGGTGGATATGGTTGGAGTAGCACAGGGAGCATAGACATTGTGTCTGATTTTGACAATTTCTAAAGTAAGTGGCTATCTCTTGGGCATAGAAGATAGTTGTAAGGGGGGGGGGGGCAGGTGTGGGGTTTAGGAAGGAGCTAATTGATGAGAGGAGTCTGTGTGGGTTGGATGCTTGAACATGGAAAAAAATGACCATTAGTATAGGAATGATTTAGGCAGCACAATGCTCCATCCCATGAGACAGCAATTACAATAAACAAAAAAAAAATCTTGCAAATAGATTTTTGATTTAAGAATGTACGATAGGACAAAACTATATGCTACAAAGTATGATTTGAGTTCTGCAGTTCTTTATTTCTACAAACAAGAGAAACACGTCTCACAAGTCACTCCTCTTAAGGTTGTACATTCTGTGGCAATACTGGGGGACATGCATACTGGGCCTTAATGTACTTGTAATAAATTTAAATGTATCTCTCTCTCTTACAGCACCATCCCAGTACACAGTGGCTCCAGAACATGATTACACAAGGAATTGTCTCTGGAGGACAAGAATTTGTCAAATGACCAGGAGCCCACTAGGGTGGGCAGGTCCACAGTGACATTGAAGGTTATAATGTCTGTTCAAAACAGATCTAAGGTTAAGCTAAGGTGAAGTGAAGGTCAGTCCAAACAGCAAACATTAGAAGCATCAGCCAAAGAAAAGGCTGGCAACGGGAATCAGACCTGTAACACATTCACATAATTTTACTGGATCAATCTGATTATAACTTGGAAGTTATTTTATTATTGTGTTACAGGACAATAATTGTCAGTATATTTTTTAGGCTATATCCCCAGTTATGTGTATATACTATAGGCCATATCCTAATAATTTGATATGTATATAAGTTATAGCTTATATTCCCAGTAGTTACATACATAGTTACATAGTATGTCAGGTTGAAAAAAGACATAACTGCATCAAGTTCAACCCCTAGGCAGATAAACATTACCCAGATTTGGACATATGACATGATAGATGAAGGGGGATGATTGCCCCATGCAGACCATTGCTTAAACATAAGTTAAATGACTTCCTGCTGTGCTACCCCAACAACTCCAGAATTTCTACATTTGAGATTTTAATTATTTACTAGAGTTTGAATCAACCAATCCTATTCTAGGGGAAGGCATCAGCCAATAGGTGTCCTACAAATCAAATCCATTAGCCAATCCAAAATATCCAATGAGACCTAATAGGAATTATCTGTATAAGACTGTGAGCCCGGAAAAGGACAGTTCAGCAAGAAGGAGGAAGAAGAAGCATGGAAGCAAGAGTGATGTTAGGAAGCATGGAAGTCGTTAGAAAATAAAGGAAGCCTTATGAGTCATAGGATGGAATATAGTAAATTAAGCCAAGTTAAACAGAGAGAGATTAAAAGGAGTTAAGTAAATTGAGTAGTTAGGGAAATAGGAAGAGAGTATACTGATCCTGTAACATCATAAATAGGTAGATATACCACATTCCAAATGTATTTGTATTTTGTTGTGTATATGTCTATTGTCTAATGTTATTATACTGTATTGTAGTTGCAGGGGTTTATGTACTAACAACCATTATTTTTCTTTTATCTGTATGCTTTGTTGATTTGAGTTCCTAAATTCTTATCCAACAATATTGCTTTGTATTGTCATGTTTCTAACATGTTTCTTAATAAAACTGAGTGACTTGCTTTTATTCGTGTGCTTACCTTCATATTGAAAGAGGGAGATACTGAAGGCAGATCCCCAGAAATGTTAAGAACTTAGAAATCTTTTATTGCTAAACAATCAAATCCGTCCACTAGGAAGACTAAATTGGATTTTTCGATTCACATTTACAACTATATCTGGTTCTATATGTGTAGAATCTTTAATATATGGAGGTATTATTTAAATAAATAAATGTAAAATGGGAAGAGAATGGGAATTTAGACACATTTGATGTAACATCACTATACGTGGTGATTGATCATACTAAGGGAATGGAAGATTGAACTGGTACAATGTTAGTGTATCAGACAGGTCTTATAACAGACAGTATTCTATTTATTCTCTAGTATAATTACTTTAAGTCAAATAGCACTTTTTTATGTGGCAATAATAAAAATGACCTTGTTGTGTTGAAAGGATTAATTGAAATCATTTTTATGTGGAGAAGCTCCAACAAAATTCTGGAAAATTTCTTGAGTAATATGGAGTATAAATTAATTTTGTTTTGTTTTTCCCCTATGTTCAATCAAAACAGTATACATTTTCTGGATTTTTAAATGTTCATTAAACAGTGTTGGATAAAAACTAAAATGTATCGAAAGCCAGTAGATTGCAACAGCTTAGTGGCTTTCTTACATATCAAAAATGGCTTTCTAACATATCAAAACGTTTGTTTTCCAGATTAAATAACAACTGTATAGACATAGGGGTTGCAAGAGATTTCTGGGAAGTTCGTACAAAAAGGGTACAATAGTAAACACACAATTAGCAGCAGTTAACATAGAATAGATAGGAATTCATTTATAATAAAAGTGAAAACCGTAAAAGAAAAGAAGATACATGGTCCTTTTATCGGCGATATGACTCACAAGTGACAGCAGTACAGAAACATCCACTGTCAAAACACTACAAGGAAGTTCTTAACAATAAACCAAAAGAAACATTTCCTGGGGTGGTAAAAAAAGTCAACAAAAACTGGAGAGGGGGGAATTTTGTGGAAAGAATATCTAAAGCTGAAAGTAAATAGAGTTTAATATGAACACTCTGGTTCTATATGGACAAAATTATGAAAATAAGATGTTTGTTTTCATAATCTAGTTACTTTAGTTACTTTATCAAAAATAAAAAAAACTTTTATGGAGCGAAGGAACCAATTGGATATATGATAAAACTATTTTCTGAAGTGCACCCCTGTGTCTGCAGTTCCATCAAATCATATAGGAATCTGGTGTTCTGAACAGGGTGCGTCTAGTATATGCTGGCAGTGATGGGGTCCTAGAATTTATGATTAGCAAGGGATGTCAGCCAGAATGCAACAGAGCTGTAGACCAAAAGATAGCAAATGAGAGAAGTCACTGGTTTAGGTTTTCAACCACTTTAAAAAAAAACACATTTTTACACACAGCAAAATTTACCTGAATTGCAAATATACTGTTATTTTGGTCAATTTAAACAAGCTGTCAGGTTCACATTAAATGATCAGTTTTACCACCCACACTGTTATATTCACTTAGCAGACACTTTACAATTGAGATTTGTTATCCTATTAATTTGCATTTGGGAATAGAGCATGGAAAATTTCCAGTGAATAATTTGTTAAAGTGCATATCAATTTTTATATCAGTGTTCTTAGTTTAATGTAAACTACTTAATTCAACTACTGACATACAGTACTTTATAGACATATTTGCATGCTCATGACCAGAATATTTATTTTAGTAGTGTGGAAACTGCATAATTTTAGAAAGCTTTCAGCTATCGCATGATGTATAGGACAAACCTTCTTTGAAATTGGTAAACTTTGATTTACTTGTTTATATAGAGGCAGGTTAAAATAGCACATAAAAAATCAAAGCTGCCAAAATGCTGAAGGTATGAACCTAGAAACCATTCACTGGTATGTACAGTATAGTGCACATTCAAAAGGGCGCTCAATTGGATCCTCACTAGGTATTTTTTTTTTAATAAATTTTTACTAAAATAAGTCACTAATAAGATTGTGTGATTTGAATTATGGTGATCAATTACTCGAATCAAGTGAATAAAAGTCCTGGTCGTAAGACCGTAAGAGTATTTGAGATCATAATTGCTGGGGAATGAATACTGTTCATTTTTTTTAAATATAGCACTTTAAAAGTGGAAATCAGTATTTCAAAATTTGAGAACAAGAAAGTTTCAGTTCAAACTGAGATTCTCACTCTAAAAAGCAGGCCCCTTGATTCATGCACATCTTTTTTTATACTCTGAAGTCCCTTGAGAATCAAAAAACAAGATGAGCCCATTAAATAATTTCAAACTGGATTACAAACTGAAACTGAACTATCAATGGCATCCAATAAAAGGACTTTGGTGAGACCAGTTTACCATAGAACATGGGTAACTATAAATAGGGTCAATCTAATCACTTAATACATTTGACATTAGGCAGACAAAGCATGTTTCAGAGTTTGCAATTCAAGTCTAACAAGGTAAGCATTTTGAATTGAGCATTAAAAAATATCCAGCAAGGCTACTACTTCCACTCAAGTAAAGGATAATGAATCGTCCAAAGTTAACCACTCTTAAAGGGTTAACATGAATAATGTTCAGACTTTCAGACAGAACCAATGTTCTCTTTAAATCTGAACCAGAATATATAATAAACACAAATAATGCAATTACTAATATAATATTAAATATATTTTCAAATGCAAGGGGACAGCTCTGATGTAAAAGTCAATATTAAACAAAAAAAGTTGATTTTTATTTTATTTTTTGAAGGGCTTTTTTCTATCATGTTACTTTTTGAATTCGGACTTATTGGTAAATGCTGACCTAGGCGAGTGCTAGAAAAAAAAAAAATAGTAAAGAGAAAGTTTTCCCAGTTGATAAGAATATTTAAATTTTCCTTGAATATTACGCCATTTACTGTTGATCAGTTCAAACGGTCCCAGGTCATAACTTCACTGTCAGAATAGATGGAAGCTGCATATGACGTTGTGTTATGCATGAGCTTGAGTTCTAGCTGGGCTTGTTCCCGAAAATTATTAACAATAAAGAATGTGTCTAATCATCCTGAATACAATAACCTCTCTAGCACAAACATGACATATTCATACATTTTTAACATGGTGCACTTTTTCTTTTTTCAGTTCACATCAATACACATTTAATAATCTACGACTTATAACATAGCACATGGCTTTTTTGGGGGGAATTTTCAAATAAGTAAAATTTGTTTGTGTTTATCTGGAACACATTTTTTGCTTCACAAGGCCAATAATGAAGAAATATATTGTTTTTACTTATAGGGAGGAATGATCTTGACAAATGAAGATCTTGAATTCTATCTCCTGGTATAAACACTCAACAAGTAGAATTCATTTAGCAATATATTTGTTAAGGTATACACAGGAAATGCTTTTTTTCCCTAAACCAAGCTGCCACTTTTACCAATATACAAGTCAGAGGATGTTTTTTAAAAATGTGGTTTTGTTTTATAAGGTTCAATGCCAGGGGATTTTACTGCTTTACCATTGACATATTTCATCCAATTTACCTGTATCTTGGCATTCAAGGTAACTCATTAAAATTCATATCTACACTCTTGAGATAAAACTCAAATGAATTGCATCATGCATCAACTAATAGGTATACACAAGCTGATAAAACCTTCTGTCCCATGATAATAAACACTATCATTCTGATGAAAGTGCTGATTCATATCACTTTTATCTTGCTAATGGATATCCAATATATGAACTAGCTGGAATTCTAATTCCCCATCTTGCTCTGTATCTTTATGAAAACATATGCCTAATGGTTTAATGTATTTTAAGTCTTATTATCAGAAATGTGGAAATAGTTCAACAGAGACATTATTATGAGCAGATCAGGAGGAAAAGAAACTTTATAGCTGAAGGACAAACACTTTCAATTTGGTATTTTAGAGGGCCCCAGAGAACACTAAAGTCAGAGTCCAACTTTTTATTGCTGTTGGGTTTCAATTAGAAAATTTTTACTTACTTCCTTTCTGTTTGATGGGTTTGAGACAGGAATCAAAGAGAAAATCGCCCCCACAGACACAACGCAATTAAAAACTTTTATTATAAACCTGGTGGTCAAAAAAAATTAAAAATGTAGAAAAATGATCCAAAATTAATTAGACTTCAACCATTTCAAATTCTTTTTTTGAGGTCAATATTAAAATTAATACACAATAGAAGTTTTTTTTTCTTTCAGGTAGAATATATTCAAGACATGCATACACAGGGAAACACATGACCAGGGAAGATAAGAAATCATTTTCCTGAACCAGTAGCTGCCTTCAGCCACCCCCTTCCACCAAAGAACACTCTTTTTGGAAGTACAAATTTTTTGGAACAAAATATTAATCAACATACAGTAAACCTTGGAAACAACATAATAATCTTAAAACAATATTATAAGTATTATAATTAATATAAACTCCAGCCCTGTAAACAATCACATAACCCCTTTTTCACTAACACACCCACAGGGCTGCAGGTCCTGGAAAGGCAAGGTCTGCAAACTACCCAATTATTTACTCACAGCACTACAATGGCCCTTAGCCACTTATTTGTACCACACCTACCATAAACCTTGACCAAGACCCTTGCCTACAAAGACCTCAAAGACCTCCTTCTTTCCTCATACTAATAACTCCCAGGGGATTGGTGGGCAGGTAAAACCTTTCCTGAGCTTGAATGTTCTAGCTCCTTCCTTCACCCTACCCTCATACCCTCCCAGCACCTCCCAACAACCTGACCTCTGACAAATCTCTTCCTGACCTCTCCTTGACCGCTCCTTTTACCCCTCAACCCGTTTCCTGCCCGTCTCCAATTCTCACCCTGTCATGTAGGCCCTCCACCTATCTTTTTTTCCTCTTTGCTGTGGGCCTACCTTTAAAGCAGGTTCAACTTAAACCAGTATACCTTCATCTTAAAAGTTTTGTCTTCTTTTTTTTGTAGAACTCAGAAAAAAATGGAAGTATTTGCTCACAGGGATACATATTACTGCAATGTCTATATTTTTTAGGTAGAATCACAATGTAGAAATTCCTGTGTTTTTAAGTAGAATTCTAGTGGAATCAATACATCTTCAGGGACACATATTACGGGAAATTCCAAATTGATTTGGAGGAATTGTACAGTAGAATTTCTCACCTGAATTCAGAAAGTTTATAGTGCTGCAATAAAAATGGCTAGCACAGTACAAGAGCCCTCTGCTTTCATGTAGAATTCAGTCAGAATCAAAGTGAGCATCTACAGGCACATATATTACAGTGATGTCTAACAGTAGAAAACAGCAAAATGTCTCTGTTTTCAAGTGAAATTCTAGAGATTTTGCAAGAGACAATTAAGTTTGTAATTAACCTTGACTGCAAAAGGTGTTTTAGAGTCAATTTAAAGACACAAATTTGTAGAATTCACAAAAAAAGTAGGATTGCAGATTGAAATTTTACCTAATTTGATATATATTTTAATTTAGATTAGAATGAATTGTTACACATATGACTAATCCCTACTTCTCCTCCATAGTCATAGTTTGTACTTATGCATTTTTTCATTTACAGACCCTATTTAATGTCCAGCAACATGGGTAATATAACTGAATTGTACTATATTTGTATGATGCATATAATTACACTTTAATGCATTTTTTTTTTTTTGAGGATGACAAAATATTGGTTACAGACAGAAGAAAACAGACCAATATAGAAATGTAAAGAACCAATACATACCATAATGGAGACAAAGCAAAAATGGAGAATAAAACAACATGTAAAACATACCATAATATCAGACATTGGAATTGTATCTAGAATTAGGAATAACAGGGTTGTCACGGGAAAGCAATATAAAAAATAGGCAGGGGAATGTTAATCAAGAATCTATGACATTGTTTGGCAGCCTACCCTGATGTACGATGTAATACGGGAAAAAAAGGGAGAAACTTATACATATAACAATATTAATGTTATTCAACAAGTTACCATTGTGAAGGTCATCCCCGCTATACTTTGTGGAGGGGGGTTCTTTTGACCTTTCAGCTAGACAAAGAATTCCTAAGAAGATTAAAGCGATTGAACATTCTGTGTCCCGACACGTTTTACCTCCAAGGGCTTCCTCAGGGGACATGGCATAAGATGTTATCTTGGTGGGTGGATTGGATTACAGTCAAGAGTAAAGAAAAAGACAGACTCAGAGAAGGGTGCACTGAGTAGTGACACCAGCGTCTGGAATTGCTGGATGTGAGGATTCAGATGCTGTGGCGTGCAGCAGAGGCGTTGTGCAGGAAAAAGCAGCATGGGGAGACCACCAAACTCCTTGTACATGCTCTTATCATCTCCCGTCTGGACTACTGTAACATCCTTCTCGCTGGTATTCCACTAACCCGACTCTCTCCTCTACAATCTATTATGAATGCTGCAGCC
>NC_092860.1:115777540-115785737 GCF_032062135.1 Pyxicephalus adspersus | reverse complement strand
ATTAGTCTGTCATTTGCAATCCCTATTTAATGTACAGCGCTGCGTAATATGTTGGCGCTATATAAATCCTGTTTAATAATAATAATAAATAATAAAAGGGGGATTATTAGGGATTCTATGTCTAGTTGACAGGTCAAAAGAACCTCCATGCGCAAAGTACACCGGGGATGACCTTCACTATGTTAAATTGTTGAATAACATTATTATTGTTGTATATATATTTATATAAATATATACATTTTTTCTGAATACACTGCCGCATAGCAAATACCCTGGCTTTTCTTCATTTTTCCTTTATTACATGTATACTGGAAAGCAATCTTAATGTATACCAAGATTTAAGTTCTAAAGAGCGTACAACCCTTTGTTTCATGGAAATGTTATGAGTTTATGAAAAATTCCCACATCTCGAAAAAACATTCCACATGTGTTTCTTTACCAAAGAGACCTCAGTTCAATTCATCTGGAAAACATGAATTAATATAGCTTTAAAAACAACCTGGTAGTTTAGGCTGGATCAATTCATCCATTTATGAAGGATTGTTTTCTTGGCAATCATTGTAATAATGGACAAAAGATGTTGGCCCCCTCTAGTGGCTTTGGCCCCTTGCAGATTTATTACACCTAGTATTGCTCATTCAGAAGACTGGGGCACAATATTAGGGAGATAAGAAGATGTGTAGGAGGCTACTATCTTCCAGAGTAATTTTTTAAGGGTAGTCCCAAAACACATGGTATAGGTCTTTTTCCTCGCTTCCGTACATAGAATATCAAGAAGAATGACAGGAAACTAAAAGGAAAAAAAATGATGTGACATATATTCTTCATGATATATTTTGAGGGTCATTTCTCTATACATTGCTGTAAAAAGAACTGGCCACAGTCTAAGGAAATCTTTAAGGTTGTCTAGGGGGGACCTAGGAGAACAACAGTCTGTACCTCTCGACAAACCTTGACACTGTCCCATGTAATAAAGAAATAACCCTTGGCCTACAATTCATTTCTGAGATTGCTCCTCTAAGTGGGTTAGGTAAAAGAAAAAAAAAATCGATCTAGAGAATAAAATTATTTTTTATTTTATTGAAAAGCACAAAAAGTTTTTTCTTACAAACCTACAAATCCCAATGACTCCTTGCTTGTTTATATAAATTAAAAAATCTAATCAAGATGACACAAAAGCGTGGTGCAGCCATAATACATTAAACCATACTATATTACCAGTTTCAATTTTATGTATGATACATTATATTATAGTATACATATTAGTTTGAAATAGTCACTCAAACATACATTTTTTTACGTTTGATGTAAAACACTTTTGATCAGTGAATGCCACCTTCCTGGGGTTATCAAAGCTTTTTAAGCGCTTTACAGTCCTACAGAGGCTATTTCATATGGAAAAGGTTGGGAGAGAACTAAAAGTAAATGTGAGGTGCCTATCCATATAGAGAAACAAGTAGAAGAATTACCCTTTTGTAAGTACTACTTCAAAGGTTGTATGTAGTGCAATATATAGGTCATGCAAAACCCATGTACAAGCATGACCTATATATATATTACATGTGGAGGTAAAACTTTATTATAATAAGTTCATCTGAATTGTATTAGGATGAAAACACCATCAGATTGGAGCACATTTATTTTATAATAAAACTTAAAAATAATAGCTGACATTAGGATGATATGAAAATAAACTAAATATTTGTTTTTAATGCAATACAGAAATAATTTAACACTCAATAGTTGTTGCTTAAATTTATGTGACTTCAATTCACATTGTGGTATAACTGTACAAAAAATAGTATATCTATATATTACAGAACATAAAATTTATAAGGAAGCATCTGAATAAAGAGGGTTTATTCTCATTTATTCCTCTATAATACTTGTCAGATCGTCCACATAAACCCATGTTGAGAAAATTGTCTTTTCACTACCAGACAGTTTATATTTCATTGTAATATCCATAAAGTTATACATCACTTGAATTTATTAATAAGCATTACATTTTGACTTCTATACCTGTTTTACTTGTAGAAGTTGTTTACTTACAAATGCAAGCATGTAGTTCCCTAATTCAGGTTGATGAGGAGATGGAATGGTACAACCTTGCTGCTACTGTGTAATTGTTTGATATTTTTACAGACCCACAATAGTTTAGCATGTGCCTGCAACTTGCCCACCTACCCTTCTTATTACTGTGACTTAGTATCTGGCATGCTGTTGATATCTAGTGTTAATACTGTATGGTTATCCTTATTTATTCTTTTTTAAATGTATATCTGACCTCTTGCCATCCTCAGAATCCCTAGTGCTCCCCAGTGCTTCAGAACCTTCTGCTACCTTTTCACTGGGTATAGTTGTCTTTCAGTTTCTGGATTCGTAAAAATCCCTTTCATTATAATAGGCGTAGGGTACATGAACATTTGAGAACAGGTTGAGGTAATATTTTGGGAATTCCAGTCCACTAATGTTGATATGAACTAGCCCCATGATTTTATTAAGAAAATGAAGGTTCACACCTGCCGTTGAATTGCAGGATTTTGCAATCTATACATTTGAAAGCTGCTCCTATTCATTCTCTATGGGTTCTGCTTGTCACACTTACCTCTTCCTCGCTAAAGTTCAGGCATCTCTTTCCTGCGCATTTTTTTTTTTTTTTTTACTCTAGACGTGCCTCTAATCCCAAGCTTTATTAGTTTCATGCAATCCACTGGCCAATCAGAAAATAGCCTCCTAATCATCCCTGGATATTTAGCTAGCTCAGACACAGCACTAGTTCTGTTGAGCTAGTTCCTGTCCACCTGTTGCCTAATTTAGCGTTTTCTCTGTCCAGCTCTTGTGTTAACCCCTTGTTGCCCAGGCCTTCCTTGACTATTCTTCTGCTTAGTGATTTGGTACCGTGTTTCATCCTGCCCACCTTGGTGTGCCCAAGGACTGCAACCTGGCATTAACCAGCAGCGCAACATCCTCACCACTAGAAGCTCTGGAGAAGACCTGGTAACTGCTTAGACTCTGCGCCTTGGTCCTTCTCAGGGCTCACACCACTTCCGTGCAAGCCGTAGCGCCTCCTAGTCGCCTTGTCTCCCCAAGCGTGACACTTCCACTGGGAGAAGCTACACGTTAACAAGTGTCAGCATTTCCTGGTGTGAGGATGCGGTAAACGTACTGCAACCTTAGCCCTTAATAACCATCTAGAGCAGGGCCGTCAAATTGTGGCCCGCAGGGGAAATCTGGCCCTAAATGTCTTTTTTTTTGGCCTTGAAAGGAATCCTAATTATGAATTGCAGTTGGCCCACCGCTGCATTGAAATAGCGCCACAACTACAATTCCAGGCATCACTCGCATCTATAGACCCAGTGGCCTCTTTGCCTATGCTTGGCCCTCCATTGGACTGTTTTATAGATGCAGGGAATTGTAGTTGCAGTGCTCCTTCAGTGTAGAGGGAGTTCCAGACTCTCATAACATTAAGCCCCGCACTGGACTGTTTTCTTGACGCAGGGAATTGTAGTAGTGTTGTTATTTCAGTTTCAAGTTTGGCCCGGGACTTTGTCTAAGTTTTTAATTTTGGCCCACTGTGTATTTGAGTTTGACACCCCTGATCTAGAGTGTTCTGTACTACCTTTTTTCCATGGTAGTAGAAAAATTTCTATTTCCCTTTTTCCCTTTTTCCCTAAATTACTTTTTCCCTTTGCTGTGTCTTTTATAGGTACATTCTCAAACTTGTATTAGAAATAAAAAAGAATTGTTAAAAAAATCCACAGTAATATTATTATGATTTTTGTTTAAATCTGTTTTTCACAAATCACAAATTAACAAATAAAAAACACATACTACAAAAAAATGCATTTTTAATTTTTTTTTTCCTTAATCTTTCAGCTATATAGTTAATACTGGTTAACTGTAAATGCATACCTTAAAAAAAGGTATGTCTCATGAATATGGACAATAAAAAATAAAAAAGTTAGATAACCTAATAATATACTTGAGAATGCATATTTAAAATAAAATGATTTAAGTATAAACATTCAGTTTTAATTGGTATTTTTAAGAGACAGACAAACCTTATTTAGTTCCCAATACAAATGAGAAAATGAAAACTTCTAATGTGTCTGGGAGAGCTCCAGTGACATATTTTGTATAGAAACAATTATTGAAGAAAATATACAGCAAGATTTAAATAGCTTTATTTTATTACATAGCTGAGCTAAAATTTTTAGCACAGCACAGCTGTCAGTGTCCAGCTGTTAGATGGCTCAACCAGTCATTGCAATGAAACAAAATACTAATTAAAGGAAATCTTCAAGCCAAGATGTATTGAAATATTTTTTTTATGGCAGAACTTAAACAAAACCTACTATCATCATTGATCTGTCCTTAATTCAGAATACATAACTGAACAAAAGAACTGACCCAGCATTCCTTCTCTGTATGATTTCTCTTTCTTTCACAGAGAAAAGGAAAAAGAATAGCAAGATAAGCCCAAGAGATAGAGTTCACATTCATGGAGTACATGTTCTCCTTGTGCTCACTTGGGTTTCAGTCTTTCAAGTATTTTTAGGTTTCATTATGAGCCATTCAATACAAGAAAATCATAATAAAAATAGGAAGAACAGCATTATTTGTGTGAACAAGATATTGCATGTATGATTTCTGTATTTAATGTCAACCTCTAAAATGGCAATGACATTTTTGGTTCAGTTTCGTCCTAGAAAAAAACAGTCTTTGCTGTAAAAAAAAAAAATCATATATGACTGATAATTCCTTGAGCACAATGAGTTAGCTAAAGAGAAAGAACAGCAGTAGCAACCCATGTTGAAGCACTGCTTTGTCTGAAAAAACATCAACACCATGAGCTGTTCATTAAAAAATGAGTCAGTTCAGATGAGTCAAAGCTAACAGCCTATTTGTTTTAGCTGTCCGATATTATAGAATGTTTGTCCATTCAGTACCAAAGATGTCAGTAGGCTGGTCACCTTACACACAGGGCCCCGTTCCTCCTCCAGCATTGGATGGCCCTTAGTGACATGAATGCAATTACATTATGGACATTATCTGCATCATTCTGTGACACCCCCCTCAGGGTTTATGACATATAATTCTTCTATCAAGCTATTGAGAGTAAGTGAACAGGGTGAAGGCAATTATTGCAGAGAACAGTTCTGCATAGGAGTGAGAATTACATTCTAAGCTGCTGTTTTTGTTTGACATTTCTTGGGCACAATTTAGCTAAAAACAAAATGCTTGAAATTAGACTTTGCACAAATTTTTTATCAATATATCTATATCACAGCAAAACTCAAAATGACTTTATGTCAGATTCTTTAATTACCAGTCAGATAACAGTAATTACATTCTATTAAATAACGTCAAGAATTTGTATTGTCTCTGGAGTCAGCTGATAATTTTCCAATATGCGGTTGTCTTCTGTTTCTGCTTTTACCCTTCATCAGAAAAATGTCTTCACACCACAAATTGATATAACTTTTTCATAACTTGGTGGAGAAAAAAAATCATTTTGCCGAGTACTGTGAAAGTCTTTAGTGAGGTACTACAAATTTAGGGAAATATACCAACAGCTACTAATTTAATAGCCAGAGGAAATCTGCACATAAAGGTAAAAAAAAACGTCACTTTGTCATGCACAGCAGTTTTAGGAAATTCTCGCAGAATTTTGGAAGATAACTTGGCATCCATCTGGGCAGATGAGGATTCTAGAGTAAATAACCGTGAACCTACAGTAGTAATTTGGTATCTCCCATTTTAAATCTCCTTCTACAAAGCTCCCCCTACATGAGTGGCTAATGCTTCTATGTCAGCTTTAGTGGAGAGTGCCAAGAATCCTTCTGAAAATTGCAGTGGAGCAGTCAGAAGGAGAAGACTTTAGTCATAGTGGGAAATCCAGGACCAGAGATGAGGGAGTGTGGAGCAAGTTCCATAGCTGTGTGACCTGTTATAATCTGGCTTAGTGAACTCACCTGACACACAATCAAGCTGAGTCTTGGTGGAAGGTCGCCTTCGGAGAGGCACCATGTGGGAAGGTGAAGCAGAGTCTGGGCAAAATGCCATAGACTCTAAAGAGTTGCATTCCAATTTTGGTCCCTGGACCAGCGTGCCCTGGTGTTTATTTTACTATCAGCATGAGATAGCAGTGGGGAATCAAGCTTGGTAGGGTTGCCAATACTGAAATAAATCTTCACACAGTGCATGGTTATGCCTGGCTATGCCCCCAATCATGATTCTTCCAAAGTAACTGTCATACCTACAATCAGAAGGCACCTATTTCCTGTCTATTTGACCAATACCTACAGCTTGCCCCTTTGTGCAGGGCAACCAATTCAGTGCTCATGTCACTGACTTTAGTTGTTCACTGGGTTTACGGCCTTTTCCTGTCCAGCAGCGCCCTCCTCCAAATTGCTCTACCTTACACCCACCTAGTATAGCAGGCAGATCTTTACACTAGTAGGCCAGTAGTGCGGCAATATTGCTGCATGCTGATCATTATTTTTTATCATGGTCTGTTGGCAGCCTCCTCAATTAGGTCAATTACCAGATAAAATTCCTTACTTGCTTCCTTTAGGGCTATTTTTACAGTCTTGGACTCACACATAGACTCAACAACTCTCTGGTCCTTTCCTGCAGTGATAGTGTTTAGATCATATCTCACCACGGTAAATCATTCTTCGTTCAGATAATACTGTTTAACTGTTTATTAGCAGAATAGAGACACAACCGATAAAATGTGGTAAAATGCAGTCATGCAGAGCAGCAGACGGTTGTTTGGTGCAGGAGTCTGAGAATAGAATATTGCTCCAACTTAAGATAGGACCGCTTCCTTCTAGTGCATTTTGATAGTATACACTATCTACTACACATATAATATGCATTTGCATTGCCCTGCAATCCTAATGACACCTTAAACGTACCCCACATTGCAGTGCAAAATGTGACAACACATGGCAAGTAAATGCTATGCACTGCTGTGTATTTGTGTTGCATTAAAATTAATGGGCTTCTTAGTGCAACAAACATCAACACAAATGGCAACCAACTCCATTTTTTAAGCATGTTTCAGAGCCATAGTAGGGGCCCCTACTACGCAAATTTCAATTTGTGTTGATTTCTGTTGCACTGGAAAACTAATTTAGAATTTTTATTTTTTATTTTTATTTTGCCAGTACAAGGATGCTGCCCACAAGACAAGTGTTTCTTTCTTCTCAAATACTGACTATGCAGGCAGCCAAAGTCCCTTTCACTAGCTCTGACACAGAACCTCACATATACAGGAAAACACATTGGGTGTCCTGACAGCTTGCCCTACTGGCTACAGCTAAGGGTACTTCTACAGAAGAAAAAAAATCAAAATATTGACAGTGGCTTAAAAAAAATATTTCCCATTTAATGTTCATTTGGAGAAAAACAACACTCTTTTTTTTAAAAATAAACTAATGTGCTTTTAAAAATGACTAACATGTCCCTCCACCTTTCCACCCCTCTCCTCCCAGCAACCGTGGTGACAAAATCATGTCCAGAGACTTTTCAATAACAGCAGACTTCTTGGATGGCCAAAGACCTGAACTTGGAGGAGAACTGTAATAAAATGTCGGCACCAATAACTGAACAAGGAGAGGTGAGTTTAGTTCAACTTTAACATGGCTACTCGTTTCTGATGTGCTTTTATGTAAATACAAGATGATCGATCAATCATCTGAGCACCAAAAAGCATCTATGCATCATCATCAAATGGGTCAAAGTAATGTGCTATGCCAAATACTATACCATACAATATAACACAATGCAATAAAATACTAGGAGGTGGTACAGGAACACAGAATATATGTATTTGTTTCATTCTCCAACTGGCAGAAAATCCTCAAGTGCATTACACGGAAAGCAGAGAAGCTGAAATTGCTGACATTAGGTAAAACTGTGCTCAGCACATAGCAGACTGCAGATTGCAAGTGTAGAGATGTTATGCATGACTATGGCTAAGGAGACAAAGATTATTGATATCTCTACAACAGTAAAATTTAACTGCTACATGACAGTTATCTCATTAAAATCACATTGTTTTCAAAGTTCTTAAAATCATATGAATACTAATAAGTGGTTAAACTTCTCAGCAGCAAAGAAATTGACTGCTGTGACAATTTAGATGCTGCCAGGGAAGTAAACTTTAGATAAACTGTGAATATAA